>NC_041380.1:234615109-234654420 GCF_002162155.2 Triticum dicoccoides | reverse complement strand
GGGGGGGGGGGCGCCATCCTCATTGTTCTGTCCCCGGAATACTCCCATGTGATGTACTTGGACTCATCGAAGAACCTCAGGAAAAAGGATTACAAGCACATAAATACTGTTCTCGATAGTTCCCTGTTAACCTTCAGCCTGTCCGGTGGATATATCAAGGTGAAAATGTACAGGAATTGCGAGCTGGCTTTCGGTCATAAGATCGACTTCTGCTGCATCTAGCAACCGCACACCAGTATGGCTGATGGATTCTACCTCATGCATCACCTGCTTGTGTACAGAAGGGATAATCAATGCCTTCGCATGTCACCTACTACTAACCATGCCGAGATTGTCAGCTGGGCCACAAGCATAGGAATGACACCGGATCATCGAATCAGAGCTGAGTTTTATCATGTATAGTGTGAACTTGTCCAAGTGATCATGAAGCAGGTCCTCGAACCAACAGGGATGTTTTCCCATGGGCCAATCACGTGGGAAGATGTCTGAGCACTGCTACTCGCTCAGCGTCTGGACCTTAAGCCTTTCAAGAAGCTCGGGTGCTTCCTCCCCGACTATGAAGATTGGACCGCCGACATGGAGGACTGATTTTTGATGACAATGTGTCACTACTGTCTTTCTATGGAACAACTTTGAATTTGTGCACGGTGAAACTATGTGATGTAACTAAACCATGGTCCTGAACTAGCGTAGATCGCTCTAGTTAATTAGTTCGGGTATGAGGAACTTCATCATTTATGTTTACTATTGGTTGCTTGTATTTTTCTAATTATGCCGCTTTGTTTTCTTAAGTACATTATGTTGCACATTATCGTTCAATTCATCAACTCGCGATGTAGGTACATAGATCATAGATGGCACAGTGCTACTACGTCATGTACATTGGGAGGGTTCCAGGAGTCTAGGACCACTGGCCAGCCACTCAGGCCCAGGTGCATAGGTACCCGGGTGCTAGCCACAGAGGGTTCGACAGCAGAGCGAAGCGAAAAGTAGTTCGCGCTCTTGCTCATGTTGATCGCTCTTCTCTTCTACATCATGGTTTAGATAGAGATGATGAAACTTGTGTGTGTGCCATGACCATGCAGTTGCACTTATTCCAGACTTGACATGATCGCACTTGTTTATCGCTATTTTCGAGATGTGATGATATTTGTGTTGAATGATGATGATGGTATGATGAGACTACTGTATGTCTATGATATGATGAGAATAGTGTATGTTCAGTATGATCTGATGAAACTATTGTATAGAGCATGTATAAATACCGCACAAATACGTAAAGGGGTGTGGATCAGTGAAAGCAGCAACATTAGTAGTAGTGTTGTAAATCACCTAGCAGTAGCACCGGTTTAGCAGCAGCGCTTCATATAAACAAGCGCTATAGATAGTTAGCTGTAGCGCTGCTGTAGGAAGCGTTACTGCTAAGAATACTTACTAGTAGCGCTACCCATACCAGCTACTGCTACAACTTAGCTGTAGCGCGGTAGCAGTAGCGCAGCACTACTACTAGGGTTTTCCCTAGTAGTGGGTTATTGTTGTGACTTATCTTGGTTCAGTCGGTCTTGAGCGGGTCCTGAGGTCGCAGACGTGCCTTCCTCCTGAGGCGAGCCCTTCGGGGCTCGCGAGGTTTTGGGTCTCCTGAGGGGCCTGCTGGCCCGCCCAAGAGGACCTCGCGATGGGCCAATTGCCAGATCACAGCAAGGTGTGCGCGCAATGATCCCGCGGTGGTTGCGCTCTAGCCCCCAGCCCCCGCTCGCAGGGCGCTTGCGGGGAGGGGAAGAAGGCACGAGCCTCGCTCTCAAAACATGAAACTAGAAAGAAAGAAATCACAACGAGACAAGAAAAGCTCCCCCTTTTTTCTTAAACACAAGAAACTCTAAATCTCAGTCCAAAAGGCGGCGAATCGGGTTACGAAAAAGGGGCAAAAGCAAACGGCCGCATCCGACACCTAGCTAGTCTCCTTGTCTTCTCACCAGCGTGGAGCTAAGGTCTTTCACTGAGCATGAGCATAGTCATTGGGGAGAGTGTCGATGGCCTATGCGGAGCATGGTGCTTCCACTTGGACGTGGGTGGGAGCCCCCATGAGGCCCAAGCGCGGCGCTCAGGAGACTCCGGGGCGTGTACACAGGGCCGACCCTGGGCCAGGGCAGCAGGGGCGACAGCCCGGGGCCCAGCCAAACTAGGGGCCCCGACACCAGTACAAATAAAAGGATATAGCCATATAACATAGGCCCAATATTGATGCGAAATAAAAAAGCCAATGAGGCCCGTATATGATATGTCTAGGAGAAGCCCAAAAGCCTAATACGCAACTCACGTGATTGCGCGGCGCCGGATCCTAAAACAAAAAGACTTGATTGCACGGTGCCGTGGCGGTTTGCTTGATCGCCTCTTCAATTTCTCCGATCCAAGCTAGCGACCTGTACTATATACGTACGCTTGTGTCATCAAGGTCGCAAGGCCCCATGGTGATTACTTTGTCTTTGCTTTTGCTGGAGAATGGAGCAGATCATCACCGAGTTACTCCATCGCACTGGCTGCCGGCTTCTAGTACAGTAGGGCAAGGAACGGCAGAACAACCGAGGTATTTTTTGTGTTAATTATTTTAGTCCTCAATCTCAATCTGGAGTATTTTTTATTCCTGTAAAAGCAAGGTGTCAGCCCTCGATCCTTTTTTTGGCAAACACGTTGCCTGAAAAACACTTGTCTTGCTGTTAGAAGAAACACGGTAAAGGAGCAGATAAATTTACTATCATTAATCTTGACACTATCATTGATGATTTTTGAATAAAAAAATTCGTTTCTCATGATTATTAAAGGCATTTGTTTTTTGTTGTGCTATGTAACTTATTGATATTTGATCTAGAACATAAAAGTACAGCATTGTTACCAAATATTATCCACCCGAATTTTTTATCATTGTTTATTATGGCTTTACAATACTTTTTTATATCAATGTATGGAATCTAAAACGAAAACACTTTGACCACTGGGCCCATTTATCGAGTTCGCCCTAGGGCCTCCAAAACGTCAGGGCCGGCCCTGCGTGTACAACCCCACTCATTATTACGTGACACTGTCACGAGTAGAGACCTTCACAGGCACGAGGCCTTGCTTCATGTCGCCTGACAAGGACCCCGCCATGCACCTCCCCCGACCATTGTTGGGGCGTCCGGAAACTAGGACGAGACCAAGGGGCAAGGGGGACGCTAGCGGCGCCCGCGACGACCACAGGCCCTCCGCCGGGGGGAAGGGCTCGCTGGTGTCTTCCCCATAGAGGACCTACTTACGCGTGGAGCCTTGCTCCATGCGGCGCGGAGAAGGCTCTGGCTCCAGGCTCCCCCCCATGCAGCCCCCAGTGCGCTTCGCTCACCTGGAGCGAGGCCATCGCCTAGGGTCTCTGGCTGCCACTGTGGCCTGGTTCACCTGCGGTCCATGGTTAGCGTAATCATGCTCCTGAGATATCGGCTGTACCAAGCGTCTATTGTCGTTGAAGGGGTCGGTGAAGCTTCCAGGTGGCTTGTGGAAAGCCTCAGCCTCTTGTGTCCCCATTACCCAACCCGGCTTGGGGAACAGGCGGGGGCCTTCCCTCGGCGCGTACATCAAGTCCATCATGGGGGCACATAGGCGTTTGAAATTGCCGTGCCAGGGCCATCGCCTGGGTGCCCTGCGTCGTGGGCCACCAGGCTCTGATGACCGCAGGGCAGCATCCCGGCGCGGCCCCAGGAGGGACCGCCCGAGCTTGCCTCGCCTGGGGGCTGCATAGTCAAGGTAGGACGAGCGGCGCAGAGGGCCGTGTTGACGTCGTGGAGTCCCCCAGGTGCTCCGGGGGTGTGCGGGCGTGGCGGGGTCCGGCACGCGTCCCCACCATAATCTGTGATGTGAGCAGGGTGCAGAAACGCGTCGCGCCCCTGGAGGCGGCATCAAGCAGCTCGGCGACCCGCTCCAGCAGGGCATCGCGGCTGCCCTCCGCCAACCTGCAATGCAGCAGCTCTTGCGCCACGATGAGTGCGGCTCGCATGTTCGCCTACTCCTGGCGAGTGTGTGGCACCATCGCCGTGGCGTAGCCTAGAGATCGTATAGTGGCCCGCGCCGCCCGTGTCCGACGGCGTTGGGCGGCCTACGGGCTGCCAGGAGCACAGAGTGGAGATCCTCTTGGGTGGACGGCACTGCCCGGGTGGGCCAAGAAGCCCAGTTCTCGATATGAGTTCTCTGATTGTCAGCCATCAGAACTGCAGGGCAGTGGCGGACCGACTGGAAGAAGAGAGGCTCCGACGCACCTGCTACCTGGCGCGCCAAATGTCGGATTTTGGGTTCCGCAGACCCTTGAGAGGTTCGAACTCTAGGGTGCGTGCGAAGAACTCGTCCTCCCTAGTATGCCTGCTCTCTAATCTCACCGCCTAGCTCGAAGAACTAAATGGAAAAGAGACACGGCAGTTTACCCAGGTTCGGGCCACCTTGCGGTGTAAAACCCTACTCCTGCTTTATGGTGGATTGGCCTCGAGGGGCTGAGGATGAACTAGTACGGAGGGAGAACAACCTCAGGAGGAGGAGTGTTCTTGTGCTCGATGAGCTGGTGGGTGTGAGGATGATCTGAATGATTTGTCCCTTCTACGGTGGTGGTGTTACCCTATTTATAGGGGCCTTGGTCCTCTTCCCAAATTAAGGCAGGAAGGGATCCCACGATGGCCAAATTCGAAGGGAGAAAACTAGTACACACTATCCTGACAAAAGTAGTCCTTGCCTGCAAAAGCCTCTGGTCGTGATGCCGGGGTGGGCTCGTCTATGACGTCCATCCTGCCGTCCTGGCGGTCTTGGTCTTGTTGCACGGGAATGGAAACCTTTGGTTGATTCCTTGGGACTCCGCGCCTGTGCTTGCCTCCTTAGCACCAAAGAGGAAACTGGTACACTCTGCCCGTTGGCGCCTGCCTTGGCTTGGTCGTCATGGCTCACGTCATCTGGACCTCATGAGGTGAGCCTTGCATAGAAATATCTGCTCCTCGAGAGCCAGCCTGGAGAGACTGCTCCTCGTGGATGTCTTGGTGTGTCATCCGCCTCGAGAGGCTTGGCCCCTCGCGAGGGTCTTGAGTTGTTGATTTTGAAGTTGGGCCATACAAGGCTGTCGATGGAGCCACGTCGTGGGCCGCAGGCAGGCAAGTCTAGGTACCCCCATTCCCGGAACGCCAACAACATTACTTCTACTTTGTTACACCACCATCTGCTTAGTTTAAGCATCATATATGAGTATATGCCATACCTATCCATTTTTGTACCTATTTCATGTGTCATCATACTATGTTTTTCTAGTCAAATTTTGTTCTTTCGTAATAGATGTCCAAAAGGAAGAGGGTGAGTGTAGATCCTCAAGGAGTACAAACTAGGTATTTGGAAAAGGTAGTGATACTTGTTAAATCAGATAGATCAGCAGCCACAGCAAACACAGGCCAAACTGTACCACACTTTACCCCTACTCCACTGGCCAAACCCCTATTGAACCGCAGAGAGCCATGCGTCAGGTATTGTCTATGATATCAATTCAAAATTTGAACTCCTAAATTTTTGCATGTGCCTTACCTTCTCTCTTTTTTGAAAACTAATTTCAGATGAATCTCCTTTCTCAAAGGATCATAGGATCTCACAACAATACTGGGCAATGCATTGCTCATGTCAGTACCTCTTTCCCTTTGCCAATATACTTACACTCATTGCTGTTTGATTATGTAGCATCACTTCAAATGTTCGCTTCCTTACCCTCCCTTTGCTCAAAATTATAAGATCTATATTTACTCTTAGATAAATGTAAAATTAACACAATGGTTATGAAGTATTCGATTGCTCATGTAAGTACATGTTGTCATGTACTCCCTCTGTATCGAATTAATTGTTGCTCAATTGGATGTATTTATAACTTAATAGTGCTAGATACGTCCATTTGAGCGACAAATAATAACGGAAGGTGGTAGTATTACTATACTTGCATTGCGAGATAGTTGATTGTCTAGCATTACTCTGCATCTTATCTATCCTGCTGATGCGGAGCATCCTATGGTCATCCCCATGGACCTACCTAAGTCTCCCACGACACCACTTGGAACAATGACAAGAGCTCGAGAAAAGGCTATCGAAGATAAGGTGAACTCGCTCCTCTCCGAACTACTACTTTCTACATGTGAGACATGGCTACTACCTCAAGCGAAAACCCTATGCATGATCAGGTACTCAGAGGATAGCCTTGGAGCAACTACATCCAATGGAAAAGATGGCGAGGACACCAAGTACAAGGACCAAGAGAAGAAGCTGCCTGAAGTTGACAGCCGCCAGACGACCGGTCCTCGTCGGACGTCCGAAGGCTGGAGCATGTGCCAGTCAACCCACAGTCCAGACGGTGAAGTCCCCAGCGGTCGGATGACCGATAAGTACCCGACGTCTGACGCCCTCCAGCCACCGGACGTCCGACCCCCTCCAGAAATCCGACGCAGGCGCGCCTGAGCCAAAATGACGGAAGACCGAGACCTTTCGGACATCCAACGCCGGCCGAAAATCCGACGCCGACCATCTCGAGCCAAAACATCAGACTTCCGACAAGTACCGGACGTCTGGACCCTCGCGAGCCACCGGACGACCGATAGATGTCGGACGTCCAATGTGTGTGTGTTGACAGCCTGTTGGGCCGAGGCCCATGTACCCCTTCGCCCGCTTAGACTATATATACTCCTGCTCCTCTCTCTTTCTAGGGTTAGCAAAGGATTAGCTCACTTGAGAGAAAGAGCTTTTCTCATCCACCTGATACCTTCTCATCGAAGTCCACGACCTCTACGGAGAAGATCCCCCCAAGTGGATTGAAGACCCCTTCACGAGATGACCCCTCAAGACCTCCTCACGGAGAAGACATTTTGTATCGTCCTTTGTTGTGTTTGAATCTTGTATCACTCTTTATGTTCATGGATTTTGTATCACATTTTGTATCACTCTTTATGCTCTTCCGTGTACCATATCTTGCTATTGGTCTACTTGTTACATTTTCAAATTTACGAATCTTTTTTAACATTATTGAGTCTTGCTAACATTCACATCAAATTTTGTGCCGCCATCCTAACCAAGCTACACCAACGGCTTTATTTGTGTAGGTGTGAGAGATTGGCGAGATACGATACCAATTGTGATATTTCCTTGTTACACCATAGACTGATCTTTGATCCATTCTCAACATCGGTCAAGGTACATTTGGTATTGTTCTTCCTTTCTTCCACACACACATTTTACTTGAAATGATGGATAGGCCAACTACTTCTACAAACACACTCTTCATTGAGCAAGACGAGGACCCGAATACTTTCATCACCAAGAACCACCTCTTTGGCGCACAAAGAGCATTGCATCAATAACAACAAGCATTGAGCGACCGCATCGACAATCTCTCCACTGACTTTTTTTGACTAAACTATAGGGTAAACACCCCACTGCTTTTTTTATAAATAAAAAGAGCAAGGTCCCAAGTAGTCCTGAAACAAAAAGGAAAGTAGGGCTTGAGGGAATCCCTCTAAAAAGAAGAGAGCTAATAACCTAAACACTAAAAAAAAAAGAAAGAAAGAAAGAAAGAGAAAAAGAAACAAAAATAGCTAAAAAAGGTTACAACGGAGGCATGATTTGCCTTAAAGACTGTCCTTGGAGTTGTAGCCATGCCAAGAAATGGTCCACATACTTTGGCCTGATTCTGTGAGTGAGTAACTTCATCTCCAGCATGTAAATTTGTTTCCATCCTTGGAAGGTAGGTTGAATATGCTCAAAGATCTTGTTATTTCTGGAAATCCAAATTGCCCATGAGGTGAGGATTATTATTTACATGAAAAAGAGTAGTCTCAGTTTGACTTTAGTGTCTCGCAACTGATTTGCGACATTCCGAGCAACGTACAATAGGCTACTTCGACAACAAGCTGAACGAACAAAAAAAGGAACAACACAAGAACGGACAAGATTCGTGCCTTGTTGGTCAACCGCTCTTCTACCACTTTGTCATATTCAACACGGGGCCGCTCGAGTCGACACTCCGACGACACCATATCCTACTCAACTACACCGACATCGAACACTCTACGTCGAGCTGCGCGCCAAGACCGTCAAGCAAACCTCAATCCTCTACACGACATAGATCCTCAAGAGCAACTTCTAGTGAAAGAACATCGACATCTTAAAATTCAAGCTACCTTTGTGCAATGACAAGAACGGCAACACCTACGCCGACAAGAGGAAGAGTGAGCACGCCAACACCAAGACGAGCAAGACATCGAAGCTCTTCGTCAACAACAACAACAACGGTGAGAAGCTCGAGCACTTGAGGCGCAACATGCCCTCCGAGACACAAATCGTATTGTAGCTGCACACAACTGACATACTCGCGAGCAAGAAGAAGCACTTCGCAACAAAGTTAAAGAGAGGAACTATCAAGAACAATTGCACCGACAAGCTCCACAAGCTCGACAAGAACCACAAGTTCGCCAAGAGCAACAAGACAATGGGAATCCTCCATGCCAAGAGCAAATTGAGGGAGACAATCCTCCTCATCAAGGAAATCACCGCCCTCGACCCGAACACAATGAAGAGAAATGCTATGGAAAACTCAAGTTCACCATGCCCAAGTTCACCGGAAGCAATGATCCTGAAGAGTACCTTTGATGGGCATTGAAGGTTGACAAGATCTTTCATGTGCACAACTATGAGGAATAGAAGAAGATCACCATGGAATCCCTTGAGTTCCAAGACTATGTCGTCATTTGGTGGGAGCAAGTCATTGAGCATCAAGAAGCAAGAGGTGAACCACCAATCACAACATGAGATCAAATGAAGGATGTCATGAGACCGCGCTTCGTGCCAACATACTATAACCGCGACCTCTTCAAGTGACTACAACTCCTCAAGCAAGGAACAAAGACCTTTGATGAGTACTACAAGGACATCGAGATCACCATGATGCGAGCTAATGTCATGGAAGATGATGAGCAAACAATGGCATGCTTCTTGAATGGACTCAATCACCCAATCAAGAAAATCACTGACTACTAACCATACTCAAACCTCATCGAGCTAGTAAATCAAGCTACAAAAGCGGAGCGACAAGTGCAAGATGACTTCAAGTATGCCAAGTACTGTTCCAAGACTTATGGCTCATACAATCAAGCTTCAACGACTACAACACCTTCTACCTCAACCAAACCTTCTACAAGGAACGACGACAAGTCAAGTTACAAGAAAACATCGACAACCTCAAGTCATCTTCCTAATACAAGCAACTTCAAGCCGAGAGCTTCATCATCTACAACTCCAATAGATGAGACCATCAAGACAAATTCCATCAAATGCTTCACATGCGGCGGCCGAGGCCACAAGTCCTTCAAGTGTACCAACTGAAGGATATATGCCCTAGAGGCAATAATAAAGTTGTTATTTATATTTCCTTATATCATGATAAATGTTTATTATTCATGCTAGAATTGTATTAACCGGAAACTTAGTACATGTGTGGATACATAGACAAATAGAGTGTCCCTAGTATGCCTCTACTTGACTAGCTCGTTAATCAAAGATGGTTAAGTTTCCTAGCCATAGACATGTGTTTTCATTTGATGAACGGGATCACATCATTAGAGAATGATGTGATGGACAAGACCCATTTGTTAGCTTAGCATAATGATCATTTAGTTTTTCTGCTATTGCTTTCTTCATGACTTATACACGTTCCTCAGACTATGAGATTATGCAACTCCCGAATACCGGAGGAACACCTTGTGTGCTATCAAACGTCACAACGTAACTGGGTGATTATAAAGATGATCTACAGGTGTCTCTGATGGTGTTTGTTGAGTTGGCATAGATCGAGATTGGGATTTGTCACTCCGTGTATCGCAGAGGTATCTCTAGGCCCTCTCGGTAATGCACATCACTAAGAGCCTTGCAAGCATTGTAACTAATGAGTTAGTCACGAGATGATGCATTATGGAACGAGTAACAAGACTAGCCAGTGATGAGACTGAACTAGGTATGATGATGCCGACGATTGAATCTCGGGCAAGTAACATACCGATGACAAAGGGAACAACATATGTTGTTATGCGGTTTGACCGATAAAGATCTTCGTAGAATATGTAGGAGCCAATATGAGCATCCAGGTTCCTCTATTGGTTATTTACCGAATATGTCTCGGTCAAGTCTACATAGTTCTCGAACCCGTAGGGTCCACACCCTTAACGTTCGATGACAATTTTATTATGAGTTTCGTATTTTGATGAACCGATGTTTGTTCGGAGTCCCGGAGGAGATCACGGACATGACGAGGAGTCTCGAAATGGTCTATACATAAATATTCATATATTGGAAGGCTACATTAGGACACCAGAATGGTTTGGGTCATTTCGGATAAGTTTCGGAGTACCGGGGCTTACGGGAACCCCCTGGAAGTTAATGGGCCATCATGGGCCTTAGTGGAGAAGAGAAAGGGCCGGCCAGAGGTGGCACCCCCCCTTTCCTAGTCCGAATTGGACAAGAGGAGGGGGTGCCCCCCCCTTCCTTCTCTTCTTTTCCTACTTCCCTTCTTCTCCTACTTGGACTAGGAAAGGGGGGGGGACGAATCCTACTTGGACCGGGAGTCCATGTAGGACTCCCCCCATGGCGTGCCCCCCTAGGGCCGGCCACCTCTCCTCCCCCTTTATATACATGGGAGGGGCACCCCAAAGGCACACCAAAGATTCTCTTAGCCGTGTGTGGTGCCCCCCTCCATAGTTACACACCTCGGTCATATCGTCGTAGTGCTTAGGCGAAGCCCTGTGCCAGTAAACTTCATCATCACCGTCGCCACACCGTCGTGCTGACGGAACTCTCCCTCAGCCTCAACTGGATCAAGAGTTCGAGGGACGTCACCGAGCTGAACGTGTGCTGATCGCGGATGTGCCGTATGTTCGGTACTTGGATCGGTTTGATCGCGAAGACGTTCAACTACATCAACCGCGTTACTAAACGCTTCTGCTTTCGGTCTACGAGGGTACGTAGACACACTCTCCCCTCTTGTTGCTATGCATCTCCTAGATAGATCTTGCGTGATCGTAGGAAATTTTTTGACATACTGCGTTCCCCAACACCAACAAGCATACCACGATCTTCAACGATGATGGTACATACGACTCCATGAGTGAAGGAGAAATGGAAGCCTTGGTAATGTGTCTATGCACCGGCAAGTGAATGAAGATGAAGATGATCAAGTCTTTTGCGATGAAGATTGGAGCCCTGCTCTCGTTGTCTCCAAGGTCTTGACACTTCAACATCAACAAGATGAAGACCAAAGATGCCATATCTTCCACACCAAGGCGGGCATCAATGGAAGATCGGTGAAGGTCATCATCGAAAGAGGAAGTTGCCATAACTTGGCAAGTGAAGAACTATGCTCCAAGCTCCAGTTGGTCAAGATGAAGCATCCCTACCCCTGCAAGGTCCAATGGCTTAGAGACCCTGGCACAATTCAAGTGGAACACATGGTCCAAGTCTCCTTCAAAATCGGAGCATCCAAAGACACCTTGGAGTGTGATGTTGTTCCTATGTCCGTTTGCCACCTCCTGCTTGGACGGCCTTGGCAATTTGACCATGGTGTCATCCACAACAGGAGAACCAATCACTATAGCTTCAAGATGAAAGGGAAGGAGTACGTGCTACGACCTATGTATCCAAGCCAAGTGGTCGCCGACAAGCAAGCTACCAACCATAATGGAGAAAATAGTGAGAGAGAGAGAGAACCACCACAAAGAGAGTGAGCGCCACAAGTCCAAATTGAGTGCCTCCACGATGAGTGACAAGAAAACCCTATTTCTAATCGCTACCAGAAGTGAGATGAGAGAATTGTGTGAGAACACATCAAGTGTTATGCACTATGTCCTATTGTGCAAGGACGAGGCACCTAAAGCTAACACCTCTCACCCTCTACACTTAGTGTTATCGTCCCTATTGCAGGAATTCCAAGATGTTTTCCTTGATGAGCTACCTCTAGGACTACCTCCACTACAGGGCATCGAACACCGCATCGACCTCATCCCCGGAGCACCTCCCCCTAACAAGGCACCATATCGCTTCAACCCCAAGGAAACCAAGGAGATCCAAACGAAAGTATAACAACTCATTGACAACGGCCACGTACGAGAAAGCTTGAGCCCATGTGCCGTCCCGGTAATTCTTGTTCCCAAGAAAGATGGTACATATCACATGTGTTCCGATTGTTGTCCTATCACTGCTATCATGGTTAGATATGGCTAACCCATTCCACGCTTAGATGACATGCTAGATGAGCTTACCTGATGTAGGGTAGGAA
Organism: Triticum dicoccoides; assembly: GCF_002162155.2. NCBI lineage: Eukaryota > Viridiplantae > Streptophyta > Magnoliopsida > Poales > Poaceae > Triticum > Triticum dicoccoides. The sequence continues at coordinate 234,642,074 of NC_041380.1, read as the reverse complement.
CCCTAACCGGCCGATCTTTCACGAAAGGAGCGGATCCTGCGATGAACACAAAGAGCACGAGGAGGGAAACGAGGGAAAACACGTGGAAAACACAAGAGAACACTCAAACCAACAAGTATGATCACACATGCTCTAGATCCATGAACACAAAGGAAGATACAAGATCCACGATCAACTAGGGACGATACAAAGGTAGCTGGTCTTCTCCGAAAGGAGGTCTTGAGGTTCTTCCCATAAAGGGGTCTTGAATCCGCTTGGGGGATCTTCTCCGTAGGAGGCGCAATCTCCGAGGAGAAGGTAACCAAGTGGATGAGCAAAGCTCTCACACGAAATATGAGCTAATCCTTTGCTAACCCTAACTAGGAGGAGGTGGAGGAGCATATATAGTCTAGGTCCACGAAGGGGTAAGTGGGAGAGGGATACATGGGCCTCGGGCCTGAACACTGTGCGCAGACAGGTACCGGACGTCCACTGAGGACCGCTCGTCCGGTGGCTCACGGGCGCCCGGACGTCCGCTCGATCTGGCTCGGACGCTGGAATGCCGGATCTCCGGAGGTGTCCGGTCGTCCCCTGGCGTCGGACGTCCACTCATTTGGCTCGGGTGCGGGATCGCCGGTCGTCTAGTCCGGGACGGTCGTTCAGTGGGTCTTCAGGCGCTGGACGTCCGGACCCGACCGGTCGTCCGGTGGCTGGAGCTTCTTTCGCAGCTCGTCTTCTTGTTCCTCGCGCTTGGTGTCCTCGCCTTCTTGTCCATGGGCTTCCTCTTGGTTCCTTCTCATGCATAGCACACATGTTTGAGGTAGTAGCCATGTCTCACATGTGGAAAGTGACGATTCAGAGAGGAGCGAGTTCACCTTATGTCAGATGGCGTATACTTGAGGTCTCTTCTTATGTTCTCTTGGGGCTTGGGGAGTAGTCGGAGTGTACATGGGGATGAACGTGGGATGCGGACTTCGCATCATCTCCCCCCCTTGGGAAAGATCCGACCACGGATTGTGATCCTCATCACCATGGAAACGGTTGTCGTGGACAGACTTGTAATTGGACGGAGTTGAAGGCATTGCACAATCCAAGTACTCCAAGGTGTCTCCGGTATGTGGTACATGCAAAATGAGCAAACACGAAGGACACTTGGAAATACAATGGTTAGCACACACAAAGTGTCCATCATAGAAGAATGAGTCCGTTCGATAAGATTGTTTGTGACAAAGCGCATGAAGCTTATCAAGATGATATAGAATAATATGCAAAGCATGCATGGGAACAATATGATTTGTAGTATGCACAAAGGTGTGGTGAATGTGATCAATGGAACCATTGTGCAAAATGATGTCATAATGGGACGGTGTATCAAAAGCATGAACATGGTAATTGGTGCTCAAAGTGATGTGATCATGCAATTGATGGTAGACAATAATCTCATGATGTATGAATATGCCATCAAGGTATATCACAACAAATTTGCTAAGGAAATGCACAAGCTCATATTTCATGGATGACATGGGAATACAAGATGCAACAAGGAAATAATAATGTGAGTCAATCCATGCATAAGATGCAAATTTGTCATGTGTGTGAGATGTCCAATGAGCATGACATGTGTGAGCACAATCAACAAATATGTAGGTGTTGGTGTACCAATGCTCGATGTCGTGGCATGAGTGGAGGTTCGAAGGTGCTTCCAGTAACTCCGAGCGCTCCTGAATGTGAAGGTCCATAGAGCTAATCTTCAATTTCTCTCCTCCGTTTGCGAGATGTATCATGTAGACAACAAGAAGGAAACAACAATGAAAGAGTGACCCATCCAATATGCATATTTCAGGATGGCTCAAAGGGAAGGAGTTCACCTTTAGGAGATTCTCGCAAATGTTGGTGTTTCACATCGTGTATGCCTTCACATGACCAAATTGTCTCATGATGGTATCGCCTTGTGAATCCTTCAAAATGAAAGAAAATGACAAACATTCGGAAAAACAAATGAGGTTAGCGGAGATGCAAAACCAATCATTCGTGTGGTAAAATACCCAACAAGTGGATGCATCATGCTCATCATAGGAAAGGTCAAGGGAGAATTTCATAGTATGGAGGCATATGATGCGAGAACAACCAAATACAATAGGCTCAAACAAGCAAGCATGCATCACAAGTAAAGTGTCGAAGTCTCCACGATTAATAAGCATAGATGCAACAATTGGAGGCAAGCGACAATGAACAAAATATATCATGTGAGAGGCATGAACATATACGTCATAAACCCAAGAAAGCAAGTAATAATGGAACATGGGTGATGCGACAAAGCAAGCTATCATATGAATCAAGGCAAGCAAGCTAGTAGTGCGAAGATGCAACATACTAGAAGGAATCATGTCAAGTATGTCATGTGTGCAAATGGTAGTCATGAATAATGCACAAGACATATCACAAGCATGAAGGCAAGATATGAGCAAAATATCATCAATGTATTGGTGAGAGGCCATATGTAAATAGAAATGGGACATCATGACTCTCCCAACACAACAAGCAACAATAGCATGAGGCACATGATAAACATGGCAATAGCAACAAGGACCTCCACAAAGCATGCAAATACACATATGAGTAGTAAAATGGTGAATCATGGGTAAATGCAAGCAAGGGTCACAATTGCATGGAAAAGACATATAAATAGGCATAACATGCAAAGTGAACACGATATAATGGGCATAAGGTGGCAAATGGTAAATAGCCCGTAGCCGTGTGAGAGCCAAGTAAAGGAGATGCGTGTAGTCGTTGCCCGAAGAGAACGGTGGGAAGGATAGTTCACGGGATCCCAAGTCGTCGTTGCTCTCAAGAGCTCATTTCGTCAACTCTTGGGATTGAGAGGTTGTCGAGTATACATGAGTACCTACACAAAACAAAGACAAAGGGAAAATTGTGTGTGGGTGGTAGATGTACACATCATCCATCATGATGTGCACGTGTTTGTGTTGGTTAGCACAAAATATCCAATGCTCAAATAAATGAGATGCGTGATATAGAAACATGTCATCCATCATGATAGGTTTGTTGTGATGTATAGCATAATGGAGACTCAAATTGGGCAATGCATCATGAGAAATATGTAGAGCATTGTTATGCGTGGAATGCATATGGTGTAAGCAATTATGAGAACATGCAAAGTATGGGATGCATCAAAATCTCCTAATATGTATGAGGAAACTATGAGGGTCTCATCCTGAGAATTAATGGAAACATCACATGGAAAATATTGACAACATCCAAAACAATGCATATTTGGAACAATGTGATCATGGCATGGCATAGTAGATGAATTGCACAAATCATGTAAAGGAAGCATGGCAATATTATCACATGAAAAACAAAAGCCAATGAACATCATCTTGTCATCTATGCCATAAGTGCAAATGGGATTTATTTTAATGGGGCATGCATAGTTAGTATGTTGAGATTGAAATGATGCAATATGGGATATCTCACTCATAGCATATGACAAGGTTAATGGATTGTCAAACATGATGTGACCAATAGAATTTTCACATGATATCCTATGGAGCATAGTATCACAACTAGGCAAAATCAACATGCTCATCATCATATTCATCACAAAATTGGCAAGTCATGACATGAAGAATTCACACTAGCATGAAGCATATTTGAATTAGGAAAAATATGCGTTTTCAAAATTGCATTAGAGTCCCAAATAAATGTTCACCTTGTCCGGTAGATTCTTAGAGGGCGGGGAAAATTTATTTCAGGATTTTTAGAGTCCCTTTAGTATTTCTTTTCTTCGTTTTTCTGCGCGGAATTATTTAAAAAAAAGGTCAACCAACTAACCGGGCCGTGTCCGACCGGGGCACTGCGCCCGGGCGGCTTTATAAGCCGAGCCCGCGACCCCGCCAACGCCCAAGCCGCCCGCCTCCCCGAAACCATAGCCCCGCCGCCCGCCAGCCCGCCGCCGCTGCGCCGCGCCGCCCTACCGCCCCGCTGCCGACCCGCCGGAGCCGCGCCGCCGTCATCGCCGGAGTTCCCCGTAACCGCCAGTTTTCTTTGTCGGTTCAGTTTTTTTCGGTAAAACCCTAGATGCGTTTTTTTATTAGATCATTTTTTCCAGTTTAGTTATTTAGCGAACGCCTGTTCGTTCGTTCGTTCATTTCAATGAACGATTTTCACCGTTTAGCCGCAGACAGCGAACATTCGTTCGTTAGCCCGTTCGTCAGTTTTTATTTTTCTTGGATTTTTCGCGATTATTCTCGATCATGATTTCTGATCCGATTTTCGTTTTAGTTTATCTTTTCGCTCGTTTATCAGAATCAGGCGATTCAAGAGCCTAGAGTTTCGTCTCGAAGCCCTCTTTCTGTTTAATCAATTTAAACAAGTTTTTGCTACTGTAAAATTTGACTTCAGTCCAGAATAGTAAATGGATCTTGTTTCTTTTGCAGTTTGAGTTTCGTTGCTTCGTTTGGTTTGATTCTTTTTGCAAACCGGAGTTCTTAAGTTGAAATTTCTAGTTACATCTTCTTATTTGAGTTTTACCCGTGCATCTTTGCTTGATTGCTTATTGTATGCTTGTTTGATTGTGATAGAGTACCCGGAGTGCGAAGTGTGCTACTACGACTCTCTAGGTTTCACGGATCATCAGCAAGGCAAGTAACACTTTGATCATACCTCTTTACTACCCAGTTTTATTGCATTAGATCAATCCTCAAACAATTGCATGATTAGGAGCTGATTAATATGTGGGTTTTGGGAAGTAGATGAGGTAGTACGTATTGTCCTATTTATTACCAAACCTATGGGAGTTACTTCTACGTTGCTTATATTGCTATGCTATGCTCGTAGACGTTGTTTGGGTTTGATTGTATTCATGACAGATGTGAGTGTTGTTAATTAATGGTTAACTTAAGGTGGCAACTTTAATACACATCTGGGTGGATTGAGGCACCTGGGGAACCCAGTGTTGCCTGTATTTTTGGAAATCCCAGGGTACCGTGTGATTCTCCTATGGACTGCCACCCAGGCTCAAAGGGATCATAAGATTATTCATGCTAGAAACTTCCGTGTGCAGCCACATGCCATTATGGGCTCTGGCATAGTTGAGTAAGTTGTGGGAAACCTTTCCATGATGGGCTAGCAGATGTAGGGGATTGTAGGTGTACCGGCCTATCTATCAGTTAAGGGGACCTCTTCGGAAAGACTGTGTCTCGGTCATCCGTTTCTCAAACATCATGTAGTGCGAGAAAACCAACGGAGGAGATCGAGTCTTGTGGGGAAAAGTGGGCAAACCTCTGCAGAGTGTACGAACTCATCATGGTTAGCCGTGTCCCCGGTTATGGACATCTTGAGTATCTAGTTCTTGGATTATCATGTGGATCTCATCACTCTTAATACAATTGATTGAGTTTAATGATGATGCTTAATTGGGATTGAGTTGGGTGAACCTTCTCAATGTTTAACAACTACCATGATAGTTAAATAAAAATTTATTCCTTTGTTGTAGGGAAAAATTGGCTTTCCGCAAAACATATTAACCATACAGCCTCCACCAGCCATATATGCATGTAGTGATAGCATTATTCTGTTCATTACTCTCTTGTGTTACATTGCCAGCATATTCCATGTGCTGACCCATTTTCGGGCTGCAACGTTCATGTTGCAGACCTTTCAGACAACGAGTAAGGTGCCTTAGGTCATGGTCTTTCACTCAGTGATGCCGTTGGAGTTGATGGACTCACTTTATCTTCCAAGCCTTCCACTGTTATCGTATTAGATGGCCTTAAGCCATATTTATTGTAATAAGTTCTCTTTTGAGACATTCGATGTAATAAGTGTGTGATTGCTACTCTGTTATAAATCCTCAAGTATTGTGTGTGTTAGCATTACCGATCCAGGGATGACACTGATGCACAGAGATCAGGCTGTTTGAGGTCTGGTCGCTACAAGATAATAGGATAAATATTTTTGGTATTTTTGTTGTATAGATTGGAAAATAAAGATTTTAAAATAAATGGTAATAGTAATAGCAAGTTGATAAGAAAATAATATGATGGAAGATAGACCCGGGGGCCATAGGTTTCAGTAGTGGCTTCTCTCAAGATAGCAAATTCTATGGTGGGTGAGGTAACTAAGGATAATTTTGACCGTTGTTGAGTGATCTACTCCTGGATCAGTATTGTACCCCCTTGCTAAACTTATGGCAAGGTACACAATAGGTTTGGTATACAACATGGCATACATTATAGAACCTATGTCTGAGGCATAGGGAATGACTTTCATTCTCTCTCTATCTTCTGCCGTGGTCGGGCTTTGAGTCTTACTCGACTTCACACCTTCAACACAGGCAAGAACTCTTTCTTTGACTGATCCATTTTGAACTTATTCAAAATCTTGTCAAGGTATGTGTTGTGTGAAAGTCCTATTGAGCGTCTCGATCTATCCCTATAGATCTTGATGCCCAATATATAAGTAGCTTCACCGAGGTGTTTCATTGAAAAATTATTATTCAAGTATCCTTTTATGCTACTCAGAAATTCTATATCATTTCCAATCAATAATATGTCATCCACATACAATATCAGAAATGCTACAGACCTCCCACTCACTTTCTTGTAAATACAGGCTTCACCATGAGTCTGTATAAAACCATATGCTTTGATCACCTCATCAAAGCGTATATTCCAACTCTGAGATGCTTGCACCAGTCCATAGATGGATCGCTGGAGCTTGCACACTTTGTTTGCACCTTTAGGATCGACAAAAACTTCTGGTTGCATCATATACAACTCTTCTTTAATATCCATTAAGGAATGCAGTTTTTGACATCCATTTGCTAGATTTCATAATAAAAAATGCGGCAATTGCTAACATGATTCGGACGGACTTCAGCATCGCTACAGGTGAGAAAGTCTCATCATAGTCAACCCCTTGAACTTGTCGAAAACCTTTTGCGACAAGTCGAGCTTGGTAGATAGTAACATTACCATCAGCGTCAGTCTTCTTCTTGAAGATCCATTTATTCTCTATGGCTTGCCGATCATCGGGCAAGTCTACCAAAGTCCATACATTGTTCTCATACATGGATCCTATCATAGATTTCATGGCTTCAAGCCATCTGTCGGAATCTGGGCCCATCATAGCTTCTTCATAGTTATAGGCTTGCCATGATCTAGTAACATGACTTCCAGGACAGGGTTACCATACCACTCTGGTGCGGATCGTGCTCTGGTTGACCTACGAGGGTCAGTAGCAACTTGATCTGAAGTTTCATAATCATTATCATTATCTTCCTCTCTAGTTGGTGTAGGCATCACGGGAACAGATTTCTGTGATGTGCTACTTTCCAATTTGAGAGAAGGTACAGTTACCTCATCAACTTCTACATTCCTCCCACTCACTTCTTTAAAGAGAAACTCCTTCTCTAGAAAGGACCCATTCTTAGCAACAAAGATCTTGCCTTCGGACCTGTGGTAGAAGGTGTACCCAATTGTTTCCTTAGGGTATCCTATGAAGATGCACTTCTCTGATTTAGGTTCGAGCTTATCAGGTTGAAGCCTTTTGACATAAGCGTCGCATCTCCACACTTTAAGAAACGGCAGCTTAGGTTTCTTGCCAAACCATAGTTCATACGGTGTCATCTCAACGGATTAAGACGGTGCCCTATTTAACGTGAATGCGGCTGTCTCTAATGCATAACCATGAAATGATAGTGGCAAATCGGTAAGAGACATCATAGAATGTACCATATCTAATAAAGTATGGTTACGATGTTCGGACACACCATTACACTGTGATGTTCCAGGTGGCATGAGTTGTGAAACAATTCCACATTGTTTTAAATGAAGGCCAAACTCATAACTCAAATATTCACCTCCACGATCAGATCGTAGAAACTTTATTTTCTTGTTACGATGATTCTCTACTTCACTCTGAAATTCCTTGAAATTTTCAAATGTTTCAGACTTGTGTATCATTAAGTAGATATACCCATACCTACTCAAATCATCTGTGAAGGTCAGAAAATATCGATACCCGCCGCGTGCCTCAACACTCATCGGACCGCATTGATGACCCACAAGTATAGGGGATCGCAACAGTTTTCGAGGGTAGAGTATTCAACACAAATTTATTGATTCGACACAAGGGGAGCCAAAGAATATTCTCAAGTATTAGCAGCTGAGTTTTCAATTCAACCACACCTGGAAAACTTAATATCTGCAGCAAAGTATTTAGTAGCAAAGTAATATGATAGTAATGGTAACGGTGGCAAACATAATGGTAGCAGTTTTGTAGTGATTATAACAGTGGCAGCGGAAAAGTAACTAAGCAAAGATCAATATGTGAAAAGCTCGTAGGCAATGGATCAGTGATGGATAATTATGTCGGGTGCGATTCCTCATGCAACAGTTATAACATAGGGTGACACAGAACTAGCTCCAGTTCATCAATGTAAAGTAGGCATGTATTCCGAATATAGTCATACATGCTTATGGAAAAGAACTTGCATGACATCTTTTGTCCTACCCTCCCGTGGCAGCGGGGTCCTATTGGAAACTAAGGGATTTTAAGGCCTCCTTTTAATAGAGTACCAGACCAAAGCATTAACACTTAGTGAATACATGAACTCCTCAAACTACGGTCATCACTGGTAAGTATCCCGATTATTGTCACTTCGGGGTTAACAAATCATAACACATAATAGGTGACTATAGAGTTGCAAGATAGGATCAAGAACTCACATATATTCATCAAAACATAATAGGTTCAGATCTGAAATCATGGCACTCGGGCCCTAATGACAAGCATTAAGCATAGCAAAGTCATAGCAACATCAATCTCAGAACATAATGGATACTAGGGATCAAACCCTAACAAAACTAACTCGATTACATGATAAATCTCATCCAACCCATCACCGTCCAGCAAGCCTGCAATGGAATTACTCATGCACGGCGGTGAGCATCATGAAATTGGTGATGGAGGGAAGGTCAATGATGACGATGGCGACGGATTCCCCTCTCCGGAGCCCCGAACGAACTCCAGATCAGCCCTCCCGAGATAGATTAGGGCTTGGCAGCGGCTCTGTATCGTAAAACGAGATGAATCCTTCTCTCTGATGTTTTTCTCCCCAAACGTGAATATATGGAGTTGGAGTTGAGGTCGGTGGAGCACCAAGGGGCCCACGAGGCAGCGGGCGTGCCCAGGGGGTAGGAACGCCCCCCACCCTTGTGGACAGGGTGTGGGCCTCCTGGCCTTGATTCTTTCTCCAGTATTTTCTATACATTCCAAAAATATTCTCCGTTGATTTTCAGGTCATTCCAAGAACTTTTATTTCTGCACAAAAATAACACCATGGCAATTCTGCTAAAAACAGCACCAGTTCGGGTTAGTTCCATTCAACTCATGCAAGTTAGAGTCCAAAACAAGGCCAAAAGTTTTTGGAAAAGTAGATATGTTGGAGACGTATCAACTCCCCCAAGCATAAACCTTTGCTTGTCCTCAAGCAATTCCGTTGACAAACTGAAAGTGATAAAGAAAAACTTTTACAAACTCTGTTTGCTCTTGTTGTAAATATGTAAAGCCAGCATTCAAGTTTTCAGCAAAGATTATGACCTAACCATATCCATCATAACACTTAGGTCTCATGTTTACTCATATCAATGACATAATAAACTAGCGAGCAATAATAGTAGATCTCGGATGACAACACTTTCTCAAAACAATCATAATATGATATAACAAGATGGTATCTCGCTAACCCTTTCTGAGACCGCAAAACATAAATGCAGAGCGCCCCTGAAGATCAAGGGCCGACTGGAAATTGTAATTCATGGTAAAAGAGATCTAGTCAAGTCATACCCAATGTAAAGTAACAACAATACATGCAAATGACAGTGGTGCTCTCCAACTGGTGCTTTTTAATAAGAGGATGATGACTCAACATAAAAGTAAATAGATAGGCCCTTCGCAGAGGGAAGCAGGGATTTGTAGAGGTGCCAGTGCTCGGTTTTGAAATAGAGATGAATAATATTTTCAGTGGTATACTTTCATTGTCAACATAAGAACCGAGAGATATCGATATCTTCCATGCTACACACATTATAGGCGGTTCCAAAGCAGAATTGTAAAGTTTATACTCCCCCACCACCAACAAGCATCAATCCATGGCTTGCCCGAAACAACGGGTGCCTCCAACTAACAACAATCCTGGGGGAGTTTTGTTTGCAATTATTTTGATTTGATTTGAGCATGGGACTGGCCATCTCGGTGACCAGCCATTTTCTCGTGAGTGAGGAGCGAAGTCCACTCCTCTTGAGAATAACCCGCCTAGCATGGAAGATACAGACAGCCCTAGTTGATACATGAGCTATTCGAGCATACAAAACAAAATTTTTATTTGAAGGTTTAGAGTTTGGCACATAAAAATTTACTTGGAATGGCAGGTAGATACCGCATATAGGAAGGTATGGTGGACTCATATGGAATAACTTTGGGGTTTATGGAATTGTATGCACAAGCATTATTTCCGCTTAGTACAAGTGAAGGCTAGAAAGAGACTGGGAAGCGACCAGCTAGAGAGCGACAACAGTCATGAACATGCATTAAAATTAATCAACACTGAATGCAAGCGTGAGTAGGATATAATTCACCATGAACATAAATTTCGTGGAGGCTATGTTGGTTTTGTTTCAACTACATGCATGAACATATGCCAAGTCAAGCCACTCGAATCGTTCAAAGGAGGATACCACCCTATCATACCACATCACAACCATTTTAATAGCATGTTGGCACGCAAGGTAAACCATTATAAACTCCTAGCAAATTAAGCATGGCATGAGAAACTATAATATCTAATTGTCATTGCAAACATGCTTCATTCATAATAGGCTGAATCAGGAACGATGAACTAATCATATTTACAAAAACAATAGAGGTCAAGTTCATACCACCTTTTCTCATCTCAATCAGTTCATCATATATCGCCATTATTGCCTTTCACTTGCAAAACCGAATAGTGTGGATAATAATAATAGTGCACGTGCATTGGACTAAGCTGGAATCTGTAAGCATTCAATACATGGGAGAAGACAAGGTAATACAGGCTCTTTGTTAGATCAGCAATAATGCATATGAGAGCCACTCAACATTTTCATTATGGTCTTCTCCTCTTGACCCCCAAAGAAAAGAAAAGAAACAAAACTATTTACATGGGAAAGCTCCCAACAAGCAACAGAAGAACGAGAAATCTTTTGGGGTTTTCTTTTTTTAGTTACTACTACAGGCATGGAAAGTAAACTAGCTAAAAGCTACAACTAATTTTTGTCTTAAGGGTTTTCAAACACACAAGAAGAATGCCAGAAAAGAAAATAAACTAGCATGGATAATACAATGAAAAAGTATGAGCACCGACAACTGGCATGAGTGTGTGAACATGAATGTAATGTCAGTGAGAAATACGTACTCCCCCAAGCTTAGGCTTTTGGCCTAAGTTGGTCTATGGCCACGGCTGGCCTGGTGGAAATCCGAAGTTGTAACTGGGGTCATACTAGGATGCAGCAGCTATTGCTTCACGAGCTGCAGCTTGGAGGCGGGCTGCCTCCGTCCTCCTCTCGTACTCGTTCGCCTCCTCCCTGGTTATAACATATCTCCCTTTTCTCTGAAAGTCAAAGAAAGCAGGGAGAGCAACATGGACGGTGTGTTGTCTGTCAAAGATTAGTCGATACTGGAGGAACTGATCGTTCCTCTCAACAAACTGATGAGGCAATTCAATATCATTCTCTTGTATGGGTATCTCAAGAAAATTAGCTAAATGGGTTGCATAAATTCCACCAAACAAGTCTCCAATAATATTGCTATTATGCAACCTACGTGCAATAATGGCCCCCAAGTTGTATTGTTTATCTCCTAATATAGCACTCTTGAGAACACTAAGATCGGGGACACACATGTGATATGCCTCATCCTTACCATTAATGCATCTACCTATAAAGAGAGAAAAATAATGTATGGCAGGAAAGTGAATGCTCCCTATGGTAGCTTGTGTTATTTCTCTAGATTCTCCCACAATGATACTAGCAAGAAATTCTTTAAATTCAGATTTGCGAGGTTCACTAACACTACCCCACTGCGGGAGTTTACAAGCAGTATTAAAATCTTCTAAGTCCATGGTATAAGATTTATCATAGAGATCAAACAGGATAGTGTGAGAATTGTGTGATGATGTAAATTTAAATCTTCTCACAAAGGAATCAGTTAGGTGATAATATTGGGGGCACTTATCTGACACGAAGCCCTCAAGTTCAGCATTACGCACATATGCGTCGAATTCCTCCTTAATTCCTGCTTGGACCATAAAATCTTCTGACGACCATTCACAAGGCCGCACTTGAGCTTCTCTTGGTAGTTCATAGTCCGGCTCACGTATCGTGGACCTGGGTCCTTGCTTCTTTGAGGAACCACCTTGGTACATTTTCCTAAACATATTTCTTCCTCTGAAAAATTTCTGAAATTTTTAGTAACTCAAAATAAAAAGTGAACCAAACTCACCAAGATTGATAGCAACTACTCCTACAAGTGCCTAGAGGCCATATCATGCATTAAAACTACTTTTGACCACATAAATTTGACATGCAAGCTCAAGAATAGGGTCACCTAAGCAGCAAAGATTTGCAATAAATAAAACACTAGAACAAAAACTAATTGGACCATTGGAAGAGTCACATACCGAGAAGCAATCCCCCAAAGCAGTTTTGTGAATGGAGCTTTGAGAAAGGAGATCGAAAATGGCAGCAAGATGAGCTAGAACACGGGTTTGAGCTGGTGGATGATTTTTTTCTGGAGGAAGACAAAGTGTGTGGGTGCAAGAATAAGTGGAGGGGACCCACGTGGGGTCCACGAGGCAGGGGGCGTGCCCAGGGGGTGGGCGCACCCTCCACCCTCGTGGGCACATGGTGGGTCCCCTTGGTGTGTTCTCAGTGCCAATAATTCTTAAATATTCTGGAAAAAAACATATTAAATTTTCAGGGCATTTGGAGAACTTTTATTTTTGAGGTATTTTTTTATTGCAAGGATAATTCAGAAAACAGACAGAAAATACTATTTTTACTTTATTTAATATACATAACAGAAAGTAAAAAGAGGGTACAGAAGGTTGTGCTTTCTAACTTCATCCATCTCATGCTCATCAAAAGGAATCCACTAACAAGGTTGATCAAGTCTTGTTAACAGACTCATTCTGAATCGCATGAAACCAGAGAAATTTCGAATAACACTAGGTTACCTCAACGGGGATATGCACATCCCCAACAATAAGAATATCATATTTCTTCTTGACAGTAGGAAGAGAAAATTCAAAACCTCCAATAATAATTGTTGAAATTTTTCCAATAGAATTGATACTGTGGACTTGAGGTTGTTTCCTCGGAAAGTGTACCGTATGCTCATTACCGTTAACATGAAAAGTGACATTGCCTTTGTTGCAATGAATAACAGCCCCTGCAGTATTCAAAAAGGGTCTACCAAGGATAATCGACATACTATCATCCTCGGGAATATCAAGAATAACAAAGTTCATTAAAATAGTAACGTTTACAACCACAACAGGCACATCCTCACAAATACCGACAGGTATAGCAGCTGATTTATCAGCCATTTGCAAAGATATTTCAGTAGGTGTCAACTTATTCAAATCAAGTCTACGATATAAAGAGAGAGTCATAACACTAACACCGGCTCCAAGATCACATAAAGTAGTTTTAACATAGTTTCTTTTAATGAAGCATGGTATAGTTGGTACTCCTGGATCTCCTAGTTTCTTAGGTATTCCACCCTTAAAAGTATAATTAGCAAGCATGGTGGAAATTTCAGCTTCCGGTATCTTTCTTTTATTAGTAACAATATCTTTCATGTACTTAGCATAAGGATTCATTTTAAGCATATCAGTCAATGTATACGCAAAAAGATAGGTCTAATCATTTCAGCAAAGCGCTCAAAATCCTCATCATCCTCTTTCTTGGATGGTTTAGGAGGAAAATGCATGGGTTTCCGAATCCATGGTTCTCTTTATTTACCGTGCTTCCTAGCAACAAAGTCTCTCTTATCATAACGTTGATTCTTTGATTGTGGGTTAGCAAGATCAATAGCAGGGTCAATCTCTACATCATTGTCATTGCTAGGTTGAGCATCAACATGAACATCATCATTAACATTATCACTAGGTTCATGTTCATTACCAGATTGTGTTTCAGCATCAAAAATAGAAATATCATTGCGATTCTTAGGTCAGTCTACAACAGGTTCACTAGAAGCATGCAAAGTCCTATCATTTTTCTTTTTCTTCCTTTTAGAAGAACTAGGTGCATCAACATTAGTTCTCTGAGAATCTTGTTCAATTCTCTTAGGATGGCCCTCAGGATACAAAGGTTCCTGAGTCATTTTACCCCCTCTAGTCATAACTCTAACAGCATTATCATTTTTCTTATTATTTAATTCATTGAGCAAATCATTCTAAGCTTTAAGTACTTGTTCTACTTGAGTGGTCCATAGAAGCATGTTTACAAATAAGTTTAAGTTCACCTTTAACTCTAGACATATGATCACTCAAGTGTTCAATCATATAAGCATTGCGTTTCAATTGTCTACCAACATAAGCATTGAAGTTTTCTTGTTTAACAATAAAATTATCAAACTCATCCAAGCATTGGGTAGCAGACTTATTACGAGGAATATCACCTTCATCAAATATATAGAGAGAATTTACCTTTACTACCTGTGTCGGGTTATCAAGACCATGTATTTCTTCAATAGGTGGTAAATTCTTAACATCTACAGCTTTAATACCTTTTTCTTTCATAGATTTCTTTGCCTCTTGCATATCTTCAGGACTGAGAAATAGAATACCCCTTTTCTTCGGACTTGGCTTAGGAGTTGGTTCAGGAAGTGTCCAATCATTTTCATTAGTCAACATATTATTCAATAGCAATTCAGCTTGATCAACTGTTCTTTCCCTAAAAACACAACCAGCACAACTATCCAGGTGGTGTCTGGAAGCATCGGTTAGTCCATTATAAAAGATATCAAGTATTTCATTTTTCTTGAGAGGATGATCAGGAAAAGCATTAAGTAATTGGAGAAGCCTCCCCCAAGCTTGTGGGAGACTCTCTTCTTCAATTTGCACAAAATTATATATTTCCCTTAAGGCAGCTTGTTTCTTATGAGCGGGGAAATATTTAGCAGAGAAATAATAAATCATATCCTAGGGACTATGCACACAACCAGGATTAAGAGAAATAAACCATGTTTTAGCATCACTCTTTAATGAGAACGGGAATAACTTAAGGATAAAGTAATAGCGAGTTTTCTCATCATTAGTGAACAGGGTGGCTATATCATTTAATTTAGTAAGATGTGCCACAACAGTTTCAGATTCTTAGCCATAAAAAGGATCAGATTCAACCAAAGTAATTAACTCATGATCGACAAAGAAATCATAATCCTTATCAGAAATAAAGATAGGTGAAGTAGCAAAAGCAGGGTCATATTTCATTCTAGCATTCAAAGATTTTTCTTTAAGCTTAACTAATAATTTCTTAAGATCAGATCTATCATTGCAAGCTAAAAAGTATCTAGCAGTTTCTTCATCCATAACATAGCCCTCAGGCACAACTGGCAATTCATATCTAGGGGGAGAATCTTCATCATCACTTTCATCAATATTATCGGTTTCAATAATTTCATTCTCTCTAACCCTAGAAAGTTGCTCGTCAAGAAATTCACCTAGTGGCACAGTATTATCAAGCATAGAAGTAGTTTCGTCATAAGTATCATGCAAAGCAGAAGTGGCATCATCAATAACATGCAACATATCAGAATGAATAGCAGGAGTAGGTGTCGCAAATTTACTCAAAACAGAAAGTGAATCAAGTGTAGAGCTAGATGGCAGTTCCTTACCTCCCCTCGTAGCTGAGGGAAAAATCTTGGTTCTTTTATCTTTCAAGTTCTTCATGGTGATCAGAAGATATAAATCCCAAGTGACTCAAAGAATAGAGCTATGCTCCCCAGCAACGGCACCAAAAAATAGTCTTGATGACCCATAAGTATAGGGGATCGCAACAATTTTCGAGGGTAGAATATTCAACCCAAATTTATTGATTCGAGACAAGGGGAGCCAAAAAATATTCTCAAGTATTAGCAGCTGAGTTGTCAATTCAACCACACCTGGAAAACTTAATATCCCTAGCAAAGTATTTAGTAGCAAAGTAATATAATAGTAATGGTAATGGTGGCAAAAGTAATGGTAGCAGTTTTGTAGTGATTGTAACAGTGGCAACGGAAAAGTAACTAAGCAAAGATCAATATGTGAAAAGCTCGTAGGAAATGGATCAGTGATGGATAATTATGTCCGATGTGATTCCTCCCGGTTATAACATAGGGTGACACAGAACTAGCTCTAGTTCATCAATATAATGTAGTCATGTATTCCGAATATAGTCATACGTGCTTATGGAAAAGAACTTGCATGACATCTTTTGTCCTACCCTCCCGTCGCAGCGGGGCCCTATTGGAAACTAAGGGATATTAAGGCCTCCTTTTAATAGAGTACCGGAGCAAAGCATTAACACTTAGTGAATACATGAACTCCTCAAACTACGGTTATCATCGATAAGTATCTGATTATTGTCACTTCGGGGTTAACGGATCGTAACACATAATAGGTGACTATAGACTTGCAAGATAGGATCAAGAACTCACATATATTCCTGAAAACATAATAGATTCAGATCTGAAATCATGGCACTCGGGCCCTAGTGAGAAGTATTAAGCATAGCAGAGTCATAAAACATCAATATCAAAACATAATGGATACTAGGGATCAAACCCTAACAAAACTAACTCGATTACATGATAAATCTCATCCAACCCATCACCGTCCAGCAAGCCTATGATGGAATTACTCATGCGCGGCGGTGAGCATCATGAAATTGGTGATGGAGGAAGGTTGATGATGACGATGGCGACGGATTCCCCTCTCCGGAGCCCCGAACGGACTCCAGATCAGCCCGCCCAAGAGAGATTAGGGCTTGGCGGCGGCTCCGTATCTTAAAACACGATGAATCCTTCTCTCTGATATTTTTTCTCCCCGAACATGAATATATGGAGTTGGAGTTGAGGTCAGTGGAGCACCAGGGGGGCCACGAGGCAGGGGCGCGCCCAGGGGGTAGGCGCGCCCCCACCCTCATGGATAGGGTGTGGCCCCCCTGGCCTTGATTCTTTCGCTAATTTTTAATATATTTCAAAAATTTCTTCGTTGATTTTCAGGTCATTCCAAGAACTTTTATTTCTGCACAAAAATAACACCATGGCAATTCTGTTGAAAACAACGTCAGTCCGGGTTAGTTCCATTCAAATCATGCAAGTTAGAGTCCAAAACAAGGGCAAAAGTGTTTGGAAAAGTAGATACGTTGGAGACGTATCACGCATACATCGGTATGTATTATTTCCAATAAGTCATTAGTTCGCTCCATTGTTCTGAGGAACGGAGTTTTAGTCATCTTGCCCATGAGGCATGGTTTGCAAGTATCAAATGATTCATAATCAATTGATTTCAAAAGTCCATCTGCATGGAGTTTCTTCATGCGCTTTACACCAATATGACCTAAACGGCAGTGCCACATGTATCGGCATCAATATTATGAATATGTGTATCACTACGATCGAGAATCAATAAACCATTTGTATTGAGTGCATGACCATAGAAGGTTTTATTAATTTAAACAAAACAACACTTATTCTCTGACTTAAATGAATAATCGTATTGCAATAAACATGATCTAATCATATTCATGCTCAACGCAAACACCAAATAAACATGATCGTATCAACCTTGGAATCACTTCCAACACACATTGTCACCTCGCCCTTAACTAGTCTTTGTTTATTCTGCAACTTTTGTTTTGACTTACTAATCTTAGCAACTAAACCGGTATCAAATACCCAGGGGTTACAATGAACACTAGTAAAGTACGCATCAATAACATGTATGTCAAATATACCTTTGGTCAGTTTGCCATCCTTCTTATACGCCAAGTATTTGGGGTAGTTCCGCTTCTAGTGAACATTCCCTTTGTAGTAGAAGCACTCAGTTTCAGGCTTAGGTCCAGCTTTGGGCTTCTTCACGGGAGTGGCAACTTGCTTGCCATTCTTCTTGAAGTTCCCTTTCTTTTCCTTTGCCCTTTTTCTTGAAACTAGTGGTCTTGTTAACCATCAACACCTGATGCTCTTTCTTGATTTCTACGTTCACCAATTTCATCATCGTGAAGAGCATGCAAATCTTTTTCGTTATCCCTTGCACATTGTAGTTCATCACGAAGTTCTAGTAGCCTGGTGATAGTGACTAGAGAACTCTGTCAATCACTATCTTATCTGGAAGATTATCTCCCACTTGATTCAAGCGATTGTAGTGACCAGACTATGACGCCCCTAGGCCGATGCTCCAGATGCCTTTCATGTTTTGTGTGTCAGGTGTGTTAATTAATTGTTTGTTGCATTTCATCATGTCATCATTTGCATTGCATCGGCACTTCGTTGTTGTCATTTTTTTAAAACTTGCACTCGTTCATCGTTGATGTTTCTCCCTTCGCCTTCTTCACCTTCCCTCTTGACCGCTTTTTCTTTGTTGACCGCTCCAAACCAATCGGGTTTTCGCTTCCCTTTTCACCGTGACCGTCGTTGTCTTCTCTCTCTTCTCTGAGCCCATCAAACCCCCTTGTCTCCATGGCCTTTTGTCAAACCCCTCGCGCGCGTTCGAAAGTTGTCCCGAACCCGACCCGGGCAGTTGTGGCCGTTGGGTCCGGATCATCACCAAATGTCCCTAAAATATCTTCGTTTTATTTATTGGACTCCCTAACATATTTATTCTCAACCGTCCGATTTGATCGGAGGGACCTAATAGTCCCAAATCTAGCCCTTCCTATAAATAGACCCTAACCCTAAATTTTAGGATCAATGTCCCATCCTCCCTGCCGCCGCCACTCTCTTCCTCGGGATCCATCCTGATCCCGCAGCCAATCCTCCACCTCTCCTTGAATTCATCCATCAGCCACTCACCACCGATCCATCGAACCACCAATCAGCTCCGCCGCCTCCCCTGTTCGATCCTCGCCGCATCCGCAGCCCCCCAAAGCTCCTCCTACCTCGTCCTCTAGCTCCTGGGTCGTCGCTCCCGTCCACCACCGGTGTCTGAACCAGCAGCCCTGAGCTTCTCCTCTGCTCCCTGCCAAAGCACTCCTGTCACCTCCCATGGCCTCCCCAGATGAACTCCCCTGCCCGAGCCGCTTCCCCGCGCCACCATCCGAATCCGGCCGGAGCTCGCCTACTCGCGCCCATCCCCACCTGATTATGTAGCGCCGCCGCGCCGTGCTACTCCCACGCAACACGACCTCTGCCTCCGCTGCTCGCATCTCGCTGGGGCAGGCCCCACCGCGTCGCTCGCCGGTGATCCCAATACCTCACAGGAGGTCCCGTCCTGGACGCCCAAACAAGCTCGCCAGCATTCTCAGGTCGTCCTTGTGCTGTCGCTCTGCACCGAGCATAGACCCCGCAGCCGCCGTCGTCTCACCCCAGCAGCCGTCGCTGCCCATCCATGGACAGCCGCCGCAAGCAGCAGCACCACCGGAGCTCCCTTCGCCGTCGGGCACCACCAGCAGCGCCTGTCACCACCGTCACGTTCGTCTTCCAGCGAGGCGAGGCACCGAGCTCCAAGTCCCTGCGCCGCCGCTCATGGTCTGCCTCGTGACCCCCTTCTAGTGCTCCCGCCTCCTCTTCGCCTTCGTCCTTGCCATCTCCGGCCATCTCCATCATTCTCGGTCCTCCCAGCGCCTCTCGACCTTCTAGCCCTGCCGGAGCCGTGCCGTCCCGCCGCTCGCTGGAGCCCCACGCGTCCTTGCACTGTCCCTGCTTTCTGTTGAGCACGAGCTCGATCCCCTACCACTCGTCTGCGTTGACCGTTCCACCCCTGCGCCTGAGCCCGCAACCACCGGCTCCAGCCGGCCCTCTCCATCGACCGGCCCATGAGGCCTGGTGAGCAGCCCCACCCTCTATGCACTTTTGGGTCGGCCAGATTCGGCCCGAGACACATTATTTCACGGAACGTTTTTTGCTATTTATCCAACGCATGCATATTTTTAGAAAACAGCGTCATGTTCATGCATATAATAATCATTTAACCATGCATCGGATTAAAACAAATTATATATGAAAAATGCTTAGAATTTCATCTAGTTTCATAATATGCCACTTTCATCCATGTTAAAATTGTTTAAAATGTTGTTTTCTTAAATTTGCTCAAATGCCATGTTAAAAAGATTTATTTCCTAACTAAATAGCCGTAACTTTGTTTTAAATATACTTGATATGTAAATGGGGTAGAAAATGCATAGTTTAACATGATGGCATTACTTTGCATGTTTAACAACAATAAAATATGGTTTAGGGTAGAATAGTACCAAATCCAAAAATATGCACATGAGGATTTTCCGGAATTGTTGGTTGTTGTTTCCGGCCTCATTTAAATTGCCTACATAGGTAGTTTTATTATGCTCACCCTCTTGCCATGTTAACCAATATTTAATATTGTTGTGTAAATAAACGAAATTGAACTAAATAAATGAATGTGGTGTTTCGTTAATATGCAACTCGTTGCATATTGAGCTCCACTTAACTTGTAGTATTGTTTGTGCACTTTGCCATGCCATGACTCATTAAGCCGGACATGCATCATACTTGATTGCACATCGTGCCATGACTATGCTTGTTGGTTTACCATGTTGTTTGCTTCTTTCCGGTTGTGCTTCATCTCGATAGTTCCGCTGACGTTGCGATTGTGAGGATCCGTTTGACTACGTTGGCTCGTCTTCTTCATGGACCCATTCTTCTTCCTAGCGGGATTTCAGGCAAGATGACCATCACCTTGGATCTCACTACTATCTTTGCTATGCTTGTTGTCTCGATGCTATCGCTATGTCGCGCTACCTACCACTTTTTTATCAAGCCTCCCAATATGCCATGAAACAGTTTCTAACCTTTTCACCCTTCCTACACTGGTGCGCGTCGGTCCTAAACAAACGGTTTTTTACCCCTTTCCGCGACGACATTTGGAACCGTCGCCAAGTGAGTCTGTGCGATAGGGTGTCCTTCCCACACAACCCAGAAATCTTTGGGGATAGGTCCTCTTGGGACCCAAGCTGGGGCCGTGTGCGATCGGGCGAGGCATCGAAACGCAATCATTTCCGTAGGTATGTACATACCACACGGTGAATCCCAGAAATCATTTCCGTAGGTATGTACATCCCACACGGTGAATCCCAGAAATCATTTCCGTACGTATGTACATCCCACATGGTAATCCGAGAAAATAATTTCCGTAGGTATGTACATCCCACACAGTGAATCCCAGAAAAACATTTCCGCTCGTATGTATATCACACACAGTCAATCCAAGGAATATGTTTTCGTTCTTATGTACATCCCACACAGTCAATTCAGGGAAAACATTTCCGTTCGGATGTAAATCCCACACAGTTTTATGTGTAGACTCGTGTGTGAAAGGTGTAACTATCACACACGGTCTTCCTTGGTTAACTGTTTGCTTTTATCAACTATATCACACACTATTTGATGAAGAAAACCGTGTGGCATTGGGCTATCCATCGCAACCGCTTTTACTACTAGAACCTTTTGCAAAGGTCCATGACACATTTAGAAGGTTTATTAGTTTACAATTAATAATTCCAGTATTACACAAATTCACATTTCATATCGAACAGCTGTTCGCCAATTTCATATAAGGCACATAAATATATTATAACATCACAGTATGGTAGCTACATGAAAACAGCACAGTACAACATATAGCTAGTTCAACTTCATAAGAACAATATATTCATTCCCTAATCGAGATCATCCAAACTCGTCTTATCCACCTCTACTTTCTGTTCAGTAAGAACCCATTTTGCATGGGCCAACTGGGAAAGTGCCTCCTCCTTCGCCAACACCATCTTAGCAAAGTCTTTTAAAAAAATCTGAGCTCATTCTCCACCTTCAACTTTTTATCCCGCATCTTGAAATATGCTTCAGCGTTGACAAGACTTTCTCTAAGCCTAGCTGTGTTCACTTCCTCATACATACTCCAGAGCTTTGTTAGGCACATCTTCAAAGACTATGGCCACACTTGATCAACCCACTCCAACTAAGAACACTTATGTTCATCCTATAATATTTAAAACTAGATCAGTAACAATTCTAGGAAAAATGGGTTTATAGAAACATAGAAAATCACTAATGCTTATTTTGAAAAACTGAAGAAACATGTTAATTATGACATATCTTCTCAAAAAGATCAATGTGCAAATGAAATAATTGGTACTGAGACAACAACCAAATTCTCGAACATCAGAAGCTATAATTAACTACAACGACGCTACAAGTTCTTACTCATGTACAATAAATAACAAATTGAACATTTTATGAGGAAGGTAAATATAACTGCAACAGCATAACAACAATGTTTGGATGACAGCAAATTGATACAAACAGGTGTGTACATTCACAAATTTAGTAACATAGAACTAATAGTACTAAGGCCGTCCACTATGTATGCCAAAACTGGTGTAAAGACAACTGTTCCTACATCTCGCATCGGTGCCCTGAACTGGCGAGCCGATGCAGCGGAAAAAATCAAGGACCCAGACTCCGGAACACGTAGTTTCTCCGATGCCCAGTTCCTTCGTGCCAAAGTTGTGTGGACCAAAGTTGGCTGCACAAACTGCTGAAGCGGTGCCAAATAATTTTCTAATAACACCGCTGATGAGATGGCAATAATTTAAGATACTAGGTACAAACTGTGACACTGTCTTAGGATGCGTTTGGTTGAAGGTGTGGTACGAATGGGTTGGGACCGTGACAGTGTTTGAGTCACATCTAACAAATGATTTGTAACAACGGAACAGGGTCTAACCTTCTCTACACATGCCAGAAACTTACTCCCAGTGTCCATAGAATCAAACGCAAGTAGCTTCACGCATGGAGATTGATGGTGACAATGAGCAGATAGATCTTCGGCCACCCTGCTCCATTTGTTGCCACTGATGGTCTTAGGGAGCTACAAGAGGAAGAAGCAACTCAAATCGACCTCCAGGTAAAAATCCTTCATTCCAAGTCATAGCCCGAGAGAGAGAAGAGAGGCATACCCGGGTGGTGAAGGAGTAGTCGTCGGAGAAGAAACCGGAGGAGGAACCGCTGGAGATGTCTTTGAAGAAGACCATGGCGACCCCGGCGGTAGGATGCAAGACGACGAGAGCGAGGAAGCGGCTATAGCTTAGTAAGGAAGGAAGGAAGGAGGAAACATGGGAAATGTGACTTGTGGTTGGGGAGAAAAGGGGGTGGGGAAGGGGGAAGGGGGCGGGGGTAGATATTTTGGTGGTAGGCCAAAATTTTGGAAATGTGCAGGGAAACTTAGCGCGCGGTGCCGCCGGACCATTCACTTTGAACGATTGTGTGCATCGCAAACGATTCTTATGCTTTACGCGCATGGGATGAGTTTGATAATTCAAATTTTGGTCTCAAGGCATGGGCACATTCACTTTGAACATGCGCGGTGCCGCTGGACCATTCACTTTAAACGATTGTGTGCATAGCAAACGATTCTTCTGTTTTACGCACATGGGATGAGTTTGATAATTCAAATTTTGGTGGGAATTTCCCCGTGAACGTCATTGCATAATTGAACATCGCTTGCTAATTTGGGCCCACAAAAGAGTGTATAGCAGACAGACCACACTTACTGCATCGAGCAATTTCAGTAATTACACAGAGCCAGTTGACCTAAACATTGCTCTAACAAAAGACCAGCATTAAAAACAAAGCCTAAGTACACATAATTAAAAATCCGCCGCCGCGCCAGCCTATGCATCACCGGTGTGAGATGAGACGTCGATGACTTGTCCTGGCGACATGCCGCTGTTGGTGGACTCTGCGTCCCCCCTGCTGAAGTCGACCGCGTCCTCATCCTCGTCCTCGTCCTCGGCGCCGCCCTCAAGGTTGTAGTACTCGTAGTAGTGGCTGCGCTAGAGCTCGCGTTGGTACTCCACTGTTGATTCCTCGACGGACAGACTCTTCTCTACCTCGACCTCGGCCACGCGCAACTCCTCCTCCCAGCGCTCCTCGATCTCCGCCGCCTCCTGCATCTCCAGCTCCTGCTCGATGACCTCATGAGGAAGCAGGTGCTCCATGGCCACCGCCGCCTTTTCAGACATGGGTTGCATGCTGGAGTCTGAGGTGGCCTGGAATATCTTGGCGTGTGCATCCTCGATCTTGGCATGGATGGCCTCGACCCGGGCCAGGGCGACATCAGCGGCATGGATGGCAGCTCGAGCGCTCTCGGTGTTTGCAGCCGCCGTCGCAGCAGCACATGCAGCCGTCTCGGCTACTGCAGATGCCCTGTCGGCTGTCGCAGGCTCCCTCTTGGCGGAAGCGGCCGCACTCAATGCGGATGCGGCGGCACTCTCGGTGTAGGTGGCCGCGCTCTCGGTGCAGGTGGCGGCGCTCAGGGGGACGCGGCCATCATATAGGCCTTCACGAAGCATTTCCACGGTGTCATCTCTGCAAGAAGGGGTGCTGGAATGGGGATCGGGATTCGTGGATTTGGGGGTTGTCGGCACTAGAGCAGACGTGCCGGGAAAGCTTAAGGAGGGAGACTTAAATACACCCAGATATTTTCATCGCAAATGATTCCTAGAAAACAATTGTGTGTGTTGTTGTAGATATTTTTTATTAGCTATGAAAGACGAATTTGGAATAAAGTGCCAACGGATGGTGTTTTAAATGAACGAGAAATTTTGTAGTACTAATACAACTTTCATGTCAAATTTTGGAAAATTTCAGGGGTCATTTGACCTTCTAAGACATTTAAGTGATTTTCTAGCCATTTAATGACCGTAATTGAAATTTGAACTACATGTACATGCAACAGCTAACCATAACGGTTTGAAAAGTCATATTTCGTGTACTTGTGTGTGATTTAGTTCCATGTGCAGTAAATTGAAAGGAATTTGCAAACATATTGGTCTAACGGCTATGACACAATTAAGCATGGAGTGACATGGCATTTTAATTCCAAAAAATTAAAAAAATCAGAAACACATGAAAGCTTGGTTGATGTAATGTCATACCACCAAGATGATGTGGTAAAAAATTGGCATGTTTGACCAAAGTTTGGACACACACACCCCTCACAAACCGGAGCAACTCACTAGAAGGCTCGTGGTTCCAAGAGGGAACAATGCATGTTTGATGACGAACGGGAGATAGCTTCCTCTTACGGCCTTCAACTTTTTTCTACGTCTAACATGCACTACTACAACTATAGTGTGAAATTTTTGAAAATTATAGGGGTCATTTGACCTTTTAAAGACATTTAAGTGATTTTCTAGCCATTTAATGACCATAATTCAAATTTGAACTACATCTACATGCAACGCGTAACTGAAACAGTTTGAAAAATCATATTTGTGTACTCATGTGCGAGTTAATTCCATGTGCAGTAAACTAGAAGGAATTTTCAAACATATTTGTATCATGACATGGACACATATGCATGAATACGTATGCATGGAGTGGCATGGCATTTTAAATCCAAAAAAAATCAGAAACACATGAAACCTTGGTTGATGTAATGTCATGCTACCAAGATGATGTGGTAAAGAAATTGGCATGTTTGAAGAAAGTTTGGACACACACCCCTCACAAACTGGAGCAACTCGCTGGAAGGTTCGTGGTTCCAAGAGGGAACAATGCATGTTTGATGACGAACGGGAGATAGCTTCCTCTTACGGCCTTCAAATTTTTTCTACGTCTAACGTGCACTACTACAACTGTAATGTGAAATTTTGGAAAATTCTAGGGGTCATTTGACCTTTTAAAGACATTTAAGTGATTTTCTAACCATTTAATGACCGTAATTCAAATTTGAACTACATCTACATGCAACGCCTAACCAAAACGTTTTGAAAAATCATATATGTGTACTTGTGTGCGAGTTAATTCCATGTGTAGTAAATTAGAAGGAATTTTCAAACATATTGGTCTCATGACATGGACACATGCATACATATGCATGGAGTGACATGGCATTTTAATTCAAAATATAGAAAAATGATGAGAAACACATGAAACCTTGGTTGACGTAATGTCATGCCACCAAGATGGTGGTAAAGAAATTGGCACATTTGATGAAAGTTTGGACACGCACCCCTAACAAACCAGAGGAACTCGCTAGAAGGCTCATGGTTCCGAGAGGGAACAATGCATGTTTGATGACGAATGGGAGATAGCTTCCTCTTACGGCCTTCAAATTTTTTCCTACGTTTAACATGCACTAATACAACTATCATGTGAAAATTTGGTAAATTTTAGGGTCATCACTACAAAAAAAAGACACATCCATGACATTTTGGGCCGAACGAAAAAAAATTCTGTCATACATATGACACTTCTATGACGATAATTGTTACAAAACCCGGTATCATCATAGATGTGGTGGGCTCCTACTTCTATGACAAAAAATCATGACAGAAAATGGGCTTTTCGTCCAGGGAGGGCCGGAGACGCAGCTGCATGACATTCTTTGGGTCGTCCATGACGGAAAAAACCGTGGTAGAAGCGAGGGTGAGGAAAATTTCGGGGAGTTCCCGGTTATGGTGGGAGGTCGGGGGCCGAGCGATGCGTGTTTCTCTCATACACATACGCGTGTGTGTGCGAGGCTTTGGCTCTAACTGAACCCGAGCGAGGCATTGGGCTCTAACTGAACCCGAGCGATTGCACTGCAGGCTACGCGTTACTGAACCCGAACGATCGATCGACGGCTGTTAACTGAACCCGATCGAGCGATTCCTTCGCTACTGCTGCTAACTGAAGT
>NC_041380.1:234576859-234614934 GCF_002162155.2 Triticum dicoccoides | reverse complement strand
GGTGTGGAGGGCATGATGAACAGTAGACGGTGGAGGGGTGCCCATGGAGGGGTGGTTGAATAGTAGCCGGTGGAGTAGTGCGCGGTGGAGGCTGGATGAACAGGAGCCCGTGGAGGCTGGAGGAGGTCGACGGTAGCCCGTGGAGGCTGGAGGAGGTCGACGGTGGAGATGAACAGTATCCCGTGGAGTCCCGTTTTGCGGTACGCCACACCCCTCCCGATCAACAGGACCCCCGTTTCGACCGTAGGAGGTCCATTTCGTTCGTTTTGCGGTACGCCACACCCCTCCTGATCAACAGGACCCCCGTTTCGACCGTAGGAGGTCCGTTTCATCCGTTTTGCGGTACGCCACACCCCTCCCAGTCAACAAGACCCCCGTTTCAACCGTAGGAGGTCTGTTTCATCTGTTTTGCGGTACGCCAGACCCTCCTAATGAACAGGATCTTGTTTTGAATGTGGCCCGTCGAACACAAGGCCGTTTCCTCCGTTCTGCGGTATGCCGGACCTCGTTTTCATCGCCTGTTCCGTCCAAGCCCTCCCGATGAACACGACCACGCATTCCATTCCGAGCCAGCCGGTTGGCTCCCACGTGTTCCGTTGCCTCCCGATGAACACGACGCATTCCGTTGCCTCCCCATGAACACGACGACGATGTTGTTTCTCCGTTCCGACCCAGCCATGTCAATGAGCCGTCGCCGTACGTATGCGCGAGTAGGCGTTCGAGACCCTGCCCGTATGTACACATATGTGGCCGTATTTTCTTACTTGCACCCTGGCCGCTGTACTTACGTGTACATGCTACGTGCGCGCCTCTACTATGACACGTGTGCGCCTCTACATCCACCAATATATATGTATGTACACGTTCGCGACCAGAATGACAACACTACGTACGCTTCGACCAGGTGGGTCCCGACTGTCAGGCACTTCCCTGTGTGTGAAGATGTAGCTGGTGGGTCCGAGCAGTCAGGGGGCGAATCGTTTTGTTTTTTTGCCCGGACGCACTTCCTTGTGTGCAAAGGTGTAGCTGGTGGGTCCCAGCAGTCAGGGGGAAAACATTTTTTTGTGAAATACGATGGCCCATCCAGTGGGTCCCTGCTGTCAGGTGGGGGAATAATTATTTTGCGCGTAATAAGGAGGCACTTCCTTGCTGCGGGCGTGGACCCAGCTGTCAGCGTCTCCACGCATAGTACTCTTCTTATGTAAGTCGATCATTAACCACATTGACCACACCGCGCCGAGAGCACCACGGCGGTGGACGACGGCGAGGCCTAGGAAGGGGACGACACGGAGGCAGGGAAGGCTCGGTAGTTGTTTCCCACGTGGAGGGGAGTACGACTGTACGAGGGTTTACTGGTTAGTCTTCTGTCGCCAGAGAATAACAGCAGGTGTGGGTGAGTAGAGGGATGGCTAGGCCAGCGATGGGAGTACGGTGGGGCGGTGAGGCCTGCGCGGCAGCACAGCCGGCCGCGGGGAGGAGGGAGCACGCAGTCCCGTTGGCGCTTGTTTGAGCGGCTGGAGCAGGAAGAGCAGAGATTGAAGAAGCACGACGGCCGTTGGATGGACATCCAATAGTCAGTGCTTGTGCATCAACCTTTTTTTAGGAAAGCCTCAAATCTGTGGAAAACAGCATACAGCCCATCTGCCATTATTTCTAATAATTTACAGCCCATTTGCTAATTCTTAACATTTCTTTGGAGCCCATATTATTTTTGTTAGCATTACAGCCCATATTGTGGCCATGGTTAAAAAATTATACGAAATTTTGCATATTTCGTTGTGGTCCGAACTGTTTTTAATCTCGAAATTTTGACTCACATTCAAACTGATTTTAAAAATAAATGTATATCAATATAAAATCCAACAAATTCTCCATGCATAAAAATTAATGTAATTTAAAATCTTGAAATGAAAAAAAGATATTTGAAACTAATTGCCGGTTTGATGTGTTTTAAAAATGTACATCCCATTTCTCATTACTGATGGACCATTTTCTCGGCCAGCCGAATGAAAGTTGTCCTCGTCTTGAAAGATTTGCAGCCCAACAGGCCTGACAAAGCGACTTACTTGGCAAATCACAAAAAACTGGGCTGTGGCCGTGGACCTAGCTATCAGCCTCTCCACGTACAGTACTCTTCCGATGGAAGTTGTTCCTTGACCATGTTGACCACGCCGCGCGGAGAGCACCACGGGGGTGGACAACGGCGAGGCCTAGGAAGGGGACGATGCGGAGCCGGGGAAGACGCGGCAGTGGAAGCCCGCGCGGAGAGGAGTATTCACTAGTTCGGCTGCGGTGTGAGGTTGCCGTCGCCGCAGGGCCTGACCAGCGGTGGGAATAGTAGGGGGCGGTGAGGCCTCTGCGGCAGCACAGCCGGCCATGGGAGGCAGGAGCATGCGGCACGACCGGCGCTGCTTTGGGCGGCTGGAGCAAGAAGACTAGAGGTTGAAGAAGCACTATGGCCGTTGGATGGACATCGTACGCTCACTGGACCTAGAATCTTTCTTATTGACTAAGTTGACAAAGCCCTTCGTCCCCGTCAACTTAGTAGGCCCACAAGTCAGCCTCCCACCAAGGTGGGTCCCAGCTAGCCGGGGGAGTATTCATTTTTTTGTGCGTAATAAGGAGGCACTTCCGGTGGGTCCGAGCTGACAGCGGGGGGAACGTTTTTTTCGCGAAATATGGTGGCCCGTCCGGTGGGTCCCAGCAGTCAGGGGGAAACGATTTTTTTCGCAAAATACTGGTGGCCCGTCCGGTGGGTCCCCGCTGTCAGGTGGAGGAATAATTATTTTCCGCATAATAAGGAGGCACTTCCTTACGGCTGCCGTGGACCCAGCTGTTAGCCTCTCCACGTACAGTACTCTTCCGATGGAAGTCGGTCGTTGACCACATTGACCACGCCGCGCCGAGAGCACCACGGCGGTGGACGACGGCGAAGCCTGGGAAGGGGATGACGCGGAGCCGGGAAAGACGCGGCAGTGGATGCCCACGCGGAGAGGAGTACGAGCGTTCACTGGTTCGGCTGCGGTGTGAGGCTGTCGTCGCCACAGAATAACAGGGGGTATGGGTGAGTGGAGGGATGGCCTGGCCAGTGGTGGGAGTAGTATGGGGGCAGTGAGGCCTCCACGGTAGCATAGCCGGCCACGGGAGGCAGGAGCAGGTGGCCAGACCGGCGCTGCTTTGGGCAGCTCGAGCAAGAAGACCAGAGGTTGAAGAAGCACTATGGCCGTTGGATGGACATCATACGGTCACTGGAGTATTGACTAAGTTGACAAAGCCCTCCGTCCCCGTCAACTTAGTAGGCCAACAAGTCAGCCCAACAATATGGTGGGTCCCAGCTAGCAGGGTGGTATTCATTTTTTGGGGCGTAATAAGGAGGCACTTCCTTGCGTGCGAAGATATAGCTGGTGGGTTCGACCTGTCAGCGGGGGGAACATTTTTTTCGCGAAATACAGAGGCCCTTCCTATGGGTCCTAGCTGTCAGGTGGAGGAATCATTATTTTGCACGTAATAAGGAGGCATTTCCTTGGGTGCGGCCGTGGACCCAGCTGTCAGCCTCTCCACGTACAGTCCACTACCATGTTGACCAGGACGCGCCGAGCGCACCAGGGCGATGGACGACGGCGAGGCCTAGGAAGGGAACGACACAGAGCCAGGGAATACTCGGCAGTTGTTTCCCATGCGGAGGAGTACGAGGGTTTACTGGTTCGTCTGCCGTCACCGGAGAATAATAGCATGTGTGGCTGAGTAGAGGGATAGCTAGGCCAGCGATGGGAGTACGGTGGGGCCGTGAGGCCTGCGCGACAGCATAGCCGGCCGCGGGAGGAGGGAGCGGGCAGTCCCGCCATCGCTTGTTTGAGCGGCTGGAGCATGAAGAGCAGAGATTGAAGAAGCACCACAGCCGTTGGATTGACATCCAACAGTCACTGCTCTCGTGTGTTGACTAAGTTGACAGGGCGTTGCGTGTGCGTCAACCTTTTTTTTATGGAAGCATACGCGTCAACCTGTAGTAGGTGCACAAGTCAGACTCAAATCTGTGGAAAACAGCATACAACACATCTGCCATTATTTCAATAATGTATAGCCCATTTGCTAATTCTTAAGAATTTTTTTGGAGCCCATCTTCTTTTTGTTAGCATTACACCCCATATTGTGGCCACGGTTAAAAAGTATATGTAATTTGCATATTTCGGTGTGGTCAACTATTTTTAATCCAGAAATATCGATTCACATTCAAACTATTTTGAAAAATAATTTATATAAATATAAAATCCAAATAATTGTCCACGCATAAAAATCAATGGAATTTAAGATCTTGTGATGAAAAAATTTGAAACTAATTCCCGGTTTGATGTGTTTTAAAAATGTACAGCCCATTTCTGGGCAAACCGAATGAAACTCTCCTCGTCTTGAAAGATTTGCAGCCCAGCAGGGCCGATAAAGCAAGTAGGCCTTGTTTGGGTATTTCTTTTAAAAAATAGAACTGGGCTAGCCATTTTCAGCAAGAAAAAAACACAGCTGGGCTCATGATGTGGTAAACATAAATAAAACTCTGGCTAGATGGGCCACAGCCCCCGCACAGCCCCGTTGTTACCCTGATCTGTCGCTAAAACTAGTATAAATAACAACTGTTTGTTCCTCAAAAAAAACTACGCGACTTGCTGGGTCCCTGGTGTCAGCTGCTCGTAATGTAATTCTCCCATTTATTGACTATGTTGACAATGGTGTGAGCCCCAGATGTCCAACCATTAGGAGGAACCATATTTTTGGGCTTGTACTATAGAGGCACTTGCTTGCGTACTGCCATGACGCTGGTGGGTCCCTACTATCATCCTCTCCACGTACAGTCATCTCCTTGTTCCTCTCGGTTGTTGACGACGTTGACAACGCAAGAGGGCGGCGCACCACGCATGGCGAGCGAACCAAGGCCGCAAGGCGTAGGACGATGGCGAGGCCTCGGACGGAACAAACAGGAGCCGTTGAAGATGCGCCGCTCCAGTCGCAGGTGGAGGGGAGTACGAGGGTTGACTGGTTTGGGCGCGGGTTCGTGTTGGGGCTGACTTCGCCAGAGAATAATAGGACGTGTGGGGGAATAGAGGGAGGGACCAGCCAATGTTGGAGGGTACATACGGTAGGGCGGCGGAGGCGCGGCCAGCCATGGGAGGCGGGAGCAGGCAGAGCCGACGGGGTGGTTTGGTTTCGGCGGCTGGAGGAAGAAGAAGACAAGAGATAGAAGATACACGACAGATGTTGGATGTCAATCCAACGGCTGGTAGGCAGAATCGTTTGTTGACTGGCTAATAAGTCGACACCACCTTGGATAGACTATTACCTCGCGGGTCCCAAATGTCAGAATCCAAATCTGTTTCGGTCATGCAGCCTTTCCTATGAAAATTTACAGCCCATTTGATGTGCTAGTTCGAAATAAGTTTGTGGGTGCTGGTGGGGGCTAAGCACTTGGCTTCTGTAATGCACAGTGAGCTCAAGCAGCCGGCGAGAGTGATGTTATTTCCCTTGGTTGGGATTTATTACAATATTTCACTCTAAATTAAACGAATGGCAATCCATTTGCCTTGTTTCAAAGAAAATATGACAGTCACAGCCGAGTTGAAAAGGGCAGGAACATCTAACTCCAGCTTACAAACTGTACAAAAGCACGAGGGTTAATTGTTCATCAGGTTTACAAAAAAAACTAGATTGAAAAGGACAACAACATCTAACTCCAGCGTTGTTTTCAGCAGTCACAGTCAAATGGATCGGTTAGGTCCATATAATGAACATCCTAGGTCATAAAATTTACTAGATTATGACCACAATATGTTGTAAATAGAAGCCCAGCACGTTCAGAAGCTCTTTTGCCCACCTGAAACTCCTTTTTTTGCTCTTCGACATACTCATCCGTCAATTCAGTAAATATATGGGCTTTTGAATTGATTTTACTATTTACTAGTGTGGATGGGCTGTTTTGTCTTGGGCCCAGAGAAACAATTACTACTAGTACAGTGGAGACACTCTATAGCCACCCGGAAAAACAATTACTACTAGTACAGTGGAGACACTCTACCACTTCTGGCTCCTCCTAGGTCATTGAAATGTCTCCCTCTACTGAATGTTGTTATACTTTTGTTCACCGACATGCGGGCCATGCAGCGCGCGGGCCCAAATGCCATCCACCAAATTAGAAGGCAGTATGCATGCAGAGAGTCACCCCGGTCGTAGCGCGGCAGTAACGAGCCGTCGTATCACAAAACCCCACCTCCCCGCAGTCTAAGTTTGACGGACGAAGCAACCATCATTTCACTCTTTGCTGAATCCCCTTCTCCCTCGTCGTCTTCAAGAAAGGCAACACTCGCATCTTCCACTGTTCTTCTCTCCGAAGGAAGGGAAGGTAAGCGGATCCGTGATGTTGGTATATTTTTGTTCAGAGAAAAAAAGAACTTTTGCAAAGCAATAACCGATCCTCACTCTCTTTTTTGTTTCATTGTCATTGTGATTGTGTTTTCCTTTCAGTGGTCTCCTAGTATTCGTCAGTTTCATGATGGACCAAGGAGAACCAGGCAAAGATCTGCCGATATTGGAGCAGACGCGGGAGGCTGATCCCCACGAGACAGAGAGCTCCAAGAAGATGGAGGCAACCACCGAGCCGACCCCAGATACGCTCACGACCACTACTGAGATGGTCAACGCCCCGTTTGAGGTTACAGCCCCCATGGCACTGCAGGAGCAGTTTTCCCCCTTCGAGGATGTGCCCCCCCTGAGCTGCCCAAGGTGATTTCCTTCTTTGCCAATCTCGATTGTGGTTTTTCATCTAAGCATGTGGTGATTTTTTTAGAAAAGGAAGTATGTGGTGATTAATAATGCAAAATTTTATTAGCTTCGATGCCATGCTATACATACTGGTTTAAATAACTTGTGTTTCTTATACTGCAAAGTAATTCAGAATTTGTTTCTGTTTCAATTAGAGCCCTGATGCAGACAAGGATTGTGTGGTTGTACATGTCACTCGCTATGAGGCGGACGACCTGAATATATGCACTAGGAAAACATAGTTCTTAGGCTGTTGGATCCTGGAAGCCATTTGCGGTTATACCAAGGAAGAGTTGTATTCCAGCCTCACTGTTGTCAGGCATGTTGTCCAGGGTGTACTGAAGCACAAGAAGTTCAAAGCTACTCCTTCATTTGTGAGGCATACTGTTCTTGTCAAGCTTACGCAGGAAGATGACGTGGCATGCCTCCACAAACAATTTTATCAGTGGCAAGGCCACAAGGTTGTCTTCATGAAGGTTCACAGGATTGAGCTGTTGCGGGACGTCCTCGATGATGTTCATGGCCAGGTCCGTCTCGTGTCCAGCCCAAATTGGATCAAGGCATGAAATAGTTGCCCCAGCTAGTGTTTAATAGTAGTTTGGATTGTGTCTAATTATCCGAACCTTGCCTGTTATCGATCCCTCTGGGGCTAGTACTCTGTTTGAATCCGTCTATGGGAACTGCTGCTACTTTTGTGTGCCCGTGAATCATGTGAGAACCATCGTAATTGTTGCCGAAACATATGCGTCCTCACTAGTTTTTTCATGAATATGGCATGGTAAGACATAAGTTGTCACGGTTTATCATACGAGCAGTGTGTATTTTGTTGAAATAGAGCACTCGTTCGAGAACTGTGCGCCGACGTATACATAAGTACTTGTAAACACTATTGGTGCTACCCCACTTGTAAGCAGTTGTGCAAAACACGACACATTGGCTCAGCTCGTTTCAACACTAGGCTATCGACCAGCTAATATCTTGTTACAGTGATTCATGCAGTTAATTGAGGCCACAATGTAATAAATTCCAAACGTTCACACGCTAGTCCAGCGCTCATGTGGAACACTCACGTTAAACTCATCTTCATAAAAAACTTGAAAAGCATAAGTTAAGCAATTTTATACATCTCAATGATTCATAGAACATAACAAACATATACTAGTTCACAGCAAAAGACAAAGTTGTGAGAAGGTTTACAAATTAGGAAAAAAACAAGCAAGGCTTCTCTGAGCAAAGGGCCTCCTGGCAGGCTTAAATTTCCTGGAGTTCACTCTGGTTTTTTCTTGTTGCCACCATCCAGGGTTAGGTTCTCTCATTCCAGAATAACCAATTATAATTGTGGTCTCAGCTGGAATGCTGAACTGAACCATGCAGTGTACTGACCAGCTGAAGTGCTTGTGCATTCCACTAAAATTAAGCACCGCTATTTGCAGAAATAAGCAGACCACAATGCCTCTTGTCCGTGCACCTATCCAAAAAACCGCCGTCCAGCCGTGCCAGCTAGTCCTGGTCCATGGATGAACTGGTAGAAAGTGCATTCCGTACTAGGATGCAGTTGTTTTCGCTCGTCCCTGCACTGCAATCAGGAAGTAAAACGTATGAATCAGCTTCTTTTAGATTGTGTTGGTCATTCTACCTTAGTTACTACCAATGTAGGGATACCTTGAAGACGGGAGGTTAGACGACGACAACGAGGGATAGCCATCTCATTTTGCGCAGTTGTACTAAAATTGAGGTGTGTGCTTTTGATTGCGCGGATATAAACGATACGGAGACACGCATCCCGAAACGATATGGAGACAGACATCCCTGTTTGCGCAAATACGAAATACTGTTATTTAAACAGTGACAGATATTACTACTTTCCCCCGTTTCCTCTTAGAACCAAGTCCTAGATTCATGCTACAGCTTTCCCACTTTCTTCCCTGTTTGAACCAACGCTTTGACTCGACTGTATGAACTAGCTTTACTTCTAATAATAGTAGAAGTCTAGGTGGCTTTGGAACAGCGGACGGAAGTAGAAAACGATCCACATGATGGGAGCTGGGGCAGTAGAGCAAGGCAGGTTTCGAAGGAATATATACCTGAGGGTCGTCGGCATGTGGCGAAGACGGCGTCGGGAGGCCGCATCTTGGCCATAATACCACAGGGAGGAAGAATGGGTCGGAGACTGTCGGTGTACAAAAAGAGGGGTGCACTTTTTGTACCCCTATAACTGTGCACGGGCAGTCCGAGCCGCGGGCACCACCATGCCAAGCAAGGCAAGGGAGGTGAGCCAGGGCAAGACCGAAGCTCAAGAGAACTAGAACAATGCCAAGGCCAAGACCACGAAGAGCAAAGGGGACGAAGCGGACTCCCCCGGCAAGATCCTTGCCAGGGGACAGTTCTAGCAGCCCCGGTAAGACCCTTGCCGCGGCGACCCGTCCCACGCCTACGGAGCGAATCACCCTTGAGTCCACTGCCCCCAAAGGGCAAGGATTCGGGAGACATCCCCGTGGCGGCATGCAGATCTTCGTGAAGACATTCAAGATTAGATACGCACTAAGAAGACAACAACCCTTGGCGGGATCCCAGCCGAGGAAAACCACAAGGCCCCCGGCAAGCGCCTTGCCGGGGATGACAGCAGGCGCCTCGGCAAGACCCTTGCCGGGGCCCCGGCAAGGCCCTTACCGAGGACACCTGCAGGGCCACCATCAGGCCCACGCCGACTAAACCTCCACCACTGCATGCATGCAGCTACCGACCCAACTAGCTTGGCAGGCACCTGCGTGGCGGCATGCAGATCTGTTGGGGAACGTTGCAGAAAACAAAAAAATTTCCTACGGTTTCACCAAGATCCATCTAGGAGTTCATCTAGAAATGAGTGATTAGATGCATCTACGTACCTTGTAGATCGCGAGCGGAAGCGTTCAAAGAACGGGGATGAGGGAGTCGTACTTGACGTGATTCGAATCACCGAAGATCCTAGCACCGAACGGACGGCACCTCCATGTTCAACACACGTACGGAACAGCCACGTCTCCTCCTTCTTGATCCAGCAAGGGGGGAGGAGAGGTTGAGGGAGATGGCTCCAGCAGCAGCACGACGGCGTGGTGATGATGGAGCTGCGGTACTCCGGCAGGGCTTCGCTAAGCACTATGGAGGAGGAGGATGTGTTGGAGAGGGAGAGGGAGGCACCAAAGGCAAAGGGTAAGAAGTCCTCCATCTCCCCACTATATATAGGAGGGACAAGGGGGGGGGGCGCCGGCCCTAGGAGATCCAATCTCCTAGGGGGTGCGGCCAAGGGGAGGAATCCCTCCTCCCCAAGGTACCTAGGAGGTGCCTTCCCCTCCTAGGACTCTTCCTTTAGGGTTTCCCCCACCCTAGGCACATGGGCCCTAGGGGGAAGTGGCGCCCCAGCCCACTTTGGGCTGGATCCCTTCCCACTTCAGCCCATGGGGCCCTCCAAGATAGGGACCCCATCCGGTGGACCCCCGGGACCCTTCCGGTGGTCCCGGTACAATATCGGTGACCCCGAAACTTGTCCCGATGGCCGAAATAGCACTTCCAATATATGATTCTTTACCTCCGGACCATTCCGGAACTCCTCGTGACGTCTGAGATCTCATCCGGGACTCCGAACAACATTCGGGTTACTGCATATACATATCCCTACAACCCTAGCGTCACCGAACCTTACGTGTGTAGACCCTACGGGTTCGGGAGACATGTAGACATGACCGAGATTGCTCTCCGGTCAATAACCAACAGCGGGATCTGGATACCCATGTTGGCTCCCACATGCTCCTCGATGATCTCATCAGATGAACCACGATGTCGAGGATTCAAGCAACCCCGTATACAATTCCCTTTGTCAATCAGTATGTTACTTGCCCGAGATCTGATCGTCGGTATCCCAATACCTCGTTCAATCTCGTTACCGGCAAGTCACTTTACTCGTACCGTAATGCATGATCCCGTGATCATACACTTGATCACTTTGAGCTCATTATGATGATGCATTACCGAGTGGGCCCAGTGATACCTCTCTGTCATACGGAGTGACAAATCCCAGTCTTGATCCGTGTCAACCCAACATACACTTTCGGAGATACCCGTAGTATACCTTTATAGTCACCCAGTTACGTTGTGACGTTTGGTATACCCAAAGCACTCCTACGGTATCCGGGAGTTACACGATCTCATGGTCTAAGGAAAAGATACTTGACATTGGAAAACTCTAGCAAACGAACTATACGATCTTATGCTATGTTTAGGATTGGGTCTTGTCCATCACATCATTCTCCTAATGATGTGATCTCGTTATCAATGACATCCAATGTCCATAGTCAGGAAACCATGACTATCTGTTGATCAATGAGCTAGTCAACTAGAGGCTTACTAGGGACATGTTGGTGTCTATTATTCACACATGTATTACTATTTCCGGATAACACAATTATAGCATGAATAAAGACAATTATCATGAATAAGGAAATATAATAATAATGCTTTTATTATTGCCTCTAGGGCATATTTCCAACAGTCTCCCACTTGCACTAGAGTCAATAATCTAGTTACATTGTGATGAATCAAGCACCCATGGAATTCTGGTGTAGATCATGTTTTGCTCTAGGGAGAGGTTTAGTCAACGGATCTGCTACATTCAGGTCCGTATGTACTTTACAAATATCTATGTCTCCATCTTGAACATTTTCACGAATGGAGTTGAAGCGACGCTTGAAGTGCCTTATCTTCTTGTGAAACCTGGGCTCCTTGGCAAGTGCAACAGCTCCAGTGTTGTCACCGAAGAGCTTGATCGGCCCCGACGCATTGGGTATGACTCCTAGGTCGGTGATGAACTCCTTCACCCAAATTGCTTCATGCGCTGCCTCCGAGGCTGCCATGTACTCCGCTTCACATGTAGATCCCGCCACGACGCTCTGCTTGCAACTGCACCAGCTTACTGCCCCACCATTCAAAATATACATGTATCCGGTTTGTGACTTAGAGTCATCCAGATCTGTGTCGAAGCTACCGTCGACGTAACCTTTTACGACGAGCTCTTCATCACCTCCATAAACGAGAAACATTTCCTTAGTCCTTTTCAGGTACTTCAGGATATTCTTGACTGCTGTCCAGTGTTCCTTGCCGGGATTACTTTGGTACCTTCCTACCAAACTCACGGCAAGGTTTACATCAGGTCTGGTACACAGCAAGGCATACATAATAGAACCTATGGATGAGGCATAGGGGATGACACTCATCTCTTCTATATCTTCTGCCGTGGTCGGACATTGAGCTGAGCTCAATTTCACACCTTGCAACACAGGTAACAACCCCTTCTTAGACTGATCCATATTGAACTTCTTCAATATCTTATCAAGGTATGTGCTTTGTGAAAGACCTATGAGGCGTCTTGATCTATCTCTGTAGATCTTGATGCCTAATATATAAGCAACTTCTCCAAGGTCCTTCATTGAAAAACTCTTATTCAAGTAGGCCTTTATGCTGTCCAAGAGTTCTATATCATTTCCCATCAAAAGTATGTCATCTACATATAATATGAGAAATGCTACAAAGCTCCCACTCACTTTCTTGTAAACACAGGCTTCTCCATAAGTATGCGTAAACCCAAACGCTTTGATCATCTCATCAAAGCGAATGTTCCAACTCCGAGATGCTTGCACCAGCCCATAAATCGAGCGTTGGAGATTGCACACCTTGTCAGCATTCTTAGGATCGACAAAACCTTCCGGCTGCATCATATACAATTCTTCCTTAAGGAAACCATTAAGGAATGCCGTTTTGACGTCCATTTGCCATATTTCATAATCATAGAATGCGGCAATCGCTAACATGATTCGGACGGACTTCAGCTTCGCTACCGGTGAGAAAGTCTCATCGTAGTCAACCCCATGAACTTGTCGATAACCCTTAGCGACAAGGCGAGCTTTATAGATGGTCACATTACCATCCGCGTCTGTCTTCTTCTTAAAGATCCATTTATTTTCTATGGCTCGCCGCTCAACGGGCAAGTCAGTCAAAGTCCATACTTCGTTTTCATACATGGATCCTATCTTGGAATTCATGGCTTCTAGCCATTCGTCGGAATCCGGGCCCGCCATCGCTTCTTCATAGTTCGAAGGTTCACCGTTGTCTAACAACATGATTTCCAAGACAGGGTTGCCGTACCACTCTGGTGCGGAACGTGTCCTTGTGGACCTTCGAATTTCAGTAGGAGCTTGATCAGAAGTATCTTGATCATCATCATTAACTTCCTCTCTAGTCGGTGCAGGCACCTCAGGAACATTTTCTTGAGTTGCGCCATTTACCGGTTCAAGAGGTAATACTTCATCAAGTTCCACTTTCCTCCCACTTACTTCTTTCGAGAGAAACTCTTTCTCTAGAAAGGACCCATTCTTGGCAACAAAGATCTTGCCTTCGGATCTGAGGTAGAAGGTATACCCAATAGTTTCTTTAGGGTATCCTATGAAGACGCATTTTTCCGACTTGGGTTCGAGCTTTTCAGGTTGAAGTTTCCTGACATAAGCATCGCATCCCCAAACTTTTAGAAACGACAGCTTAGGTTTCTTCCCAAACCAAAATTCAAATGGTGTTGTCTCAACGGATTTCGATGGATCCCTATTTAAAGTGAATGCGGCA
Source organism: Triticum dicoccoides (assembly GCF_002162155.2). NCBI lineage: Eukaryota > Viridiplantae > Streptophyta > Magnoliopsida > Poales > Poaceae > Triticum > Triticum dicoccoides. The sequence continues at coordinate 234,601,485 of NC_041380.1, read as the reverse complement.
GTCTCTAAAGCATAGCCCCAAAAAGATAGCAGTAAATCGGCAAGAGACATCATAGATCGCACCATATCTAATAGAGTGCGATTACGACGTTCGGACACACCATTACACTGAGGTGTTCTAGGCGGCGTGAGCTGTGAAACTATTCCACATTTTCTTAAGTGTGTGCCAAACTCGTGACTCAAGTATTCTCCTCCACGATCTGATCGTAGGAACTTGATTTTTCTGTCACGTTGATTCTCGACCTCACTCTGAAATTCCTTGAACTTTTCAAAGGTCTCAGACTTGTGTTTCATTAAGTAGACATACCCATATCTACTTAAGTCATCAGTGAGGGTGAGAACATAACGATAGCCACCGCGAGCCTCAACACTCATTGGACCGCACACATCAGTATGTATGATTTCCAATAAGTTGGTTGCTCGCTCCATTGTTCCTGAGAACGGAGTCTTGGTCATTTTACCCATGAGGCATGGTTCGCACGTGTCAAATGATTCATAATCAAGAGACTCTAAAAGTCCATCAGCATGGAGCTTCTTCATGCGTTTGACACCTATGTGGCCAAGGCGGCAGTGCCACAAGTATGTGGGACTATCATTATCAATCTTACATCTTTTGGTATTCACACTATGAATATGTGTAGCATTACGCTCGAGATTCATTAAGAATAAACCATTTACCATCGGAGCATGACCATAAAACATATCTCTCATATAAATAGAACAACCATTATTCTCGAATTTAAATGAGTAGCCATCTCGAATTAAACGAGATCCTGATACAATGTTAATGCTCAAACTTGGCACTAAATAACAATTATTGAGGTTTAAAACTAATCCCGTAGGTAAATGAAGAGGCAGCGTGCCGACGGCGATCACATCGACCTTGGAACCATTCCCGACGCGCATCGTCACCTCGTCCTTCGCCAGTCTCCGCTTATTCCGCAGCTCCTGCTTTGAGTTACAAATGTGAGCAACTGAACCGGTATCAAATACCCAGGAGCTACTACAAGTACTGGTAAGGTACACATCAATTACGTGTATATCACATATACCTTTTGTTTTGCCAGCCTTCTTGTCCGCTAAGTATTTGGGGCAGTTCCGCTTCCAGTGACCACTTTCCTTGCAATAAAAGCACTCAGTCTCAGGCTTGGGTCCATTCTTTGGCTTCTTCCCGGCAGCTTGCTTGCCGGGCGCAGCAACTCCCTTGCCGTCCTTCTTGAAGGCTTTCTTACCCTTGTCCTTCTTGAACTTAGTGGTTTTATTCACCATCAACACTTGATGTTCCTTTTTGACTTCTACCTCTGCTGATTTCAGCATTGCAAATACTTCAGGAATGGTCTTTTCCATCCCTTGCATATTGAAGTTCATCACAAAGCTCTTGTAGCTCGGTGGAAGCGACTGGAGGATTCTGTCAATGGCTGCGTCATCCGGGAGATTAACTCCTAGCTGAGTCAAGCAGTTATGTAACCCAGACATAGTGAGTATGTGCTCACTGACAGAACTGTTTTCCTCCATCTTACAGCTGAAGAATTTGTCGGAGACTTCATATCTCTCGACCCGGGCATGAGCTTGGAAAACCATTTTCAGCTCTTCGAACATCTCATATGCTCCGTATCTCTCAAAACGTTTTTGGAGCCCCGGATCTAAGCTGTAAAGCATGCCGCACTGAACGAGGGAGTAGTCATTGGTACATGCCTGCCAAGCGTTCATAACGTCTTGTTCTGCAGGGAGAACAGGTGCGTCACCTAGCGGTGCTTGTAGGACATAATATTTCTTGGAAGCTATGAGGATGATCCTCAGGTTCCGGACCCAGTCCGTGTAGTTGCTGCCATCGTCTTTCAGCTTGGTTTTCTCTAGGAACGCGTTGAAGTTGAGGACTACGTTGGCCATTTGATCTACAAGACATATTGTAAATATTTTAGACTAAGTTCATGATAATTAAGTTCATCTAATCAAATTATGATGAACTCCCACTTAGATAGACATCCCTCCAGTCATCTAAGTATAACATGATCCGAGTTAACTAGGCCGTGTCCGATCATCACGTGAGACGGACTAGTCAACGTCGGTGAACATCTTCATGTTGATCGTATCTTCTATACGACTCATGCTCGACCTTTCGGTCTTCTGTGTTCCGAGGCCATGTCTGTACATGCTAGGCTCGTCAAGTCAACCTAAGTGTTTTGCATGTGTAAATCTGTCTTACACCTGTTGTATGTGAACGTTAGAATCTATCACACCCGATCATCACGTGGTGCTTCGAAACAACGAACTGTCGCAACGGTGCATAGTTAGGGGGAACACTTTCTTGAAATTATTATGAGGGATCATCTTATTTACTACTGTCGTTCTAAGCAAACAAGATGCAAAAACATGATAAACATCACATGCAATCAAATAATAATAGTGACATGATATGGCCAATATCACATAGCTCCTTTGATCTCCATCTTGGGGCTCCATGATCATCTTGTCACCGGCATTACACCATGATCTCCATCATCATGATCTCCATCATTGTGTCTCCATGAATTTGCTCGCCAACTATTACTTCTACTACTATGGCTAACGCGTTTAGCAATAAAGTAAAGTAATTTACATGGCGTTTCTCAATGACACGCAGGTCATACAAAAATAAAGACAACTCCTATGGCTCTTGCCGGTTGTCATACTCATCGACATGCAAGTCGTGATTCCTATTACAATAGCATGAACATCTCATACATCACATATAGATCATTCATCATTCATCACAACTTTGGCCATATCATATCACAAAGCACTTGCTACAAAAACAAGTTAGATGTCCTCTAATTGTTGTTGCAAGTTTTACGTGGCCGAAACAGGGTTCTAGCAAGAACGTTTTCTTACCTACGTGAAAGCCACAACATGATTTGTCAACTTCTATTTACCCTTCATAAGGACCCTTTTCAATGAATCCGCTCCAACTAAAGTAGGAGAGACAGACACCCGCCAGCCACCTTATGCAACTTGTGCATGTTAGTCGGTGGAACCGGTCTCACATAAGCGTACGTGTAAGGTTGGTCCGGGCCGCTTCATCCCACAATACCGCTGAAGAAAGATAAGACTAGTAGCGGCAAGAAAGTTGACAACATCTACGCCCACAACAAATTGTATTCTACTCGTGCAAGAGAACTAGGCGTAGACCTAGCTCATGATGCCACTGTTGGGGAACGTTGCAGAAAACAAAAAAAATTCCTACGGTTTCACCAAGATCCATCTAGAAGTTCATCTATCAACGAGTGATTAGATGCATCTACGTACCTTGTAGATCGCGAGCGGAAGCGTTCAAAGAACGGGGATGAGGGAGTCGTACTCGACGTGATTCGAATCACCGAAGATCCTAGCACCGAACGGACGGCACCTCCGCGTTCAACACATGTACGGAACAGCCACGTCTCCTCCTTCTTGATCCAGCAAGGGGGGAGGAGAGGTTGAGGGAGATGGCTCCAGCATCAGCACGACGGCGTGGTGATGATGGAGCTGCAGTACTTCGGCAGGGCTTCGCTAAGCACTATGGAGGAGGAGGATGTGTTGGAGAGGGAGAGGGAGGCACCAAAGGCAAAGGGTAAGAAGTCCTCCATCTCCCCACTATATATAGGAGGGCCAAGGGGGGGCGCCAGCCCTAGGAGATCCAATCTCCTAGGGGGGTGCGACCAAGGGGAGGAATCCCTCCTCCCCAAGGCACCTAGGAGGTGCCTTCCCCTCCTAGGACTCTTCCTTTAGGGTTTCCCCCACCCTAGGCGCATGGGCCCTAGGGGGAAGTGGCGCCCCAGCCCACTTTGGGCTGGATCCCTTCCCACTTCAGCCCATGGGGCCCTCCGGGATAGGTGGCCCCACCCGGTGGACCCCCGGGACCCTTCTGGTGGTCCCGGTACAATACCGGTGACCCCGAAACTTGTCCCGATGGCCGAAATAGCACTTCCTATATATAATTCTTTACCTCCGGACCATTCCGGAACTCCTTGTGACGTCCGGGATCTCATCCGGGACTCCAAACAACATTCGGGTTACTGCATATACATATCCCTACAACCCTAGCGTCACCGAACCTTAAGTGTGTAGACCCTACGGGTTCGGGAGACATGTAGACATGACCGAGATTGCTCTCCGGTCAATAACCAACAGCGGGATCTGGATACCCATGTTGGCTCCCACATGCTCCCCGATGATCTCATCGGATGAACCATGATGTCGAGGATTCAAGCAACCCCGTATACAATTCCCTTTGTCAATCGGTATGTTACTTGCCCGAGATCTGATCGTCGGTATCCCAATACCTCGTTCAATCTCGTTACCGGCAAGTCACTTTACTCGTACCGTAATGCATGATCCCGTGACCAGACACTTGATCACTTTGAGCTCATTATGATGATGCATTACCGAGTGGGCCCAGTGATACCTCTCTGTCATACGGAGTGACAAATCCCAGTCTTGATCCGTGTCAACCCAACAGACACTTTCGGAGATACCCGTAGTATACCTTTATAGTCACCCAGTTACGTTGTGACGTTTGGTATACCCAAAGCACTCCTACGGTATCCGGGAGTTACACGATCTCATGGTCTAAGGAAAAGATACTTGACATTGGAAAACTCTAGCAAACGAACTATACGATCTTATGCTATGTTTAGGATTGGGTCTTGTCCATCACATCATTCTCCTAATGATGTGATCTCATTATCAATGACATCCAATGTCCATAGTCAGGAAACCATGACTATCTATTGATCAACGAGCTAGTCAACTAGAGGCTTACTAGGGACATGTTGGTGTCTATTATTCACACATGTATTACTATTTACAGATAACACAATTATAGCATGAATAAAGACAATTATCATGAATAAGGAAATATAATAATAATAATGCTTTTATTATTGCCTCTAGGGCATATTTCCAACAAGATCTTCGTGAAGACCCACAACTGCGCCACCTCAGCTGGCTGCCTACCTACGTGGCATCACAGGCGTCGCTGGCCAGGGCGCGTGTCGACACAAGAAGGAGCGGCGATGACGGAGGAGGCAGATCTCTCCCCCGTCCCCGATAAAGCAAGGACACCTAAGCAAGACACATTAAATGCGCCTTGTCATGTAATGCGAGGGATAACCTCGCACCATTGTTCCCTTTCCACCTCTTGTGTGCCACTGTGGCAACCCCTTTTCCTATAAAAGGAGGCCCGAGGCGATTAGGAGAAGGATTCGGCTTTTTGGAGCTCCTCACGCCCCATAGCTAGCTCAAGAACACAAATATACAATCCACCAAAGCAGGAGTAGGGTTTTACGCATCCTTGCGGCTCGAACCTGGATAAACACACTGTGTGCTACCTGTTAGATCCACTCTTCTCACAACCCCGCGCCCCGCCAACCGTAGTAGGGATTCTCGTGATCCCATAGGTGTCGTTCCGCACCGACATCTCTGGCGCGCCAGGTAGGGGGCGCAGTTGTGAGAATCGGCTCTAGCAGTTAGTTCGGCGCTTCTTCATCATCATGGCGCCCAAGAAGAAGACAACGGTGGCGGTTGGCCAGTCGGAAGCTGGACAGCCCGTCCCAACACGGGCGAGCAGGGGACTGGTCGCAGAGAGGACCCGGGGTGCTGCTCGTGAACACCAACACCATCCCAGCAGCCAGAGTTTGGGAGGCGGCGATGTTTGTGTGCCTGGTAACGGGCCACACGTCGCCAAATCCAAAGTCGGAGCCAACTCCTTCGTGGGTGGAGCGGGGCCTTCCAAGGTCATCGCCGCCCCGCCCGAAGGCGACGCGAGGGCCTCCAAGACTCCCACGCCGGTGTCAACAGCGCGCTCCTCCCAGGCAGCGCGCGACGAACAGCGTAATCATGCCGAAGATCCCGGGCGTCGCCGCGGGAAGAGCCCCGAGCGCCACTCCCGGGACGTAGAAGACATGCCCACTCACCGAGGCGCTGGTGAAAATGGCATGCGACCGCGGGGTCGTGATAGAGCTCCTTCTGACATGGTCAGAAGTCGAAGCGCGTCGCAATCTGTGCAGGTTTCGCTGCCACCGACACCAGCAGAGGCCCTGGCACGCGCGCAGTTGCTCCTCAACTTTCCTCCCACTATGGGGAAACTCGACGAATGGAGAGCCACTATCCGAAGCCTTGTTGTGGTGGCCAACAGAGATGAACCAAGTCCGGTGGGGCCCCCGGGTCGACGCTCTGATGGAGTCCCGCGGACCAGTGGCGGAAAAGTCGGCGGCGCCGCGGCCATGGTGCATTCACCTCTTCCCCATCCGGTACCGCGGACGCCAGCTCGTCGCGACGTCACGGGCGACGCCATATCCATAGCATCGTCTGACCCGCGGACCCACTGTGATCATCGCCAAGTTCTTCGGGAACGAGCCCATGAAGACGCTCGAACCACCATTGAGCGCCGGCGCGGAGCGCGCCACCAGTCAGACAGGCGAGCAGGGCCTGCTGTGAACCACCCGGCACCGGAGAGCCCTAGAGGCCTACCTTATGAGATAGGTTGTCCGGCTTTTACCCATGAGCTGCGGCAGTTCCAGTGGCCCACTCACCGCACCTTCAAACCTCACATTGGTGAAAAGTACAGCGGCAAGACTCACCCGTCTGAGTTCCTCAGCATCTACACCATCGCGATGCAAGCCCTCGGAGCCCGCGACGATAAGGTTCTTGCGAATTACTTTCCATTGGCTCTTAAACCCAACACCATGTCGTGGTTGATGCACTTGCCGGTAGACTCTATTTCCTCCTGGTTGGATTTGTGCCATGAGTTTGTGGGCGCCTTTACTGGGGGTCACCAAGCCCATGGCCAAGCAAGCGACCTGCATGTCATTCCCTAGAAGGGAGGTGAGAGTCTACGCAAGTATATACAGAGGTTTAGCCGGGTACAGTACAATATCCCTGATGTTCACCCTACCGCCATCATCAGCGCGTTCCATCAGAACGTGCGTAACCGCAAGATGCGCGAAGAACTGGCAATGAACAAGGTGAAAGATGTGACAGAACTTTATGTTCTTGCTGACAAATGTGCCCGGGCTGAAGAGGGAAGGAAGTACCCCGGCGAAGATGCCGGCGTGGAAACCGACTCCTCAGATGAGGATACTGCTGCCCCGGCGAAGAAAGGTCGGCGCCGCAACAAGAAGCAGAAAGGTAAAGTTGTGCTTGCCGTCAAGGGATCTGGCGACTCTGGCTCCGCCAAGAAAACCAAGGCAGATGACCCTGGCAAGGAAATTGCCGAATGTGTCGCCTGCCGGGCCTTGGCAGCTGCCGAGAAGCCAGGAAACTCCGACAAGCAATACTGCAAGATCCATCACACCAAAGGCCATGATCTCGAGGACTGCCGATAGGTTGAGCTCCTTGCTGAGAAGCAGAGGGCTGAATATGAGAGGCGGGACAAGGAGAAAGGCCAGGACGGTGCTGAGGTGTCCGGCAAGAAGCGTGACGGCCAGGCAGGCCATCGCGGCAAAGACAAACAACGGGAGAGGCCTGCCCGGGGCCGTGACAAAAAGCCAGAAGACGATGATCACGAAGAGGACGATGAGTATGGTGACCAAGGATTTCAGAAAGCTACAGAGGCCATGTGCGTCGATGGCGGCGCCTCGCTGCATACCTCTCACCGCGAGCTTAAACAGTGGGCGCATGAGATTACAGCGGCGGAACCGTCGTTTGATGCCCAAAGGCCGCTGAAGTGGTCCAGCACACCTATCATTTTTGACACTGAGGATCACCCTGATCGCACTACTGCGGTCGGGTGCTTGCCATTGTTGGTTTCACCAACAATACGCAACCTCAAGGTGAAAAAGATGCTAGTCGATGGCGGGGCCGGTCTGAACTTAATCTCGCCTGCCGTGATCGAGAAATTGCAGATTCCTGATGAAGACCTCGAAGAGACGGGCATGTTTCAGGGGGGCAACCCGAGAAGAAGTCAACCAAAGGGAAAGGTCAAGTTGCCCGTGACTTTTGGAAGTGATCTGAACTACAGGACAGAAAGGGTTGTGTTCGACGTTGCCAAGATCCCCTTGCCTTACAACGGGATCCTTGGCCGCCCAGCGCTGACCAAGTTCATGGCGGCGTCACATTACGCCTACAACACCCTAAAGATGTCGGGGCCTGTGACGATCATCACCGTCCCATCAAACAAGAAGGATGCACTAATTTGCGCTGACCAACTCTATCAACAAGCAGTTGCAGCAGCCGCCACTGCCAAGGCGCTTGCTCCTGCCGCTGGAGCCCCGGGAAGGCAAAAGAAGAAGACCGGTGAGACCTCAGGCACCCACTCCGGCAAGCGCACCTCTTCGGAGTGTAGCGCTCCCGTCGAGGACGTGCCAGAGAGCTCCGCCGACAGAAACAAGAAGTCCAGGGCCACACCGCCGAGAACCAAGAAGGTTTCTATCAAGGAGGACGGCACGGGAGGAGCTTTTACCATAAGCTCCACCCTTGACGACAAATAGGAAGACGCGTTCGTCACCTTCCTGTGGGCGAATGTCGATGTGTTTGCCTGGCAAGCATCCGACATCCCCGGCGTTCCCAGGAAGGTGATTGAGCACCACCTTGTTGTCTGTCCTCATGTGCGGCCCGTCAAGCAGAAGGTCAGAAAGCAAGCTTTGGAACGACAAGAGTTCATCACAGGGGAGATCCGGAAACTGGAAGCAATGGGTTTGGTAAGAGGAGTGCTCCATCCAATGTGGTTGGCCAATCCGGTGGTAGTGCACAAGGCAAATGGGAAGTGGAGGCTGTGTATTGATTACACAGATATTAATAAGGCTTGTCCCAAAGACCCCTTCCGGCTGCCGCGCATCGACCAGATTGTTGACTCCACAGCTGGGTGTGATCTGTTGTCATTCCTCGATGCCTACTCCGGCTACCACCAGATCTTCATGGCAAGGGAAGATGAAGAGAAAACAGCATTCATCACCCCATGTGGTATGTATTGCTTTATACGGATGCCTTTTGGGTTGAAGAGTGCTGGTTCAACGTTTGCAAGGGCGGTCCAGATTGGTTTTGAACCCCAGCTCCATAGAAATATGGAAGCCTATATGGATGATATAGTGGTCAAAACCAAGAATAGGGCAACCCTCGTATCAGATTTACAAGAAACATTTGCAAACCTACGCAAGATCAATCTCAAGCTGAACCCTGAGAAGTGCGTCTTCGGCGTCCCGTCTGGCAAGCTTCTCGGGTTCTTTGTGTCACAGCGTGGGATAGAGGCCAATCCGGACAAGATCAAAGCTATAGAGCGGATTGAAGCATCCAAGCGAGTCAAGGATGTGCGTCGGCTTGCCGGTTGCGTTGCCGCCATGAGCAGGTTCATCTCCAAGTCCGCCAAGCGCCCTTCCCTTTTTCAAGATTTTGAAAAAGGCGGGCCCGATGGAGTGGACACCAGAAGCCGAAACAACATTGCAAGATTTGAAGAGGTACCTCTCCTCCACGCCAATACTAGTTGCGCCTAGGCCACAGGAACTGTTGCTGCTGTACCTGGCGGCAACGAACCAGGTGGTCAGCGCCACACTACTGGCGCAGAGAGAAATTGATGATGAGGTAATAGCAGCGACGGAGCCCGATGCCACCGATGCCGAGACGACGCAGCCGGTTGGAGTGCCGCCAAGGAAGAAGATGATGCAGCACCCGGTCTACTTTGTTAGATCCCTTCTGCAGGGGGCTAGATCAAGGTACTCCGGTGTGCAGAAACTGCTCTTCAGCCTTCTTATGGCCTCGAGGAAGCTACGTCACTACTTCCAGGCGCAAGAAATCACAGTCGTCACTCGCCTCCCTCTGCAACGGATATTGCACAATCCAGACGCAACGGGAAGGATCGTAGAGTGGGCACTGGAACTGTCCAGCTTTGGCCTCAAGTTTGAGAGTACCACGACGATTCAAAGCCGAGTCCTGGCGGAGTTCGTTGCAGAATGGACCGCGACGCCTGATGAAGAAGCCCAAGAGACTGCTCTCCTCGGCAAGGAGGCAAGTTGCGACTGGATCATGTACTTTGATGGAGCTTTCTCCTTACAGGGCGCCGGGGCTGGCGTACTGCTTGTCGCGCCCACCGGAGAGCACCTCAAGTACGTGATCCAGATGCACTTCCCCAGGGAGGTGTCAACAAACAATACGGCTGAGTACGAAGGGCTGCTTGCCGGTCTTAGGATCGCGGCGGACCTCGGAATCAAGAAACTCGTCGTCAGAGGTGACTCGCAACTTGTCGTCAAGCAAGTCAACAAGGATTACCAGAGCCCATTGATGAAGGCCTACGTCGATCAAGTGAGAAAGCTGGAAGAGTGTTTTGACGGTATACAGGCAGAATACGTTCCCCGAGCGGAGAATGATATCGCTGATTACCTGTCAAAACGCGCTGCCCTCAAGCTACCTGTGGAACCAGGTACCTTTGTGCTTCAGCTAACTCAGCCATCCGTTGATCCATCAACAGAGAAAAACAAGAGGAGGAAATCAGGGCCCGGCAAGTACTTTCCCGCCGAGCTCCCCGGAGCCGCCGGCAAGGATGTTGCCGGAGATACTGAGCCCGCCATGGGACAGCTAGCTCCGGCGGAGCATCAAGCTCTTGCCGTCGAGACAGCCGCTCCTATAGCGGAGGAAACGCCTTTAGTCCTCGCCGTCGAGCCCCAGGCTCCAGCATGGGCACAGCATACCGTCTGATTCCTCCAAACAGGGGAACTTCCTGAGGAGCAGGAAGAAGCGGAAAAAGTAGCCCGTCGCTCTACTATGTACCAGTTCATCGATGACGTCCTGTACAAAAAGAGGCCGAACGGCGTGAAATTGAAGTGTATCCCTTGAGAGGAAGGACTGGGGCTGTTGGCGGAGATACATGGAGGCATATGTGGATCCCACATCGGGTCAAGGGCCCTTGCCGGCAAACCGTTTCGGCAAGGCTTCTTCTGGCCCACCGCCCTCCAGGATGCGACGACACTGGTCACCAGGTGTGAAGCGTGTCAGTTCCATTCAAAGAAGCTTCATCAGCCAGCTCAAGCCCTTCAAACCATTCCTCTCTCCTGGCCCTTCTCGGTCTGGGGGCTCGACATACTGGGCCCTTTCCCCCGCGCTGTCGTGGGCTTTGAGTACTTGTACGTTGCAATCGACAAGTTCACAAAGTGGCCAGAGGTGGAAGCAGTGAGGAAGGTCACAGCTCAGTCAGCCGTCAAATTCTTTAAGGGACTAGTGTGCCGTTTTGGTGTACCCAACAGGGTCATCACCGACAAGGGTACACAGTTCACAAGCCGCACCTTCATGCAATATACCCAAGACCTCGGCAACAAAGCCTATTTCGCTTCCGTTGCTCACCCACGAAGCAATGGTCAAGCTGAGAGGGCAAATGCTGAAGTACTGCGAGGCTTAAGGACAAAGACCTTTGACAGGCTGCACAAGAGTGGAAGGCGCTGGATTGATGAATTGCCGGGGGTTCTTTGGTCAATCAAAACGACACCAAATCGAGGCACCGGCCAGACACCCTTTGCCCTGGTATATGGGGCAGAAGCAGTTCTCCCCACTGAACTCATATACGGGTCACCTTGAGTACTCGCTTATGATGAGCTTGAGCAAGAGCAACTGCGCCAAGATGACGCAACGCTCCTTGAGGAAGATCGTCTTCGGGCGGCTGTGAGAGCAGCGCGCTACCAGCAAGCCTTGCGCCGCTACCATAGCCGCAAGGTTCATGCCCGAAGCTTTGAGGAAGGCGACCTTGTTCTTCGGCATGTTCAATCGGCCAAAAATTCCAACAAGTTGACGCTGAAGTGGGAAGGCCCTTATCGGGTAATATGAGTCACCAGGCCCGGCGCAGTCCGCCTGGAGACCGAAGATGCCGTTCCAGTGAGTAATTCCTAGAACATTGAGCATCTTCGCAAGTTTTACCCGTAAGGCGCGGCTTGCCAGGCCCCCCGGCAAGCCACCTTTTGTACAAGCATTGCCGATGACGCATGTAAGCCTATGTACAAAGCCAGGTGCAGACCCTGAGCATAAGTAAATGAAGCGCTGGCGCCCTGAGTTATAGCATGCATGCTAGGTCAAGTCTCCTCCTTGGTTAGGGTTGATAGTGCTTAGCGGTGACTAACCTCTAGATTAGAGGTCGAGTGTGCGTCTCCTTGTCTTTCTTTTGTCTTCTTTGGTTCATAGGACACACGGATATCCGTGCCGAACCACTTGGGGAGGAAAAGAAGATGAACAGACCAGCATTTCGCCCCCGGCAAGCCAGTATTGCCGGGGGCTTCAAGAGCAAAGATTCACCCACGGCGAACCAGGGTTGTCGGGGGCTGCAGCTTCAGATAAGTTCTTCATCCCTTATCATGCATTCCATTATGGACTGAGGTATGTGAAACCTTGTTTTCCCCTAAGCTACCGTGCTCCCATAACTCTAGGCCCTAGGGCTCGTTCCTGGGGCCAAGTTTGGTCGTAGTCGCGGCAGCGAAAGGATGAAACAAGGAGCCTGAACCCGCCTCATCCCTGCCTCCACCAAAGGCGTGAGGAAGGTCGAGCAAAGTGGGGAGACGGCAAGGCCTGTTGCCGGGCAAGGAAATGTTTATCTTGAAGATATCAAGGATTTACTCCTTGTCGTGGGTTCCACCCGCAAACAAATGACCCGGCAAGCACCCCTTTTTCATTAAAAACATTCCACTCAGGTACAGTCCATAGGGAATGAAAAACATGAATGATGGGATTACAAGTTTTAAATTCAACAAAGGCCCGAAGGCTTACAAACTAAAAAGAGATAAGGTGCCTGTAATCCCTTTCTTGTCCCTCTCCTCAGGAGGCAGGTCAAGGAGGCGAAAGAGACAAAAGGAGCGCCTAGGTGAGCTACGGGTGGCAGAAGACACCAAGAGAACATCTTGGTGGCCGTCCAAAGGCTGGATGGTGATGGCGGCGCCGGAAGCAGAGCTCGAAGACGAGGCGGCAGGACGTTAGCACGCGTCGAAGGCGTCGGTGCCCGCGTACTCTGACTTGACGGTCTTGCCGCCCGCCCTCTTCCTCTTCCGCAACCTCCCAACGCCAGCCGCCCAAGGAGACGGCCCCGAGAAGTTCAGGGAGCCGGCGACGCGGATGATGGGGTCGCCGGTGCCGCACGGAGCGGCACCCGACACCTAATCGGACCCGTCATCCTGCCGCCTACTACCCTCGTCGTCGCTGCCGCTGCCCTCCTCGTCACTCCCGCCCGAGGAGGAGTCTTCGCTATCAGAAGAGCTCTCCATGCAGCACCTTGCACGGGTCCCAAAGCACCCGAAAACCTTGACGGAGAGAAGGCCACCCTCCATCAGCTTAAAATGGAGAGTGAGCCCCTCCGTCAAGCGGTGGATATGGGCAAACGTCTTCCATCCCTGACGGAGATACATCATGTGAGGGGCGGGGAAGTCGACACGGGCCCGCGTGCCACTGATCCCGCAGCCCCTCATGTGCAGCCACAACGACTCCGGCGGATCCAGCTCCATCTCCCGCGCAAATGGAGTCGGGAGACGAAGGCGACGGCGCGGCGGCCGGCGCATCCTAACGAAGAATTCACAAGGGTCATCCCCAACATGGCCCTCCATTGGAGGAGGAGCTGCTGGCGGAGGCGAGGCCGGCACGGCACCCCGTCCTCCTCTTCCCCGAGCGCCCCGGCCTCGCCCCCTCCCCCTTCCCCTCGCAGCTGGCTCTGCCACCGCAGGCGCAGGAGAAGGAGGGACGCGTTGTCGAGCAGCGACCCTCGCCGCCACTATTGAAGGACCGGGGTCCCCTCTCTCCATGACGGATGGAAGGGAGGAGCGGAAGCTGAAGGAAGAAGAAGATGAAAGAATGCGGGACGCCATCCCCCCTCCCGCTCTTTATAAAGGATCGGGGTTGGGGCTTGGCCGCCCCGCTCGGCCAATCAAGACACGGGAGGCGCAGGGAGCCAGGGCCAACCTGCTGCCCCAACTAGCGACGGCCCGGTTTCCCGCCTCCACCGTTTCCCACCCCAAGCGCATGGGACACACGTGGCGAACGTGCAGAACCGAGGGGACGGGTGAGGCGACCTCTCCCCACCCTGTGATCGTGACCTCGAGGACCGTGCCTCGGCCCCATTCAGTAAATGGGCCGGCCTCCACGCCTCCCTCCGTTTATGGGGAAGGCATGAACCGCCCCCTTTACTACGACGTGACGCATGCCTGCGGGAACCAACCCCACGCGTGCCGCCCACGTCACACGCGCCTCCCCACGCCGTGCCACGTGCGGGAATCGTGGGAAGCGCAGCGCGCGAAGAATCTTACCACGGTAAAAACCGCCCCGCCTGCCCGCACACCGTTTTGGGCCTAGCCCAAACGACGCGTTGCGCTTATGTGTGGACCAGGCCCGGGGGCTCCTATCGGTGTACAAAAAGAGGGGTACACTTTTTGTACCCCTATAACTATGCACGGGCAGTCCGAGCCGCGGGCACCACCATGCCAAGCAAGGCAAGGGAGGTGAGCCAGGGCAAGACCGAAGCTCAAGAGAACTAGAACAACGCCAAGGCCAAGACCACGAAGAGCAAAGGGGACGAAGCGGACTCCCCCGGCAATATCCTTGCCAGGGGACAGTTCTAGCAGCCCCGGCAAGACCCTTGTCGCGGCGACCCGTCCCGCGCCTATGGAGCGAATCACCCTTGAGTCCACTGCCCCCAAAGGGCAAGGATTCAGGAGACATTCCCGTGGCGGCATGCAGATCTTCGTGAAGACATTCAAGATCAGATACGCACTAAGGAGACGACAACCCTTGGCGGGATCCCAGCCGAGGAAAACCACAAGGCCCCCGGCAAGCGCCTTGCCGGGGATAACAGCAGGCGCCTCGGCAAGACCCTTGCCGGGGCCCCGGCAAGGCCCTTACCGAGGACACCTGCAGGGCCACCATCAGGCCCACGCCGACTAAACCTCCACCACCGCATGCATGCAGCTGCCGACCCAACCAGCTGGGCAGGCACTTACGTGGTGGCATGCAGATCTTCGTGAAGACCCACAACTGCGCCACCTCAGCTGCCCGCCTACCTACGTGGCATCGCAGGCGTCGCTGGCCAGGGCGTGTGTCGACACAAGAAGGAGCGGCGACGACGGACGAGGCAGATCTCTCCCCCGTCCCCGATAAAGCAAGGATACCTAAGCAAGACGCATTAAATGTGCCTTGTCATGTAATGCGAGGGATAACCTCGCATCACTGTTCCCTTTCCACCTCCTGTGTGCCACTGTGGCAACCCCTTTTCCTATAAAAGGAGGCCCGAGGCGACCAGGAGAAGGATTCGGCTTTTTGGAGCTCCTCACGCCCCATAGCTATCTCAAGAACACAAATATACAATCCACCAAAGTAGGAGTAGGGTTTTGCGCATCCTTGCGGCCCGAACCTGGATAAACGAACCGTGTGCTACCTATTAGATCTGCTCTTCTCACAACCCCGCGCCCCGCCGACCGTAGTAGGGATTCTCGTGATCCCATAGGTGTCGTTCCGCACCGACAGAGACCCTCCCGAGCCGGCGCTCTCTCGGAGAGAATGGCATGGCCGCCGATCGGGACGCGCGGGCAGCCGTTGATCTCCTCCCTCGCCGCCGACGACAACGTGAACGATGCACCTACACCCCTGCCCCGGTCAAGGTTGTCCGACCGGATTTGTGACAAGCCGTGAGCTGAGAGAGAGTGTGGCCACCTATGTGTTGCTTAGATCTGGAGAGCATGAGAGAGTGAACGAGAGGAACCCTAGTAAAGCAAGCACTAAGGCTCCTGCTTTTATATATAGTGGAGTGATTTTGTTGTACCAGCTTCAAAAAAATGCGCTCCTACGTGTACCCGCGAGTGAGTGTGAGAGAACTAGTGCGTGCGTGCACCGCTTCTCTTCGTGAGAGTACAATATACTGTGCCCAAAGAACGTTCGCCGCAAGAGTAATAGTATAAGTGTGTGACGTGTGAGCTAAAATAAAATGTGCGCGCTGTCTTTTGTTTTTTAGAAGTTCTGAGGGTAGGGTGTGAAGAGGACATATGTGCATGACGTCTACCTGCAGATAGACGGTGGGTGCGACGTGCGAGTCTGCGAGAGGACTCGGGAGAGTCGTGACTCGTGAGGGTGCGTGTGCATGAGAGAGAGGGGGGCACGTACCAATGCAATGCATGTGTCCGTGAATCATTATCCGACAAACATTCGCCACAAGCCTTTTCCTGACGAACACCGTAAGAATCGTTAGATCGGCATTCGACAGTGTCAGTTTTGCCATGTCATTTAACAAAACAGCCACTCCTCCTACACACAAATCTTCCACGTGAGTGTTAGCAACTGTCGTATGCTCCCTCCATTCCGAAATGCAGTGCATATAGCTTTATTGAAAATTCGAACCTCGCAAACTTTTACCGAGTTTTCGTGTACCAAATTGCACATGTAGAATACCATGTATATATCATTTCATTCATCTTCGAGAGGTAACTATAAAGATGGGTGAGGAGTCTACAAATAAAGACCATCATATCACCCGCAAGAATTTCAAGCATCCTTTAGTGTCGAGGAATATCATAGGAACTCTACATGATATGATTTTTATAGGATTTTTTCCTTTAGAGCCAATTGGTTCATAGGAATAGATTCATATACTCCACATTTCAAAGGAAATAAACATGATATCATTTCTATAGCTTTAGAGCCACTTGGTTCATATGAATGGATTCCTATGCTCCCTTAATTTCAAAGGAAAATAAACATTAGCATATATTTAATAGAAAAGTTCCTATGATATGAACCAAATTACATCTCTTTTCTAATCCCTCCTCATAGGAATTGAGATACATGTCATCTCTAGATTCAATAGAAAAGTTCATATGATGTGAACCAAATGACATCTCTTTTCCAATCCCTACTCATAGGAATTGAGATGCTCCATGTCATCTCTTTCCCTACAACTTCCATGTATACATCTTCTATTCCTAAATAGATAGTACAACCCACTAGTAGCTTTTTTTCCAAAACATGCAACTATGGCACAAGAACTATATAGTGTGCCAATAACTTTGAAAGATGGTCGCTGGATGAAGCTAACCCGACAGTGCAGAGATAGGAAAATCTGAGCACTACTGGCCGTTGGATATCATCAACATTCCACCAGATCTGCCACATGAACAATTTAGAAGGCTCCATGGTTGAACTTAAGCATAATGCACAAACCTCAAAAGACAAGCACTTCTCCTTTGTTCTAGAATCTTTTGTATCATAATTGATTATTTTTTCTAAATGAATTGCCATTATTTGTTTTTTACTTTATGATTTACAATGCACAACCCCATCAATCTTAACATTTTTATAAAACTAATTGATTTTGAATGAGATGAACTATAAGAACTAAACGAACATCTACATCATGCATATATGACTCAAAGCTTTACATGCTATAGTGTGTATTTATTCATAATTTGGTTTCGAAATCTCATGCGTTCAATACATGTGTACCTTACTAGTTTTGAGTAGAGTAGCAAATTTCACGCGGCCCCGGGTATATCAAAATGCAGGGCCCATGCATCATTGCCTTTCGATCGAACCTACATCCACAATTTTTTATATGTACTATATCTCCACTGGTCCCCGGACCCAAAATGTTGCCTCGTTCCCATAAAACCAAGCGTCCCACACATATTTAAGGCGCCGACTCGAACCCGTTTACTACAACGTGGCCCCGCACGCCGTAGTACTCCTACAAACCCTACCACCGCACTCATCACCGGTTTTCTTCAAGAGGACGAGGGAGAAGCCGATTTGTAGTGGAGGCGCTTTCAAAAAAAGGATATGTACTGGAGACCCCTACCCTAGGGTGCCCTAGGTAGCTGCCGCACGCATCATTATTTTCTCTTTTCTTTATGCTCTTGCGCCCTAGAGTGAAATGATGGTTGCTTCGTCCGTCCAGCTTAACGCGGGAAAGGTGGGGCTTTGTGATTTGACCCCTCATCGCTCATTTTCTACTACTGCGGCGCTACGACCGGGGTGCCTCTAATTCCAACCGCTGCTCCGAACTGTAATTTGCTGCATCGTACGTGGAACAAGACGGTCGATGAGCCACATGCCGGCCAAAGGGGTCCTGTTAAGTGTGTCGCCATTTCGTGTGCGGACTGGCCCCGCTTGAGTTGCTACGCCAACACGACAGGAGCAGCCTACCACTTGGTTTTGCTCCTTGGTGAATCCCGACTATATTGATCTAAAAAGTTGTGTGTTGAACTACCCTCTCCGTCTCGGTTTTTTTATTTTTAGGCGTCTCGGTTTATAGGGCCTGCACGTAGTTCTAGGTCATCCATTTGACTAACTAAATATGAGTTACTATGTCACGAAAAGTATATCATTGGATTCTTAAGTAGATGTAGTTGTATTTAAAAGTTGAGGGCGGGGCTTTTCCTGCGCGGTAGGCGGGGCAGTTCCGCCTAGTGGGTTCGACAGAGATGCGAGAAGACGAGGGAGTAGGCTGCTGCAAATGTAGGGCTGTGTGATTTGACAGCGAGTTACTGCTGGACAGGTGGGGCCCCGTCATTTGACTTGCCATTATCGTTTTAACTGCGACGCTATGACCGGCGTGAGTCTCCCGATTCCTGACAATCTCCATACAGGTGCCTCTCCCAATGCTCCACCATGTAGTAGAGGCTGGCTCTTGCATGAGAGCCCACTTCTCCACTTTTTCCTTGCCTCTCTTTCCTCCACATATGCAAAAATGCCATGTAAAGCGCACTATTGTACTTACTTTTACTTGCTCCTACAGGTGCTTAAGCTTGCCACATAGGCATAAAGTCTGATGTGGCAAGTTAATTAAGAAGAGAGAGACTAGTTTGGTGACCCAAGGAAGAAACGGTAGTAAGCGCGTGTACCTAGGTGAAAAGACAATTTTGAGTCTATAGCTAATTAAATGAAGCAAACTTAGCAACACCATTTCATTGGAATAGGTCACTCCTTGGCAAATGCAATAAATAGTAGTACTCCATGTGTCCCATAATATAAGAACGTTTTTGGCACTACACTGGTGTCAAAAATGTTCTTATATTGTGGGACGGAGGGAGTACGAAGAAAGAGATAGAGAGGACTAAAAAAATATACTTATAGCCAACCTTGTTGTAGTATGAGTGACTAAGTGATGACTATGTATGACATGCCAACATCAGATAGCCTAACGCACCGTGTTAAATCTCCAAGGGCGCGACCGCGCGAGCGACACGGCGGTCGTGGTAGGTGCGACCATGATATGGGCTGCTGGCAGCCCTTGGATCTGAGATCAAACGGTCGCATGCTAAGTTGCCGAAAATTTGCAGAATAACCCTCCAGGATAGGATATTCACCCATAGGTCTAGAATCACGCCATGCAACCGTTCGATCTCAGATCCAAGGGCTCTCAGAAGCCCGTATCATGGGAGAATGGAAAGCCACTACCCTGCCATTCGCACACTGTCAGTTCTCTCCTACTCGTCCCCGCACGTCCTTCAATACTACGACGGTTCGCTCCTAGTCGTCCCGTCCATTCACATTATGGCAGTTCCACTAATCCTAACCCTCCCCCCAAATCCATGGCATCCCAAATCTCCACGATCGGCGGTGAGTACAAGGTTAGAACCATCACCGGCGATGAGTTCGATGTCATCTACACTCGTTCTTCCGCGACGGTGAAAGGATGCCTTTCTCGCTTCAGACGCATGTTCGAAAACTCAGATGATGAGTGGGTCGCTGGGCTAGATGTTGAGTACACCACAGTCCTGGGACCAGAGAAGGATCTAAAGGACGAAGAGAGGAAGAAGCCTGCCGTGATCCAGGTTTGCGTACATAACATTTGCTTGGTCTACCACATATGTCATGTCGACGTTGAGTGCCAGGATTTTAAGAACTTCCTCAAGGACAAAACAGTGAAATTCGTTACTTTAGACTTTAAGAACGACAAAGAAGTCCTGGGTCGGATAGGCCTCGTTGTAGGCAACCCCTTCGACCTCTAGAAGAATCGGCTGGTGCCCTCTCGTCAGCCTTCAATGCTGACCCTAGCAGGAGCCATGGTTCATCCTTCGTACCGTAAAATGGAGAAACCTCATTACACGTTTCATCGTCATGCATGGCAGCGGAATGTACTAGATATAGACCACATCACTATGCTGCAATGGATGGCTACCTTTGTTTCAATATCTACAAGGGTTGGATGAAGAGCAACAGCCAAGTGTGCGGTTCAAGCAAAGAAGTATCGGCCAAGAGGGAG
Organism: Triticum dicoccoides; assembly: GCF_002162155.2. Lineage (NCBI taxonomy): Eukaryota > Viridiplantae > Streptophyta > Magnoliopsida > Poales > Poaceae > Triticum > Triticum dicoccoides. Next base: position 234,581,328 of record NC_041380.1, on the reverse strand, counting down.
AGGGACAAGGACGAAGTCGAGGACGTGGATGAGGACTCCGAGTAAGGTGGCAGTGTCATTGCTCATGGTGCTTCTAAACTTCTAATGCAGTGTCTACCGGATTAGTTGCATAGTTTAATTTCAGGTGTGCTTAGTTTAATTTGAGGGGTGTGTTGTGCCGAGCCCCCAGCAGAACTATGTTATGTTTCTTCTCGTTACTTTAACTCTTCAGTATGTACATACTACTAGTATTTCTTTAATAGAATTTAGCACCCCAATTAAGCAAGTACTAGCTTTTTTAATAGTACTATATGCATAATTTGGCGACGAGCGCTCTCTATATATACCACCTTTTTTAGTTTCAAATTTTGCTCCATGGCGCAATCCATCGATAGTACTACTGTACAAATGTATACATTTTTTAAAAGGCTAGAGTACTGTTCATCACATATATAGCCAGTTAAATTCTCAACCTAGAACGACGTGCATGCCATGTAGTAAACCGATACGGAGGAAGTATAGTAAAAATGATGTGATTTTACCGAGCGATCGGCGGGGGAGCATGGCCTGTCCTGCGGTCACACATGTCATGATGTACCAAGGCGATGCGCGTGTCCCTCTTGAGGCAGAAGCAATACTATGTGGTTTGAGATGATGGCAAACGAAGTGTGAAATAATGGTTGCTTCGTCCATTTGGGAAGGTGCGGCATTGTGATTTGACGTCTCATTGCTCATTACTACTACTGGGCCTATACGAGTGGGGTGTGTCCCCCCTGCTGTTCTGCACTGTTATTTGGTGCTTGACACGTCGACCCGGTTGCTATATGTCCCACATGTCGGCGACAGGAAGTACAGGATTCATGAAAGGGAGCATCGACGGAGGAGTATACTACAGAATTCATGAAAGGGAGCGACTTAGTTTTGGAAAAATCTGTTTTTACAGAGTATGTACCCACTAGGGTTTATAGGGCTCATCTAAAAAACATTCCGTTTGATAAGTCTCAATTCTACTATACTAGTAGTAGTACCATTACATGTTGGATTTCGAGGTGCGTTAGATCACCCGACGCAAGTAGTGTCAAGAGGAAACTAACCAATGCATGTACAAGTTCATGGAAATTTAGTGGTCATTCATGCATTCGTTCTAATTAATGCCTCGGTAAACATAACCTCTTGAGAAAAACGAGCGTACTAATTACTTGTGCAAACTACGAAATTAATTCGACCACACCGTCTACCTTGGTTGGAGAGATTTTGAAATTGAGCCATAAACTGGAAAGGAGGGAGTAGTAACTTTTGTCTCGATTACTATTTGTGGCCTTGTATAGATGCAAAATGTATTTTTTATAGTGGCCTTGTATAAGTAAATGGAGGGAGTACTAACCAAAGTACGTAGTAGGGACGAGGAGTAAACAGAGGGAGTAGTAAAATTTTCTCCTCGTGCTGCGAGCCACCGCGCGCGTGGGCGAGGGAGCGGGCGTAAAGGCGTACAGTAGTAGTAGTAGTACTACTACTACTACTCGTAAGCAAGCTTCACCTCATCCTGCGAGCCACCGCGCCCGTGGGCGGGGGAGACGGCGTACTAAGCAAGCTTCTCCTCGTTCTGCGAGTTGATGGGACACATCAAAAGTACTCCAGTGTATAGAGCCTTGCCTCTAAGGTAGGCCCCACATGGTTTGCCTCTTTTTTAATTTAACATAACGCATCAAGTCGCAATTTGTTTGTTCACCCGTGGTAGACGATCCTCCCTTCACCAAGTGGACAACCAGTACACGTGCCAAATTACCACGTGGGCTACCTTTTTCGTACAGAAATGAGCTCCACCGTGTACCCGCGTGGGTGTGGTCGGGAAAGAGACGGGAGTACGTGCGCCGTGCGTGCACCTCTTCTCTTCGTGCACGTCCCCCACCTACGTGGGTGTGTGTGAGAGAGATACAAGCCTAGACATAATGCGTCGTCCATCCCCATGCCTCCGCCCAGTCCGACCACCAGTCACCACCACGCCCCACTCCTCCTCACCTTATCTCTCATCTTTCTCCCTCCATTTTTATATACAAGGGGCCACTATCAAAATTACAATTTGCAGATATACAAGGCCACTAACACTAATCGATGCAATATTAATGGTGTTTGCCTCGTGGTACTAGCAAAGGAGGACATTAATTATCCCTTGCATGCATGCGGGAGTTTGTAAAAAATGCATCTTGATGTTCCGTGCAATGCACGGGCATCTTGCTAGTCCATGAAAAAAATACATGGCAAAATTCCACGGCGAACGAGGGATTTGAATCTGTTGGGAGGGGCTGTTTGGATCTTGCCCGGGGTAGCCAAAATATTGGCGACCCTTTTGTCCACCGGTGCCTTTTCCACTGATGAACGAGGAATGGCTCGGGTGCTCATGCTTTCATGCATCCTCCAGCACGCATGTTGGAGACGAGCTCGCACGAGCTGTGTTTTTTTGTCCCACAACACTGCCCGAGCCGCCCGCAGACCGACTGGCGACCCGCAAATTACGCCATCCAACCGTAGTCGCACACATTATGACAACAACTCAACCTACCGGACGAAATTCACGCAAACACGTAGACAAACTGATATTTCATATAAACAACGACGGAAATCATATAAAATACCGGATTTTCATACAAACATGATGGATTTCATTACATTCAAATGAACTACACGGTGCTAGTTCTGGACAGCACAGGTATATAATACCTGGCCTAAATGGCGCCCGCCAATCGATTTGTGTTCCTCATGTCCGGCAGCACGATCACCGGACTGCCGGGATCCCTGGAGGTATATGCTTCAGCGCAAAGGACGGCACGCTTCCCCACTACCCAACTGATATCATTGGCTGGTGCCAAAGATGATGGTGGTCGGCACCGGTTCAAGTTCATCACCGGCCACTACTTCACCATGGTTGGCACCGGCTCGAGTTCATCCTAACATTCCCCTCTTCCGTGGAGCCCATGCGGGGTCGACAAAGGTCCTCACAACAAAAGGATCCGGCAAGACACCTGTTGTGTACGCCGGCGTCGCCTCCGCGGTGGCCTTCATGGGACCCAAGCGGCGGCGGCCTCCCGTGTTCTACTTCTCCTCGATGATGGCGGCGGACGCGGAGGCGCTGGCCACCGACTCGTCGCTCTCCACGCACCTGGCTTCTATCGCTGCTTGCATGGCGTGGCTGCCAGCATGGGAGTCTCGGCCGCAGAAACGGGAGACGTGGTACGAGGCAGCAACGTGGACGGCAGCAACAACGCTCGTGCGCCGCTCCTCGTCGAGCTGGCCTGGAGCGGCGAGTTGCTGAACCGCGCGCCGGCTTGGGGCAGCAACTGGCTCCGTCGGGCGAGGGGAGGGAGGTGGATCAGCGAGCTGCATTGCTCGTATCCAGCGGGCTACCCAGCCGGCTTGGATGCGGAATAACTACTCTTTGTAAGCCATTGTAAGAGTGGACAAAATGGTGGAGGAGACAGGGGAGCGGCGGAGGTGTGCGATTCTTGGCCAGCGTTTGGCCTCGTTTAAATAGGAGATTAAATAGACGGCGGATGGGAGGAGCTCGGCCGGCGTTGTGTTTAACGCCAGCCCGGTCATGAACGGACGTGTGTCCAGAGTGGGTTTCTCGGCTTCCACACAGGCGGGTTTCATGGAGGCGTTTGAATGTGGCACGGAGGCGTGTTCAGCCGGGCGTGTCGGCCGCAAGTGGCGCCCTCGACTCTAACCTAGGACATCGTGCCGTTCTTCCACTAACGTGTGGGCTCTTTGGGTGCATGGCCTGCATGTCAGTGACCCAACGCAGGAAGCGCATAGCAGAGGAACCTTTGGTGGGCCAGGGCGGTCAGAAGCAGGCATTTCATAAACCTATGATTGTTCATTGAGTGTGACGTCATCTTTTTCATGTAGATAAGCCTACTATGTTGATAGCCCGTTCGATACGTTGTGATTCATAAAGACCGCTGCAAACATCAATGTTCTGCTTATCATAGATAAGATTGATTAATACCCGTAACAATCCATGTCCTTAACAAAGGGTGCATGCACGTATAGGTTGAGCGTGTGTCTTGCGTCGTGTGATGTGTGCATGCAGGCGTGCGAGTGTTGCATGCGTGCAAGGGTACGTTGCAGTGTTGCATGCATGGGTGCGTACGTGCATGTGTTCGTGAGTGCATGTGTATGTGTCAGTGTTGCACGCCAGCATGCGTGCGTGTGTACGTGTCAGTGTTGCATGCCTACATGCGTGCGTGTCTTGCGTGCGTGCATGTGTACGTGCGGGGTGAGGCTACACATCAGTCGACAGACTTTTTCATCTCTGGTCATTAGATTTTCCAGCCGTTGGATACGAAATCAAGGGCCTCCAGTTTATCATCAAACTCCACCCCCCCCTGAGTCGCCAGCCACCACCGGCCGAACCGCCATCCCCCGCTGCCCGCGGCCGGCCCGCCCTCCGTGAAACCACTCCCCACCGCCGGTCCGCCGCCGCACCAGCCATC
>NC_041380.1:234542358-234576424 GCF_002162155.2 Triticum dicoccoides | reverse complement strand
CTTTTTCTCCGGGGATCCCCACCCCACCACCCAATGAACGCCCCCAACCGCCGGTGACTGCCAACCAGAGGTCTCACGACTTCAAATACCCACCGACCACTAATTTATTACCATTTTTGTCCTTCATATACGCGCTGATGGGTGGGCCCTATGGTAATGTGCGCTGCTGAATGTGGACCATTTGACTGGTCAATTGATCGTGTTATCAACAAATTACGGAGCTGTATGGTGAGCCAATGACCGTATGATCACACTAAAATGTACTCCTGTTTTATTAACACAGTACAGACTCAAACTACCATTTCTTTCTTTCATATACGGGCTGACAGGTGGGCCCCACGGTTATGCGCCCCGATGGTGCAACACTAGTTGCGCCACGTGGAACGTTTGACTGGTCAATTGATTGTGTCATCAACAAAATACGGAGTTGTACGGGTGAGCCAGTGACCATATAATCATGATATGTATTTGTTTAACACGGTACAGACGCAAGGGCTCATATATACGCGCAAGCACTCACCGCTATAAGCGCACACACGTGAACCCTACCCCTATGAGCACCTTCGAGAGAGTGGGCCAGCATATATGATCTTGAGATTTTACGAAGTCACCATAGGTGCCTCGTAGTCGAGTGGAACGTCTCCTCCCACTAAACGTACATCACTGGAAAATACTGAAATTAACACAAGATAAATGAGAGCACCGGGACTTTAACCTTGGTGGGCTCGAGAAACCACTGTCCTCTAACCATCCAACCACATGTTGGTTAGCACGACAAAATGTATGTGGTGACCGTGATGAGCTTATTCTGAAGTCCAGTGATCATATCGTGCTTTCGCTTCAAATACAATGACCGTAAGTGTCATCAACAAAATACGGAGCACGCATCAAATGCAAAGTCTGTCAATGTCATCAACAAAATATGGAGACATATCGTGAGCTAGATATCGTTGTACTATTGTATATGCTTGTTTTCTTAGTGGCCGATTGCGTGTGTGGTGTGGTGGGCACATCATTTGTAGTTGTGGTAGGTCAACATGAAGACTCATGGGTCGGTTCCATACTGCACCATTTAGGTTGGACCGAGACGTGTTATATGAAGACCCATGTGGAGGACTCGGCGTACAACACGAAGCTACCAGAGTCGCGGAGGACTCTATCCCCACTGGTGATAAGCCGACTATATATGATTTGTAACCCTAGGCCCTTAGTATGTTATACAAGCTTGGGGGCTAGTTCGTCGATAGTATACACACACGCACAATGCCTGGTATTCACGTGTACTTTGTACACACCCCTATCACTAATATACAGTACCAGGAGTAGGCTCTTTCTTCAACTACAAGGGTCCGATCCGAACTAGGGTAAAAATTTGCCTCGTATTACCATCTAGCCTAACAGCCAGGGATATCCTACCGAATGATATGATGAAATCATATCTGCCAACTACTAAGAGAGAGGTGTGTCGGGGGGGCAATGTGTGCGAGAGAGGCCTAAAGATAATGTGTGTGCGGGAGACACGTAGGCACATATATGTGCGTATAGAGGGCTAGTAGAGACCGTGCATGTGTATATATGCATGTGAGAGAAATAGTGTTTTCCAACTGAAATTAGTGAAAAGAGTGGTACATAGTAGTCAGAAAGAGAGAGAGAGAGAAACAGAGAGAGCATGTGTGAAAAAGAAATGCCGATGCATATAAAGTGTGTGCACTTATGCGTTAGATAGAGAGATATATAACGCGTTTGTGAGAACGGGGCGAGGCATAGTGCCTCTACGTGTAAAAGGTGGTTCTACGCATTAAATTAAAATAGAAATGGCATTACTATTTTTGTATGAGATCATGAATTTTGCAAATTGCGTATGGACGAAAATCGGTCTATCAGACACCCATACTCTATTGAATTCTAGCATGTGCATGTGTTTATTTCATATTATCGATCCATAGAGTGAGAGCGGTTTGAAATATAGGCAATGGATGCTTTTGCAATTCATATATAAACATTAATTAGTGCACTCCATGTTGTTAGTGTGAAGCACTTTATACATTTGTCACTTGCATGGATACATTCCAAATTGCTAGCTACGAAATAGAATACATGTCGAATTCAACATAAAGGGGGTTTCGAAGATTCGAATTCATAGGAAGTGCATTCATCTATTTGAACCCGAGATAATGGCATTTGTAAATCAGATGTAAAAGGGGGGCATCAATCTTTGTTGTGAGTTTGAACATGCTATATATATTCATACGCATATCTAACTTTTTTTTGCAACCAAGGAGATTATATCTGGAACCATGCATGAACTGAGGTAAGTTGCATATTTTTTAATATATACTCGTGTACAATGTATATTCAAATGTACCCCCTCCATTCCAAAATAATCGTAGGTTTAGGATTTTCAAGAGTAAAGATTTGTGAAGTTTGACAAATCCTGAAAGTTCAATTCAAGAGAACCGAAAACGTTAATGCTTCTGCTCCCAAATATTGAACGAAGCGCCAAATAGGCCTCTGGTCACCCGAAACCGCGCGAGACTAATGTTTTGGTGGTAGGAAATTATTGTCCTGACTCTGGCCCGTGTAGCCTATCGGCCCGATGTCCAAAGGTCTAAACCGGGGTAGGTTTGTAACTTCACCAAGACGCTAGTCTCAACCGCCTCCGAGAAGCATTCATACACCGTGGGTGCCTACCCATGCGCTCGGCTAAAATCTATCCCGCCCACATTTGGGACACCTGACATGACTATCCTACCCCCAACCCGCAATATGTCTGAAATTTTAGATGGGGGCAAAGTTTGTCACTTTCCCGAAATTTCAAACAAGCACGTCTCAAACCGAAACATTGTTCCCCCTTAGTTCCCCGCCTCCCTCCGTTTCCCCATTCATACTCCGTGGGCGCGAAAACGCCCTCTCCACTAGCCGCGATACCCCAGCCTCCTCCGTCCTCCACCCCATAGCGGCCAATCCAGCACCGCCCTCCTCCATCACGCCGGAGTCGGTACCCCGACGTCGTCGTCCAATGCAACCGCAACCGCAATGCCCTCAAGGACTTAGCAGCTGAAGCTGAGGCAGAGCTGCCTCCACGACGCCGACGCCGACGTGCGTCGTACTAGAACCACTCCGACCACGCCGTCCTGCGCCTCACTACTGTGGCTCCACTGTCACAACCGTCCACCGCACCGGAGCTGTTCCCGCTACGCTGTCGTTCGCCGCCTCGAATCTTCTTCCCCGCCGCCGACAGACGGTCACTGCACCACACTCAACAACTTGGCCATGGGTTCGTCCAAGGCTGCACCATCCTCCATAACTTCTGGTTTTCGGCGAACAACAAGAAGATCGTCGGAAAAACAGAAGGAGGACACAGCACTGCCAGCACAAATAGGTACTCCTCTTCCCTTATTCATGCAAATCTTACGTCTCCGCTCACACCGTATTCATCCCACAAAAGAAACTAGTTGAGCGCTTCTTACTGCATCTTCTTCGTGATACTAAATGCACAAGGTTTCCTCCCATTTACTATTTCACCTTTGCTAGAGGTCAGTAGCCCTCCTGGATTTCAATTCAGGGTCAGTCGAACCGCAATTAAAAGAAGCAGCACCCGCTTAGGCGTGCGGAGCACCTAGTCCGCCTGTTCCCCGGGGAAGCGGCGCATCGGTGTCTATCATAGGGGTGTGGGCGCAGGAGCTGCTTGCGCCCGATCTGGAGGTCGGCGGGGCTTGAATGGATGGCCGGGGGGCGGTGCGGTGAGGTCGAGGGGAGGGCGCGGGCAGGGGAGGAATGCTGGGCCGATGGTCGCTGGCGTTTCGAGGAAGATCCTCAACACTGACTAGCTGGAGGTAGATGAAGGCGACCTGCCCATTCTTTGTACATCAGATGGTGCATAAAAAATGGACTGACCTATTTGCTTTCAGTCGACTGTTATTTTCATAGAATCCTGTAGTAATTTAGTGTGCCATGCATGTTGTAGTGCTATCATATGTCTCTCGTCATTTATTTCTCACCGACCTGCTATCTGCTACCTTTACACTGTACTAATTGTGCACACACTTCACCCATACTCGCACTATTGTTTTTTATGCATGGGTATTTCAGACTCTGACACCGTGTTGATGAATGCAGAAAAGAAAAGACAGAAGTCGCTCCAGTGTAATTCGAAGATAAGCACTAAGCGTTTCAACGCTCTAATGGGTGCAGTGTCAGCAGTTGGAGACAGTAAACATAGCTCTGCAGTTGATGATATCAATCGCCACACACAACCATGCCAGGTGCTTGCTTTAACTTCGCGCTGTCAAATGTGGTTGCATGTTGCATATGGTGTCTAGCTTGTATTGCTTCCAATTTGGTTAAATTGCATCTGCTTACTTTACACATTGTACCTTTGATAATGACATGCCTTCCTGTTTTTGATACATACTACATATGTCTATTAACCATGTTCGTACATCAAACTAATGCTCTTTCGTATCCCTCATCAATCACTTATGATGAGACAGTCACTCGAGTGGGTTACTATGAGACGCCCTACTCGTTTAAAGAGTGCAGTGTCATCCTCCCCACATGATTCTCAAGAAACAGCAAGGCTAAATGAAGATAGTCAACGTAGCTCTCTAGTTGATCACCGCAATTCCCCCACACCACCATCACAGGTGCTTGCTCTTACTTGGCAGTGTGATATGTGGTTGCATGTTGCATATGGTGTCTACCTTGTAATGCTTATAATTAGGGTAAATTTCATCTGCTTAGTTAACACATAATACCTGTGAATATGACATGCCTTCCTATTTTTGGTACATACTACGTCTTTCTATTAACCATGTTCTTACATCAAACTACTTTTCTTGTGTATCCCTCATCAATGCTCCTAATTTGTTAAATTGCATCTCCTTAGCTTACACATTATACATGTGAATATGACACGCCTTCCTGTTTTTGGTACATACTACATCTGCCTATCACACCATGTTCTTACATCAAACTATTGTTCTTGTGTATCCTGCGTCTATCGCTTATGATGAGATAGTCACACGCGTGGGTTAATATGAGATGCAATACTCTTATAAAGAATGCAATTTCATCCTCTCCACATGATTCTCAAGAAACAGCAAGCCTAAATGAAGATATTGAACGTAGCTCTGTACCTGAAGACCACACTTCCCCTACACCACCATCACAGGTGCTTGCTCTAACTTCGCAATGTGATATGTGGTTGCATGTTGCGTACGGTGTCTAGCTTGTAATGCTTTGAATTAGGGTAAATTGCATCTGCTTAGTTTACACACTATACCTGTGAATATGACATGCCTTCCTATTTTTGGTACACACTACATCTATGTGTTAACCTTGTTCTTACATGAAACTACCTCTCTTCTGTATCCTGCATCAATCACTTACGATGAGTCACCTTTATTCGTTGCATATTGCATATTATTTCTAGCCTATTGCCATGTATTGCTTCTAATTTGGTCAAATACATTTGTTAGGGCACCCTTTTAATTTGGCAGAGTGATATTGGTTTCATCTTTCATATGGTTTCTAGCTTGCATCGATTCTAACAAGTTCAAGCACCTTATGCTTAGTTTACACTTTATACATCATACATGTCAATATATCACGCCGTCCTGTTTTTCATACATATTCCATCCTCCTATCATGCGGCTGCCTTACATGAAAGTAGTGTTCGTCAGTATCATGCATCAATGAGTTCTGAAGAGCAAATTTTATTCCTTTTTCTTGTGGGTTTGACTTGACAAGGCAAAATCAAGAAAGAGGAAGGAAAAGAGTAAGGAAGGCGATGATGGTGGTCCTCTGCAGCAACATAAACGGAGCATCTGTACCGATTCTCCTTGTACTGATAGTGCATTACAAGGTCCAAGTCTCCGCTCCCCTACTCCACCATCCAAGGTGCTTGCTCTAACTTGGCAGTGTGATATCTGGTTGCATGTTGCATATGGTGTCTAGCTCGTATTGCTCCTAATTAGTGTAAACTACATCTTCTTAGCTTACACATGATACATGTGAATATGACACGCTTTCCTGTTTTTGGTACATACTATATCTGTCTATCACACCATGTTCTTACATGAAACTACTCTTCTTATGTATCCTGCATCAGTCACTTATGATGGGACACCTTTAAGTTGGCAGTGTGATACCGGTTTGCGTCTTGAATATGATTTCTAGCATGTATTGCTTCTAGTTTGATGAACGCCACCTATGACGTGACAGTTTTAACTTGGCAGAGTGATATTGATTGCACCTTCCATATGTTGTCTTGCGGTGTTTCTAATTTGTTGAAGTGCCTTCTGCTTAGTTACCACATCATAGGTGTGAATATGTCAAGCCGTCCATTTTTTCGTACATATTCCATCCTCCTATCATGACTTTGCCTTTCATCAGAGTAGTGTTTGTTAGTATCATGCATGAATGAGTTCTGAAGAGCAAATGATATTCCTTTTTCTTGTCGGTATGACCTCACAATGCAAAATCAATAAAGCTGAAGGAAATTGGCAAGGCATTGGATGATGGTGGTCCTTCCGAGCAACTGAAATGGAGGTTCTCTACATATTCTACTCCGCCATCCTCCCAACAAGATTCGCAAGACAACGCAAGGCTAGACAGTCAACATAGCTGTGTAGATGATGAGCACATCTCCCCTACTCCACCATCACAGGTGCTTGCTCTAACTTGGCACTATTATATGTGGTTGCATGTTGCGTATGATGTCTAGCTTGTAATGCTTCTAACTTTGTTGAATTGCATCTGCTTACTTTACACATAATGCCTGTGAATATGACATGTGTTCCTGTTTCTACATTAGACTACTATTCTTGCATATCCTGCATCAGTCACTTATGATAAGGCACATTTAAGTCGCCATTGTGATATTGGTTGTGTCTTGCATATGATTTCTAGCATGTACTACTTCTAATTTGTTGAAATGACATACAGTTTGAACTTGGCAGAGTGATATTGGTTGCATCTTTCATATGGTGTCTAGCTTGCAGTGCTTCTAATTTGTTGAAATGTCTTCTGCTTAGTTACCACATCATAGGTGTGAATATGTCACACCATCCTGTGTTTCATACATATTCCATCCTCGCATCATGTGTTTGACTTTCATCCGAGTAGTGTTCGTCAGTATCATGCATGAATGAGTTCTGAAGAGAGAATTTTATTCCTTTTTCTTATCGGTTTGACTTCACAATGCAAAATCATTACAGCTGAAGGAAAATTAACTCGGTAGTGGATGATGGTGGTCCTTCGGAGCAACTCAAACAGGGGGTCTCTACAGATTGTACTCCACCATCCTCCTAACAAGATTCGCAAGACAACACAAGGCTGGACAGTCAACGTAGCTATGTAGATGATGAGAACATCTCCCCTACTCCACCATCACAGGTGCTTGCTCTAACTTGACACTATTATATGTGGTTGCATGTTGCGTATGATGTCTAGCTTGTATTGCTTCTAACTTGAATTGCATCTGCTTACTTTACACATAATGCCTGTGAATATGACACGTGTTCCTGTTTCTAGAACATGCGTGTACATGATGAGCACATCTCCCCTACTCCACCATCATAGGTGCTTGCTCTTACTTGGAACTGTTATATGTGGTTGCGTTTTCCGTATGATGTCTAGTTTGTATTGCTTCTCATTATGTTGAATTGCATCTGCGTAGCTTACAACTTATACCTGCAACGATCACTTACCCATAAGACACATTTAACTTGGGACTGTGATGTAGGTTGCATCTTGCATTGTCTTCTAGCTTGTACTGCTTCTAATTTCTTGAAATGGCACTTACGATGAGACACTTTTTACCTGATAGAGTGATATTGGTTGCATGTTCATATGGTGCCTAGCTTTAATTTCTTCTAATTTTTTTGAAATGCCTTCCGCTTACTGTTTTTTTCATACATATTCCATCCTCCTATCGTACGTGTGAATATGAAACCCTATCTTTTTTGTATATATTCCATCCTCCTATCCTGCGCTTGCCTTACATCAAAGTAGTGTCTGTCTGTATCATGCATCAACTAGTTATGCAGAGCTAATTTTATTCATCTTCTTGTGGTTTTGACTTCATAAGGCAATATCAGAAAATAGGAAGGAAAAGAGTAAGTTAGGGGATGTTGGTGGTCCTCCGCACTGACGCAAATAGAGACTCTCTAGATTTGCCACTGGTACTGCTAATGAAGTTGAAGTCCCAAGTCTACATGATGAGTTCATCTCCCGTACTCCACCATCGCAGGTGCTTGCTCTAAGTTGACAGTGTGATAATTGGTTTCATGTTGCATATGTTGTCTAGCCTGTATTTCTTCTATTTTGATTAAATTGCACCTGCTGAGTTTATACGTTATACATGTGCATATGACATGGCTTTCTATGTCTAGAATACACTGCAACTATCTATCATACCATGTTCTTACATCAAAGTACTGCCGTTGTGTATCCCGCATCAGTCACTCATGATTGGACGCTTTTAACATGGCAGTTTGATAGTGGTTGCTTCTTGCATTGATTTCTACATTGTACTTCTTCTAAATTTTCGAATTGCCACTTATGACAAGACACTTTTAACCTGGCAGAGTAATATTGGTTGCATCTTTCATATGGTGTCTAGCTTGCATTACTTCTATTTTCTTGAAAATCCTTCTGCTTAGTTTGCACGTCGTAGCTGTGAATATGTCATGCCGTCCTGTTTTTCTTACATATTCCATCCTCATATGGTTGTCTTACATCAAAATATTGCTTGTCTGTATCATGCATCAATGAGTTCTGAAGAGTGATTTTATTATTTTGTGTTGTGGGTACAGCTTGACATGGAAAAGTCAAAAAAGAGCAAGGAAAATAATATAGTAGGGAGTGATGTTACTCGTCGGGTGAAACGGAAAAGGTTCTGCTGTCGAGATTCTGCTGGTACTTATAGTGCAGTAGAAGGTCCAAGTCCACCGGCTAAATCTACAAACATAGTATCACCTGCTCCACCAGCTGCAGCATCCGCTTCAATTGTACCAGCATCTCAACCAGTTACTCGTTCATTTGCTCCGGAACTGGCCAGTTCCCAAGCTGCCTTCACACCTAACACTACTTCTGAAGCACTGCTGACACAACAGGACTTGGCAAGATCAGATGAACCTCATGAGCATCAACACCAAGACGGTACCTGACCGAGTCAAGTTGCAGTTGCATGCTCCTTTATATGTACTCTCACAGTTTGATGTACACTAACACTTTCCATATTCGTTGTTGAACTAGCACCACGGCGCAAGCGGAAATAGACATCAGGGATAATGCTTGACTGATTAACAAAATCTAAAGGAGGAAGAATGGAGATCCATTTTGAGGTAGGTTTAAAAAGGCCACGTGATGCTACAGAGTCAGCCAAGTTAGTATCAGAGGCAGCCGTTGCCATTAGGTGTCATGCACGTATCCTCCCAACGTGAATCCAGTATAGGAATGAGAAAGACAATACCCAGTTTAACACCTTCCTTGACCATTTATCCGTAAGTAATGTTATTCATCACAATTAGTAATATTGTCTTGCTCTGTCCCATACTTTCTAGCTTCCTCCTAATAAGACTCACATTCTTTTTTCAACAGATGAGGTTCAAGTTGGATCCGAAAGATGATGCAACTAAACAAGCATGCACTCATGTTTTTTAGTCTGCTCTGCAACAGTATCGGTACCACCTAAGAAAATCTCACTTTGAAGGCAAGGCTAACAATGAAATTGCCCAAACATCTCTAGGGGAATATATTACAAATGAAGACTGGACAGCCCTCGTTAAACACTGGTCTGATCCAAAGTATCAGGTAGGCTATATGTATTTGATCAGACCACATATTGAACTTGTATTTATGTATGTGCCTTACAAGTGTATCTTCTTCTAAGCTAACTATTTGAAGAACAAAACCAACCGTTCTAAAGTGAAATTCCAACAGACAACAGGATCTCGTAGCTATATTGCACACTGCGAGGCTCTTGTAAATAGTTGTTACTTCCTTCTTCTTTTTTGTGCCATATTATCGTATCTATATTCACTTGTTCCAAATATAGAGGAAAGCCCGTGCAGACCAAAAAGAACCTAAACCGAATGCAGTGCAAATCTTCAAGGATTTCCACACCAGCAAGATGAAGGGCATGAGCACACTAGTTCAAGCCGCCGTTGTAAGTCCTTACTCCTCCTGCCTTGAACTGATTGGTATTGTGATGTGTTCATTTAACTACTTGGTTTGCAGCCAATGTCAGTTAATCTGTTCACTTTTATTCACAGTTGTATTAATGTATCATTTCACCTTACATGGTTTAAAAGAGATGAAGGATGTTCTTTTGGTCTTGATCTGTAATCTAGTTGTTATCTTCACGTGCGCACACAATGATAAAATAGCCTGTTTGTTTTATATCGGTTTGCCCATGATATGAATGATGTCATACTATGTTCATCCTACTTTAAACCATGTCTCCTTATCCTTAGATGTCAACGAATGTGAGGAAATAGACAATACATTAGGCATGCTACATGGACATATGTTCCGAAAGTGATTTTATTATGTAGTTGGCACTACAATACATGCTAATGTATTATAGTAATTCACCAAAATAAGTTATGTATAAACGTTTAACCTACTTTGTTTGTTTTTATCTCATTAGTAACTTATTTGGTACACTAATCTACAAGTTCAAACTTTCAGGAAGCTATAGAACAAATGATTGAATAGCCACAACCACCTGAAGGTGATGAGGCTACTACAAGCACAATGTCACCTCTTGCTGCAGTGCGTCAGTATCTCTCCACTAACAGTGCAAAAAGCACCTTCCTGCGTAATTCTGGGTTGGTTGTCAAGGTAACCTCGTCCAAATCGCCTACCGAACAAAATCTTCCTGCTAGACAGAGTGATATATCTGTGCTCCAGACACAAGTCCAATCCCTAATGGACGTTGTTTCGGAAATAAGAATAGTGGTTGAGAAATGTCGTCAAGATATGAATGGTTTTGAAACCAGACTACCAGACATTCGCTTCGTTGTTCAAGAGCAATGGCGGAAAAAAGGTGGAGATCGTGCTGCTCCATCAGATTCTACAGCCTGAAACATTAGCACTCAGGTCAAATGATCTGTGCTTCTATACATATAATGGTGCTTTTATCTGGAAGGACTGTAAACTTTATGCCAACAAGCCTTTTGTTGTATGGTTGGAATTTATTTTGTTGTGATACAACATTTATGATGCTGCCTCAGGCTGCAGTAATTACGATGCTATTTTTGTATAGTGCAGGTTTATCTTAGTAATGTATTCAGCCGAAAGCTTCGTAGGAGCCCAACATGCCAACATTCGTCGGGCCCATTCCAATTGGGCTAAAAATGATTATGGGCCGAAATTGGCATGTAGCCCACTAAAAATATCTGGGCCTATATTAGCATAAGCTTTCATATTTTTCTGGTAGGCATGTGCCCATAGTGGGCCTTTAATAGGCCTAAACATAATTTGGGCCCTCAGTAAAAATAGGTCATTTACAAGTGTAAATATCTCGAGCCCATAAAAAACATGGGCCTTTAATAGACCGAAAGTGAGATTGGGCCCTGATTGTGCCAAATAACCCACTGGACTTAGCAGGCCGAAATGGTGGCCCATTTACGATGCGGATCCTTGACAGGCCGAAATTCGGACGGGCCGTAAATGCGCCGACCTAATACACGGGCCTTTAACAGGCCGGAACTTCGATCGGGCTAGATTATCGTCATTTTTATATGGGCCGTTAATGGGCCTGATATGACATTGGGCCACATATGGCCCATGGTTTATGTCTGGCATTAACAGGCCGAAAATGACAACACACCGAAAGTGGCCCAAAGCTATAGTGGGCCTCTAACAGGCCGAATGTCAGACATGGCCGAATATGACCCAAATCCTTCATGGTCGTTTATGGGCCGAAAGTTTTGATGACCTGTAAATGGGCCCAAATGAAGCCGGACCTTTAACAGGCCGGAAATACACCGGGTCATAATTCGGCCCAGTTACTTAGCAGACTGTTAACGGTCCAGAAGTGACCATGGGCTGTGTTGATGACAAGTTTAGGACAGGCCGCTGACGGGCCTGATTTGACAGAGAATGTTGGGCCTTTAGCTGGGCCGGCCCATTATGGTCTGTAGAATCTTGTGGGCCTTTAGCTGGGCCGACCCATTGTGGTCCGCAAAATCTTGTGGGCCTTTAGCTGGGCCGGCCCATTATGGTCTGCAAAATCGTGTTGGCCTTTAGCTGGGCCGGCCCATTATGGTCAACTAAATTTTGTGGGTCTTTAGCTAGGCTGGCCCATTATGGTCCGCTAAATCTTATGGGCCTTCGGTTGGGCCGGCCCATTTAAACTTTGTGGGCCACTTTTGGGCCGGTCCATGTGTCCACATATCATAGGCCCATCTTGACCGTTGGATGAGTGACACCTGTGCCAACGCGGAGCTGACGCGTGGATCCGTCAGCCAATGAGAATTTTACACGTGGAAAATTGGCATGGTCGTGACTATTAACGGGTTATCGGATCCAAAATCCGACCCGATAGCTTAACGGCGTTCCGTTACGGTGGATGCCACGTGTCGGTCACCCTTGACGAAAGCACTTCTGTGACGCACGATTTATCGTCATCGAAGTGGACACTTCCATGATGATAATTTTGGCAATGTCATGGAACACTTCTACGACAGCACAGGTATGACTATCTTGATTCTGTCATAAATTTGTTATGGATGTACATGCATGACAGAAAACCTGACCTACTGTGTCAAACACGTATCATCACGGAATTGTATTTTTTTTGTAGTGCATTTGACCTTCTAGACATTTAAGTGATTTTCTAACCATATAATGACCGTAATTCAAATTTTAACTACATCTACATGCAACGCCTAACCAAAACGGTTTGAAAAATCATTTTTTGTGTACTTTGTGTGCGAGTTAATTCCATTTGTAGTAAATTCGAATGAATTTTCAAACATATTGGTGTCAAGGCATGGGCACATGCATGGAGTGCATGCCATGGCATTTTAATTCCAAAAAATTAAAATGATCAGAAAAACATGAAACCTTGCTTGATTTAATGTCATGACACCAAGATGATGTGGTAAAAAAATTGGCCTGTTTGACGAAAGTTTGGACACACACCCCTCACAAACCGGAGCAACTCACTAGAAGGTTCGTGGTTCTGAGAGGGAACAATGCATGTTTGCTGACGGACAGGAGATAGCTTCCTCTTACGCCCTTCAACTTTTTTCCTACGTTTAACATGCACTAATACAACTGTCATGTGAAAATTTGGAAATTTTCAAGGGTTATTTGACCTTTTAAAGACATTTAAGTGATTTTCTAACCATTTAATGACCTAATTCAAATTTGAACTACATCTACATGCAACGCCTAACCAAAACGGTTTAAAAAACACACTTTTGTGTACTTGTGTGCGAGTTAAAAAATCATCAGACGATGTAAATATCTGGTGTTCAAAAAAGAAAATGTAAAGATCTGGCAAGACAACCGGCCCCCACACGATTGGCACTCTATCTTGCGGCTCGAGGTTTGGTAGGTGATTGGCGGGGATCATTAATCAGACACGGTTCTGTATTGGAAACCGTCAGCTATTATGTTCACACACGGATTTGCTGCGGGAATTGTGTGTAATTCAAACTACGGTACTCGTAAATTCCAGCGACCGGCATGTGTACTGTCCCCATCGATCTAGATTCCGGCCGCCAATAAATACTACCTTGCTCACTTCGTCCTGCCTGCATTCTCATCTACATCCTCCCCTCTCTCGCCCTCTCTCTCTCTCAAATCTCTGCCATGACACCGCCGGTCTGTCCACGCACTGACGAGGAGTCGCCGCCCCCCGAGGATGCTCACTCGATTAGCAGCGACGAGGACCCCTATGCGCCGCCTGACGAGGTTGCGCCGGACCTCCCAACTTTGGATTGGTTTTGGGGTCAGTACAATCTTTGTCTGTGGAAGTCGCTGCCGCCGGCTGAGAAAGCTAGGCAAGTGGCGTTCAAGAAGGAGATGGCGGAGGAGGAAGCCAGGTACTAGGCGGTCTGTGAAGCCCATGATGCAGCCTGGAAAAAGGAGGCGGTGGACCTTTGGGGGCAGGCGCATCGTCGTGCTGAGGAGGTGTACGAAGACGGGTACTTCGCGAGGAAGGTCATAGGCGTTGGGCGCCTCGTCGCTACGTGGAGGTGGGCCGATAAGCTCTAGCGTGCCACCGACGAGGAGCTCCGGTGGGCTCCCAAGGAAATGGCAAGATCGGCTGTGCGCATCCGCCAGCAAGAAGCAGATCGGTATGTCAAGCGCTATGAGGCGGAGGAGTCGGAGTACTGCCTCCGCACTGGGAAGACGCCGCGCACCAGGGAGCTGCTGGCGAGGGGCTGCCGAAATACTGGCCCCAGGAGGGATTATTAGTTTTAGTATTGTTCGTTTTCAATTTTATGCATTGTACCTAGTAGTTAAGTATCATCACGTATATGTGATGATATTATATATATATATTGTGAATTCCATTTTCTATCTGTTTTTGTATACTAATTTGAATCTAGTTGTTATCATTCACATATACAGAATGGAAAGCGTGTATACACACATTGAAACAGAACATATGAGAATGGAAAACAGAGTACACACATTGAAACAGAGCAATACTATGATTGTTTTGAATACAAAGCTATCCACGTCGAAACAACTTTTCAAAATAAAACGCGTCCATGAGACCATGACCAACAGCCCTTGCCTAGGGTAGCTCTTGGCTCTGCCTGAACTCGTGCAGGCGTCCGTCCAAGCGGTCGACACGCTCGTGGTACATCTGGAGCGTGATCTCGAGCTCCAAGTTGGCTATTTCATCGAAGATCACCGGCTCGAGGATGCGACGGCCATGTTCCTCTACCGCGTCCAGGTGGACACCTGGGCCAAGGAGGCGGTCGAGCCTATGGACCAGCACGTTGGCATCCAGCGGGCCGCGAACAAGGCGAACGGCGGCACCCATGCGAACGGCGCGGCAGGCGTCCAGTGCAAGTACGGCGTGGCCGGTATCTGGTGCAAGTATGGTGCTGAGGGCCTCTACCCACTCCTGGCGAGGAATGGGGGTACTGACGGGACGTGTACCCAGCTATGACACCGTGTCAATAGCAAGCAAGCACCGATGGATCCGCTCTTGCTATGCGGCGCGCCATGCCTCTCGCTCTGCAGCGCTCCAACGGTCTCACCATGCGGCGAGCCATAGCCTATCGGCGCGGACGCGCCTAGCTTGCTCTGCGGCGCGCCGTCGATCATGTTGTGCGACGAGCTGTAGCCTATCGGCGCTGACATGCCTATCTTTATCCGCGGCGCTCAAGCGCCATGCACCAAAGGTCTGCTCGACCCTGGCGATGACGCGCATCACAGCGTCATCCATCGCGTTGCCGGGGAGCGCCTCGGCCTCGACGGGCTGTGGCGCCTGCTCGTTTTCCTCGTCAGCGAGGTTGATGGCAGAGGCGGCGCTTTGGTGGGTTGGCATGCTTGGAAAAGGTGGATGTGCTATAGGTTGCGCTTGTCGCCTCCGTGCGTCGCGCGCCCCCTATGCGCAATATAGCAGGGTGGCGGGAAACAGGTGAGGAAATGGCGGGAAACGGTGGCGTGTTCATAAAACGCCATCAATTAATGGAAACTTAGCATCGAGCTAGCACAAGAAGTAGATGATGATCAGATGAACACGGACCACACTAGGGATCCCATCGGTGATGAATTCATCAATCCCAAATGGTTGAATACGAGCAAGCTTTTTCCCACAACACACACGGCCTATTTCATCACAAATAGGTCGGATGGATCAACTGTATGACATGTATCGCACACTGTCAAAAAGTAATGCGGTAGACCTTCTTTAACATGTGTTCAAAAAATAAAAAACAAGGACCTCGAGGTTAAATTAGCCGAGGGAATGGGGCATTTCAGTCATTTAACCGAAATTACCCATCCCATCACCTAATTTAACATCGACACAACTTCCCATCTAGTCACCCATCCGATGGCTGCTCCAGCCTGAGCACACTTAACATGATAGTTTTCTTACATGAGCTACTGGTGGAACGGCTAGTCCTTGCTGATGGGAATTCCTCTTCGCATCCTTATGGTGTATCATTATGTTGTGTAGACAGAGCATATCACATACATCTTATTAGAAACAATCGTCTGTGTTATTATCGGTCTTCTTACACATTTTTGATTACAGACCTGTTTGCCGCGTATCACACACATCTTGTTATATTGAACCGTTTCTGTTCTCTTGCCTAATCACAAACAGTTCATCCGAGTGAACCATATGTTGTACATCGCACACACCTTGATCGGGCTGTCCGTTTCTTTGGTGTTGCCAAATCACAAACACGGTTCATCCGAGTGAACCATATGATGTGTATCGCACACGCCTCCATCTAGCTGCTCGTTTCTTTTGTGTTCCCTCATTGCAAACAGTTCATTGAACTGAACCATATGCCCTTCACCGCACACGCAACTAAATCCTGAACCATGTTTGATGCATCCGTCATCACAAACGTTTTACACATTTCTGACGGTTTTCATATAGCACCGTTTGCGATTATGGCATCACACATAGTTTCTTGAAGGGTCTCTGATCATAGTGTCGCGTTAGCAGCATCCTGCAGTAGTGCTAGCAAACCGTTGTTTGGCTATGTTACCGCTTTGCTCAGGCCCTCTTATAGTGTTGCTAGTTGCAGGTTGTTCCATGTTGGGACATGGATATCATGGACATCATGGGATATCACAATATCTCTTATTTAATTAATGAATCTATATACTTGGTAAAAGGTGGAAGGCTCGGCCTTATGCCTGGTGTTTTGTTCCACTCTTGCCGCCCTAGTTTCCATCATACCGGTGTTATGTTCCTTGATTTTGCGTCCCTAACACGATGAGGGGTATGGGGCCCTCTTGACAGTTCGTTTTGAATAAAACTCTTCCAGCAAAGCCCAACATTGGTTTTACCATTTGCCTAATAACAACTAAAACTTGCATAGGGACTTTCCGGGCCCCGTGGACTTAATTCAACCCCCGGGCCAGTGCTCCACATGAGTGTTGGTCCAAACTGGAGCACCATGCAGGGCCGCCCCTTGGCAACTTGGGGTATTTGGTATATACATGTATGCTTCTCCCATCTGGTGTACCCTGAGAACAAGACCACACAACTCCTATCAGGCTAGGTCAGTGCATTGGGAGGTCTTGTTGGACTTTTTTTACCATTGTCGAAATGTCTTGTGCACCGGGATTCCGAGCCTGATCGGAGGGTCTCGCGATGGAGGATTGTTTCCGCGGATCGTGAGCTTGTCATGGGCTAAGTTGGGACACCCCTGCAGGGTTTAAACTTTCAAGAGTCGTGCCTGCGGTTATGTGGCAGATGGGAATTTGTTAATATCCAGTTGTAGAGGACTTGAAGTAAACTCAATTAAAATACACCTACCATGTTGTGTAACCGTGGTTGTCTCCTTTCGGGGAAGTTTGAGAGGAGAACACGGTTGGGTTATATTTGAACGTAAGTAGTTCAAGATCATGTATTGATCGTTACTAGTTTGTGGCCGATTGCGTAGTTTCTCATCTTACTCTTGTATTCGTAAGTTAGCCACCATACTTTGCTTAGTTGCAGGTGCAACCTCACCACTTTAGCCCTTCTGTACCCATTAAGCTTTTCTAGTCTTGATACCCATGGTAATGGGATTGCTGAGTCCTCGTGGCTCATAGATTACTACAACAACAGTTGCAGGTATAGGTAATGCGATAATCTGACGTGAGTGCGATCCTTGCTTGTTTGGAGTTCTTCTGCTTCTTCTTCTTCGATCAAGGGATAGGTTCCGGGTCGGGGGAACATGGGATTAGCAAGGTGGATGTCGTTCCTCTTTTTCGTTTGATTTCATCTGTAGTCGGATCCTCCTCTTCTCTATGATGGTTGCCATATATTGATGTATTGTTGTATGAATGATGTAACTTGTGGCGAGTGTAAACCTTTATCTTGTATTCTCGTCTATTCAGTACATGATATGTTGTAATGATATCCACCTTGCTAAGCGCTCGAAATGTGGTTGTGCCCCAATCATGAGTTCATCATGTGATTGGGATAGAATCGCATCTTGGGCGCTACAAGTTGGTATCAAAGCCTTACCGACATTAGGAGCCCCCTTGATTGATCGAACCGCTGTCATTATTGAGTCTAGAAGAAAACTATTTTGAGTCTAGTTATATCGGAGAGTAGGATTTGTTTTACTCCTTAGCCCCCTTCGTCGCTCTGGTGCGGAATCATGACGTAGATGTTTTGACTTCCCTCTTCTCTTTTTCACTCAATTTTTTTGGGATCACGCGGGTATCTTGGGATCGTTCCCATATTCTTGTGACGAGAACATTGTTCTTGGTGCCTCCTGACATTTAGGGGTTGTGGCAGTGTCCCGGAGAGTTGAACTCCGAGGTGTTGTCATCACAATTTTATTGTTGCAGTTCTGGAATACCTGAGCCCGCCGACATCGAAAATCTCTTTTATGCAGTTAGTGGTGAGATAACCTCGATGCCACCCAGTACTGGGGAGGGAGTTCGGGAGTATTGTCATAGATCGTATAACTAATGCTTTTCGAAGGTTGAGGTACACGATTTCTGGAGTTTTCTTGGTTATGTGTTGACAGATGGATACAGTTGGAGCATAGGGCTTGTTAGTTGTGTGATATATATTGTGCCTCCCCGTATCCCCAACACCAGATTGCATAACCAGAAAGTTTCGGGAGTTTTTAGGTGGGAATTCAAGTATCACGTAGGATATCTTTCCAACAGACACATGATACGATATGGGGTCTATCATATGTTTGTTCCGGCTTATTCCGCAAGCCAAATCCTTTGTTTTGTTTTGAGTTGTGGTATTCAAGTTGCTTCAATGTCAAGTGTTGATTCCATACCTTTCCTAAGTGGTGTTCTCTTATTTTTATGTGAATACTAATCCTTCTTGATCATCGAGGTTTTCATGTTAATTGTTTTCCAACCGGCGTGCTTCTCTTCAAGTGGATCCAATCATTTCAACATTCGTGAGATCAATCCTAAATTTTCTCAACGGTGTTTGTTTCATCCGTCCCAAGTTGTCTTTGTTTTTTCCACCCTCCCACCCTTTTCTTCAAGGATTCATATTTCATAACTATGTATCCTTTTATTTGAGAGAAGTCTCTTCAGTCTTTTCTTTCAATGTTCTTATCCGGTGATTCTCAGGAAGATGCTCAGGAAGCTTCAAGTTCATCATTCCTCCATTCTTGTTTTTTCCTACGATAGATTCAATGCAACCTTTTGGTGTTGATCATATCACTTTCCTCCTTTCAAATGCTTTCACATGTTGGAAGTTCTTATCCAAGCATCTCTTGATCATTACCTCGCGATACTTGTATCCGGAGTGCTGAAGATATCTCAGAAGATCCGTGTTTCCATTCTTAATCCATTCAACTTATTTTGAGGTTGTTATCTCATTTGAGCCATTTAATTCAACCAGTGCAATCTCTCTTTCAAGCAACAATTTCCAACGGTGTTTTTTAGTGGGCCCATAACCCACAGGTCTTTTCCCAGGATCTTACCTGACTCTTCTAATTTTTCTGGAGTTATTCTCAAATTCTTTTCAAATCTTGACGTAAGAATGAAGTTTCATCAGTCATATGCCTTCTTCAAGACCACTTTCCAATTCTTTTCATTGTTGGGTCAACCTTTCTATTCATCATTGTTCCGGAGTGGCTCAACAATTTATGGTGGTATTTATCATCGCCATGTTCAGCTTTTGAAGAGTGAAGAAGAGTTTATCTTAAATCCTTATCCGTTCTCTTCAAGATTTGTAGTTCAAGCTTGATGCCATCCTCTCAAATAGGTTTTGATTGTGACAAATTATTTTCATACCCATCCGGAGCATTTCAGGAGTTGCTTTCCTTTCTCGATCATCTGAAGGCCATCATCTCTGAAGATTCTCTTCATTCAAAGTTTTCAGCTATCGTTCCCCAGTTGTTCCGGTGCATCGTTCAAGTATTCTCTAGGCACTCGTGATCTATTCGTTCTCATGTATCTAAATTCTGTCAAGTATCTTTATTCGTTTTCTAATTCTTCCCGGTGAATTGTGCCTTTGCTATGTTCATTTTCAATTCTTATGGTGGTTCGTTCAAGAGTTCTCTTCCTTGGTTATCATATCAATTCATTCGTTCTTTCCAATCCTACCGGTGGTTCATGAAGATTTTCCCAAGTTTGTGCCATATCTCTCTTCAATCCTTTTTCAATGAGAATAAGTACTTTGCCAAATACATTGGCTGTCATTAATTTAATTTGATGAAGGATAGGTATAACATAATTCTTATTCTTGTACCATCCAACTGTCTGATCCCTTCCTTCGGAGTTTGTTCGTGCGGAATAACTTCTCGGTTTCAAGTTGTTCATCCTTCTTTTCCGGAGTTCCAAGTTCTCTTAGTTAACTTGTGTGAAGCTCCATCTAAATCATTGCAAGGATTCACCTTGTGTTTTCAACTTCTCTTTCTTTCTATCATCCTTTTATTACCGGAGTTCTTTCAGCTTTCCTTTCGTTTGATCATTCTTTTATTACCGGAGTTCTTACGAAGGCTCAACATGGTGGTTCGTTAATGATTCCTTTCATTCCTAAATTGTTCTTGAAGATTTCTCTCGGAGCTAAGATCCACCAAGCTATACTCTAAAATAAACATGGTGCCCAACACATGTTTTGTTTGAGGAGTTCAAGCATTCTTCATCTTGCCTTCCAAAGTGCAATTCTTTCTACCTTATCATTTGAGGTGGTGTTATGTCATTCTTGACAATTTCCTTTCGTGTTTCATGATTCAAAAATTGTTAAGAATGAGATATTTAAACCCATCATTCTCTCTTTGTTTAGGAGATCCTTTGCAACCCATCAATCTCTTCATTAGAGTCATCTTGGGTTATATTTCACCTAAAGCTTTCCCAAAGGATTGTTGCTATTTATGGTGCTTATAAATGACCCAAGTTCTTCATTTATCCTCCCGGTGAAATAAGTTTTCATCTCCTTGTTGATATCAATCCAATCGAATCTTTCCGTTAGTGGAAGAATTTCACCTCATAATTTTGAGACGTTTTCCATAAGCCCACAACAACCTTATTCTTTTGTTGTTTAATTTTCAACAACTCCATTCAATCCTTCTTTCTAAGGATGCTTTCAAATTCATTGGTGGTAGAAGTTATCATTTTCTTCTACTTTCTTTCTTCCTAACGATCTAGCTCCTATTTTTTTCATTCCGGAGGCATTGTGATGTTGCACTCTTTGACCCATCATCCCATTTTTGTCAAAGATCATGTTATTTCCTTTGATTATCCATTCAACCAGAGTGTCGTGTCCTCCATTCAAGTTCTCTCATCTTATCAAGTTTTACCTCCCTTCTCAACCGGAGTGATGTCTGAAATCTTTCTTACCCCTTGTGCCATTCTTTCAATAGTTCTGGAGGCAGTGTGTTGTTGATTTCATCAAGTATCCTCTCATCTTGTCAAGTTCATGTTCAATTCCTTCCACTTATAGTCGGAGTGTTGTCCAAATTATATCATTCTTATTCCTTCTCTATCTTGTTTTAACCTGAGTGGTTTAAATATCTATATAGTCACTTAACCTCTAGGTTCTCGTAATGTTCCTTGTTCCTATTTTCTAATGGAGTGTTTTCAACTTTGTTCATCATTGTTGTATTCTTTCTTTAAAGTTTTTCAACCTTTCGAGGTTCATTGGTTTCACTCTTTTTTACCTCTTGCTCTTCCACCTTCTCTCCGGTGCCATCACTAGATCTCGGGGCGAGATCAATTGTAAGTGGAGGAAAGTTGTGACGCCCCAAGACCGACGCTCTAGATGCCTTTCATGTTTTGCATGTCAGCTGTGTTAATTAATTGTTTGTTGCATTTCATCATTGCATCATTTGCAATGCACGGCACTTTGTTGCCGTCATTTAAAAAAAACTTGCATTCGTTCGTCATTGACGTTTCTCCCTTTGCCTTCTTCACCTTCCCTCTTGACCGCTTTGCCTTCGTTGACTGTTCTAGACCAATCGGATTTTCACTTCCCTCTTGACCGTGACCGCCGTTCTCTTCTCTCTCTTCTCTAAGCCCATCAAACCCCCTTGTCTCCATGGCCTTTTGTCAAGCCCCTCACGCGAGTCCGAAAGCTGTCCCGAACCCGACCCGGGCAGTTGTGTCCGTTGGGTCCGGATCATCCCCAAACGTCCCTAAAATATCTTCGTTTTATTTATTGGACTCCCTAACATATTTATTCTCGACCATCCGATTTAATCGGAGGGACCTAATAGTCCCAAATCTAGCCCTTCCTATGAATAGACCCTAACCCTAAATTTTAGGATCAATGTCCCATCCTCCCTGCCGCCGCCGCCACTCTCTTCCTCGGTATCCATCCTGATCCCGCAGCCAATCCTCCACCTCTCCTCGAATTCATCCATCGGCCACTCACCACCGATCCATCCAACCACCAATCAGCTCTGCCTCCTCCCCTGTTCGGTCCTCGCCGCATCTGCAGCCCCCAAAGCTCCTCCTACCTCGTCCTCTAGCTCCTGGGTCGTCGCTCCCGTCCACCACCGGCGTTCGAACCAGCAGCCCCGAGCTTCTCCTTTGCTCCCTGCAAAAGCACTCCCGTGCACCTCCCATGGCCTCCCCTGATGAACTCCCCTGCCCGAGCCGCTTCCCCGCGCCACCATCCGAATCCGGCCGGAGCTTGCCTACTCGCGCCCATCCCCGCCTGATTCTGTAGCGCCGCCGAGCCGTGCTACTACCGCGCCACTCGAGGTGCATCTCGCCGGAGCAGGCCCCACCGCTTCGCCCGCCGGCGTTCCCAACACCTCACAGGAGGTCCCGTCCTGGACCCCCGAACAAGCTCGCCGGCATTCTCAGGTCGTCCTCGTGCCGTCGCTCTGCACCGAGCATAGACCCCGCAGCCACCGTCGTCTTCACCCCAGCAGCCGCCGTTGCCCGTCTATGGACAGCCGCCGCAAGCAGCAGCACCATCGGAGCTCCCTTCGCCGTCGGGCACCACCAGCAACGCATGTCGCCACCATCCCGTTCGTCTTCCAGCGAGGCGAGGCACCAAGCTCCAAGTCCCTGCGTCGCCACTCATGGTCTGCCTCGCGACCCCCTGCTAGTGCTCCTGCCTCCTCTTCGCCTTCGTCCTTGCCATCTCCGGCCATCTCCATCGTTCCCGGTCCTCCCCGCGCCTCCCGACCTTCTAGCCCTGCCGGAGCCGCGCCATTCCGCCGCTCGCCGGAGCCCCATGTGTCCCTGCGCCGTCGCTGCTTTCTGTCGAGCACGAGCTCGATCCCCTGCCGCTCGTCTGCGTTGACCATTCCACCCCAGCGCCTGGGCCTGTAGCCACCGGCTCCAGCCGGCCTCCTCCACCAACCGGCCCATGAGGCCTGGTGAGCAGCCCCACCCCCTGTGCACTTTTGGGCCGGCCAGATTCGGCCCGAGACACATTTTTTTTGCGGAATGTTTTTGCTATTTATCCACTGCTGGCATACTTTCAGAAAACACCCTCATGTTCATGCATATAATAATCATTTAACCATGCATCGGATTAAAACAAATTATATATGAAAAATGCTTAGAATTTCATCTAGTTTCATAATATGCCACTTTCATCCATGTTAAAATTGTTTAAAATGTTGTTTGTTTAAATTTGCTCAAATGCCATGTTAAAAAGATTTATTTCCTAACTAAATAACCGTAACTCTGTTTTAAATAAACTTGATATGTAAATGGGGTAGAAAAATGCATAGCTTAACATGATGGCATTACTTTGTATGTTTAACAACAATAAATTATGGTTTAGGGCAGAACAGTACCAAATCAAAAATATGCACATGGGGATTTTCCAGAATTTTTGTTTGTTGTTTCCGGCCTCATTTAAATTGCCTAGATAGGTAGTTTTATTATGCTCACCCTCTTGCCATGTTAACCAACATTTAATATTCTTGTGTACATAAACGAGATTTAACTAAATAAATGAATGTGGTGTTTCCTCAATATGCAACTCGTTGCATATTGAGCTCCACTTAACTTGTAGTATTGTTTGTGCACATTACCATGCCATGACTCATTAAGCCGGACATGCATCATACTTGATTGCGCATCATGCCATGACTATGCTTGTTGGTTTACCATGTTGTTTGCTTCTTTCCGGTTGTGCTTCATCTCAATAGTTCTGCTAACGTTGCGATTGTGAGGATCTTTTCGACTACGTTGGCTCGTCTTCTTCATGGACCCGTTCTTCTTCCTAGTGGTATTTCAGACAAGATGACCGTCACCTTGGATCTCACTACTATCTTTGCTATGCTACTTGTCTTGATGTTATCGCTATGTCGCGCTACCTACCACTTGTTTATCAAACCTCCCAATATGCCATGAAACAGCTTCTAACCTTTTCATCCTTCCTAGCAAACCGTTGTTTGACTATGTTACCGCTTTGCTCGGCCCCTCTTATAGCGTTGTTAGTTGCAGGTTGTTCCATGTTGGGACATGGATATCATGGACATCATGGAATATCACAATATGTCTTATTTAATTAATGCATCTATATACTTGGTAAACGGTGGAAGGATCGGCCTTATGCCTGGTGTTTTGTTCCACTCTTGCCGCCCTAGTTTTCGTCATACCGGTGTTATGTTTCTTGATTTTGCATCCCTAACACGATGAGGGGTATGGGACCCTCTTGACAGTTCGCTTTGAATAAAACTCTTCCAGCAAGGCCCAACATTGGTTTTAACATTTGCCTAATAACAACTAAAACTCGCATAGGGACTTGTCGGACCCCATGGACTTAATTCAACCCTCGGGCCAGTGCTCCACATGAGTGTTGATCCAAACTAGAGCACCGTGCAAGGCCGCCCCTTAGCAACTTGGGATATTTGGTATATACATGTACGTTTCGCCCATCCGGTGTACCCTGAGAATGAGACCGCACAACTCCTATCAGGCTAGGTTGGTGCATGGGTAGGTTTTGCTAGACTTGTTTTACCATTGTCGAAATAACTTGTGCACTGGGATTCCGAGTCTAATCGGAGGGTCCCGCGATGGAGGATTGTTTCCGCGGATCATGAGCTTGTCATGGGCTAAGTTGGGACACCCCTGCAGGGTTTAAACTTTTGAGAGTCGTGCCCGCGGTTATGTGGCAGATGGGAATTTGTTAATATCCGGTTGTAGAGGACTTGAAGTAAACTCAACTAAAACACACCTACCGCATTGTGTAAACAAGATTGTCTCCTTTCAGGGAAGTTCGAGAGGAGAACACGGTTGGGTTATGTTTCAACGTAAGTAGTTTAGGATCACTTATTGATTGTTACTAGTTTGCGGCCGATTGCGTAGTTTCCCATCTTACTCTTGTATTTGTAAGTTAGCCAACATACTTTGCTTAGTCACTGCTGCAACCTCACCACTTTACCCCTTCCGTACCCATTAAGCTTTGCTAGTCTTGATACCCATGGTAATGGGATTACTGAGTCCTCGTGGATCACAGATTACTACAACAATAGTTGCAGGTACAGGTAATGCGATGATCTGACGCAAGTGCGATCCTTGCTTGTTTGGAGTTCTCCTGCTTCTTATTCTTTGGTCAAGGGATAGGTTCCGGGTCGTGGGAACCTGGAATTAGTAGGGTGGATGCCGTTCCTATTTTTCGTTTGATTTCATCCTAGTCGGATCCTGCTCTTCTGTATGATGGTTGCGATGTATTGATGTATTGTTATATGAATGATGTAACTTGTGGCGAGTGTAAGCCTGTATCTTGTATTCTCATCTATTCAGTACATGGTATGTTGTAATGATATCCACCTTGCTATGCGCTTGAAATGCGGTTGTGCTCCAATCACGAGTTCATCACGTGATTGGGATAGAATCACATCTTGGGCGCTACACAGACATTCTAAGCACATGCTCACTAGCTGAGATATTCTCCTCCATCTTGTAGGCAAAGTACTTGTAAAAGGTCTCATACCTCTCGACACGGGCATGAGGCTGAAATACCAATTTCAGCTCTTTGAATATCTCATATGCTCTGTGGCGTTCAAAACATTTCTGAAGTCCCGCTTCTAAGCCGTAAAACATAGCGCACTAAACTATTAAGTAGTCATCTTATCAAGCTTGCCAAACATTCATAACTTCTGCATCTGCTCCTTAATAGGTCTGTCACCTAGCGGTGCATCAAGGACATAATTCTTTTTTGTAGCAATGAGGATAATCCTCAGATCACGGACCCAGTCCGCATCATTGCTACTATCATCTTTCAACTTAGTTTTCTCTAGGAACTTATCAAAAACATAGGGGAGCTACAACACGAGCTATTGATCTACAATATAATTTGCAAATACTATCATGACTAAGTTCATGATAAATTAAAGTTCAATTAATCAAATTACTAATGAACTGCCACTTAAATAAACATCCCTCAAGTTATCTAAGTGATACGTGATTCAAATCAACTAGCCCATGTCCGATCATCATGTGAGATGGGGTAGTCATCAATGGTGAACATCGCTAGGTTGATCATATCTACTATAGGACTCACGTTCGACCTTTCGGTATCGTGTTCCGAGACCATGCCTGTACATGATAGGCTCGTCAATTTTAACCCAAGTATTCTGCATGTGCAAAACTGTCTTACACCCGATGTATGTGAACGTAGAGTCTATCACACCCGATCATCACGTGATGTCTCGAAACGACAAACTTTCGCAATGATGCATACTCGGGGAGAACAATTATATCTTGAAATTTAGTGAAGGGATCATCTTATAATGCTACCGCTATTCTAAGCAAAAAAAGATGCATAAAAGATAAACATCACATGCAATCAAAATATGTGACATGATATGGCCATCATCCTCTTGTGCTTTTGATCTCCATCTCCAAAGTATCGTGATGTCTACTACACAACCTTCTTCTTGTAGACGTTGTTGGGCCTCCAAGTGCAGAGGTTTGTAGGACAGTAGCAAATTTCCCTCAAGTGGATGACCTAAGGTTTATCAATCTGTAGGAGGCGTAGGATGAAGATGGTCTCTCTCAAGCAACCCTGCAACCAAATAACAAAGAGTCTCTTGTGCCCCCAACACACCCAATACAATGGTAAATTGTATAGGTGCACTAGTTCGATGAAGAGATGGTGATACAAGTGGTATATGGTGTTGGAAATATGCCCTAGAGGCAATAATAAAAGCATTATTATTATATTTCCTTGTTCATGATAATTGTCTTTATTCATGCTATAATTGTGTTATCCGGAAATCGTAATACATGTGTGAATAATAGACACCAACATGTCCCTAGTAAGCCTCTAGTTGACTAGCTCGTTGATCAACAGATAGTCATGGTTTCTTGACTATGGACATTGGATGTCATTGATAACGAGATCACATCATTAGGAGAATGATGTGATGGACAAGACCCAATCCTAAACATAGCATAAGATCGTATAGTTCGTCTGCTAGAGTTTTCCAATGTCAAGTATCTTTTCCTTAGAACATGAGATCGTGTAACTCCCGGATACCGTAGGAGTGCTTTGGGTGTACCAAACGTCACAACGTAACTGGGTGACTATAAAGGTATACTACGGGTATCTCCGAAAGTATCTGTTGGGTTGACACGGATCAAGACTGGGATTTGTCACTCCGTATGACGGAGAGGTATCACTGGGCCCACTCGGTAATGCATCATCATAATGAGCTCAAAGTGACCAAGTGTCTGGTCACGGGATCATGCATTATGGTACGAGTAAAGTGACTTGCCCGTAACGAGATTGAACGAGGTATTGGGATACCGACGATCGGATCTCGGGCAAGTAACATACCGATTGACGAAGGGAATTGTATACGGGGTTGCTTGAATCCTCGACATCGTGGTTCATCCGATGAGATCATCGAGGAGCATGTGGGAGCCAACATGGGTATCCAGATCCCGCTGTTGGTTATTGACCGGAGAGCGATCTCGGTCATGTCTACATGTCTCCCGAACCTGTAGGGTCTACACACTTAAGGTTCGGTGACGCTAGGGTTGTAGGGATATGTATATGCAGTAACCCGAATGTTGTTCGGAGTCCCGGATGAGATCCCGGACGTCACGAGGAGTTCCGGAATGGTCCGGAGGCAAAGAATTATATATAGGAAGTGCTATTTCGGGCGTCGGGACAAGTTTTGGGGTCACCGGTATTGTACCGGGACCACCGGCAGGGTCCCGGGGGTCCACCGGGTGGGGCCACCAGCCCCGGGGGGGCACATGGGCTGTAGGGGGTGCGCCTTGGCCTATATGGGCCAAGGGCACCAGCCCCAAGAGCCCATGCGCCTAGGGTTCAAGGAAGGGAAGAGTCCCAAAGGGGGAAGGCACCTCCTAGGTGCCTTGGGGAGGAGGGATTCCTCCCTTGGCCGCACCCCCCTAGGAGATTGGATCTCCTAGGGCCGCCCCCCCCCCCTTGGACTCCCTATATATAGTGGGGAAAGGAGGGCCTCTCATAACACATCTTTGGTGCCTCCCTCTCCCTCTCCAACAACTCCTCCTCCTCCATAGAGCTTGGCGAAGCCCTGCCGGAGTACTGCAGCTCCATCACCACCACGCCGTCGTGCTGCTGCTGGAGCCATATTCCTCAACCTCTCCTTCCCCCTTGCTGGATCAAGAAGGAGGAGACGTTACGCTGACCGTACATGTGTTGAACGCGGAGGTGCCGTCCGTTCGGCGCTAGGATCTCCGGTGATTTGAATCACGTCGAGTACACCTTCCTCATCCCCGTTCTTTGAACGCTTCCGCGTGTGATCTACAAAGGTATGTAGATGCAATCCGATCACTCATTGCTAGATGAACTCCTAGATGGATCTTGGTGAAACCGTAGGAAATTTTTTGTTTTTTGCAACGTTCCCCAACAGTGGCATCATGAGCTAGGTCTATGCGTAGTTTTTTTTGCACGAGTAGAACACAATTTGTTGTGGGCGTAGATGTTGTCAACTTTCTTGCCGCTACTAGTCTTATCTTGCTTCAACGGTATTGTGAGATGAAGCAGCCCGGACCAACCTTACACGTACGCTTACGTGAGACCGGTTCCACCGACTAACATGCACTAGTTGCATAAGGTGGCTGGCGGGTGTCTGTCTCTCCCACTTTAGTTGGAGCGGATTCGATGAAAAGGGTCCTTATGAAGGGTAAATAGAAGTTGACAAATCACGTTGTGGCTTTCACGTAGGTAAGAAAACGTTCTTGCTAGAACCCTACTTCAGCCACGTAAAACTTGCAACAACAATTAGAGGACTTCTAACTTGTTTTTGCAGCAAGTGCTTTGTGATATGATATGGCCAAAGTTGTGATGAATGATGAATGATATATATGTGATGTATGAGATGTTCATGCTATTGTAATAAGAATCACGACTTGCATGTCGATGAGTATGACAACCGGCAGGAGTCATAGGAGTTGTCTTTATTTTTTGTATGACCTGCGTGTCATTGAGAAACGCCATGTAAATTACTTTACTTTATTGCTAAACGCGTTAGCCGTAGTAGTAGAAGTAATAGTTGGCGAGCAACTTCATGGAGACACGATGATGGAGATCATGATGATGGAGATCATGGTGTCATGCCGGTGACAAGATGATCATGGAGCCCCAAGATGGAGATCAAAGGAGCTATGTGATATTGGCCATATCATGTCACTATTATTATTTGATTGCATGTGATGTTTATCATGTTTTGCATCTTGTTTACTTAGAACGACGGTAGTAAATAAGATGATCCCTCATAATAATTTCAAGAAAGTGTTCCCCCTAACTGTGCACCATTGCGACAGTACGTTGTTTCGAAGCACCACGTGATGATCGGGTGTTAGATTCTAACGTTCACATACAACGGGTGTAAGACAGATTTACACATGCAAACACTTAGGTTGACTTGACGAGCCTAGCATGTACAGACATGGCCTCGGAACATAGAAGACCGAAAGGTCGAGCATGAGTCGTATAGAAGATACGATCAACATGAAGATGTTCACCGATGTTGACTAGTCCATCTCACGTGATGATCGGACACGGCCTAGTTAGCTCGGATCATGTTATACTTAGATGACTGGAGGGATGTCTATCTAAGTGGGAGTTCATTGAATAATTTGATTAGATGAACTTAATTATCATGAACTTAGTATAAAAATGTTTACAATATGTCTTGTAGATCAAATGGCCAACGTAGTCCTCAACTTCAACGCGTTCCTAGAGAAAACCAAGCTGAAAGACGATGGCAACAACTATACGGACTGGGTCCAGAACCTAAGGATCATCCTCATAGCTGCCAAGAAAGATTATGTCCTACAAGCACCGCTAGGTGACCCTCCCGTTCCACAGAACCAAGACGTTATGAACGCTTGGCAGACACGTGCTGATGATTACTCCCTCGTTCAGTGCGGCATGCTTTACGGCTTAGAACCGGGGCTCCAAAAACGTTTTGAGAGACACGAAGCATACGAGATGTTCGAAGAGCTGAAAATGGTTTTCCAAGCTCATGCCTGGGTCGAGAGATATGAAGTCTCCGACAAGTTCTTCAGCTGTAAGATGGAGGAAAATAGTTCTGTCAGTGAGCACATACTCACAATGTCTGGGTTACATAACCGCTTGACTCAGCTGGGGGTTAATCTCCCGGATGACGCGGTCATTGACAGAATCCTCCAGTCGCTTCCACCAAGCTACAAGAGCTTTGTGATGAACTTCAATATGCAGGGGATGGAAAAGACCATTCCTGAGGTATTTGCAATGCTGAAATCAGCAGAGGTAGAAGTCAAAAAGGAACATCAAGTGTTGATGGTGAATAAAACCACTAAGTTCAAGAAAGGCAAGGGTAAGAAGAACTTCAAGAAGGACGGCAAGGAGTTGCCGCGCCCGGCAAGCAAGCTGCCTGGAAGAAGCCAAAGAATGGACCCAAGCCCGAGACTGAGTGCTTTTATTGCAAGGGAAGTGGTCACTGGAAGCGGAACTGCCCCAAATACTTAGCGGACAAGAAGGCCGGCAAAACGAAAGGTATATGTGATATACATGTAATTGATGTGTACCTTACCAGTATTCGTAGTAGCTCCTGGGTATTTGATACCAGTGCGGTTGCTCACATTTGTAACTCAAAGCAAGAGCTGCGGAATAAGCGGAGACTGGCAAAGGACGAGGTGACGATGCGCGTCGGGAATGGTTCCAAGGTCAATGTGATCGCCGTCGGCACGCTACCTCTACATTTGCCTTCGGGATTAGTTTTAAACCTTAATAATTGTTATTTAGTGCCAGCTTTGAGCATGAACATTGTATCAGGATCTCGTTTAATTCGAGATGGCTACTCATTTAAATCCGAGAATAATGGTTGTTCTATTTATATGAGAGATATGTTTTATGGTCATGCTCCGATGGTGAATGGTTTATTCTTAATGAATCTCGGGCGTAATACTACACATGTTCATAGTGTGAGTACCAAAAGATGTAAGATTGATAATGATAGTCCCACATACTTGTGGCACTGCCGCCTTGGTCACATAGGTGTCAAACGCATGAAGAAGCTCCATGCTGATGGACTTTTAGAGTCTCTTGATTACGAATCATTTGACACGTGCGAACCATGTCTCATGGGTAAAATGACCAAGACTCCGTTCTCAGGAATAATGGAGCGAGCAACCAACTTGTTGGAAATCATACATACTGATGTGTGTGGTCCAATGAGTGTTGAGGCTCGCGGTGGCTATCATTATGTTCTCACCCTCACTGATGACTTGAGTAGATATGGGTATGTCTACTTAATGAAACACAAGTCTGAGACCTTTGAAAAGTTCAAGGAATTTTAGAGTGAGGTTGAGAATCAACGTGACAGGAAAATCAAGTTCCTGCGATCAGATCGTGGAGGAGAATACTTGAGTCATGAGTTTGGCACACACTTAAGAAAATGTGGAATAGTTTCACAGCTCACGCCGCCTGGAACACCTCAGCGTAATGGTGTGTCCGAACGTCGTAATCGCACTCTATTAGATATGGTGCGATCTATGATGTCTCTTACCGATTTACCGCTATCTTTTTGGGGCTATGCTTTAGAGACTGCCGCATTCACTTTAAATAGGGCTCCGTCGAAATCCATTGAGACGACACCGTATGAATTATGGTTTGGGAAGAAACCTAAGCTGTCGTTTCTTAAAGTTTGGGGATGCGATGCTTATGTCAAGAAACTTCAACCTGAAAAGCTCGAACCCAAGTCGGAAAAATGCGTCTTCATAGGATACCCTAAAGAAACTATTGGGTATACCTTCTACCTCAGATCCGAAGGCAAGATCTTTGTTGCCAAGAATGGATCCTTTCTAGAGAAGGAGTTTCTCTTGAAAGAAGTAAGTGGGAGGAAAGTAGAACTTGATGAAGTATTACCTCTTGAACCAGAAAATGGCGCAACTCAAGAAAATGTTCTTGAGGTGCCTGCACCGACTAGAGAGGAAGTTAATGATAATGATCAAGATACTTATGATCAAGCTCCTACTGAAATTCATAGGTCCACAAGGACACGTTCCGCACCAGAGTGGTACGGCAACCCTGTCTTGGAAATCATGTTGTTAGACAACGGTGAACCTTCGAACTATGAAGAAGCGATGGCGGGCCCGGATTCCAACAAATGTCTAGAAGCCATGAAATCCGAGATAGGATCCATGTATGAAAACGAAGTATGGACTTTGACTGACTTGCCCATTGAGCGGCGAGCCATAGAAAATAAATGGATCTTTAAGAAGAAGACAGACGTGGATGGTAATGTGACCATCTATAAAGCTCGGCTTGTCGCTAAGGGTTATCGACAAGTTCAAGGGGTTGATTACGATGAGACTTTCTCACTGGTAGCGAAGCTAAAGTCCGTCCAAATCATGTTAGCAATTGCCGCATTCTATGATTATGAGATATAGAAAATGGACGTCAAAACGGCATTCCTTAATGGTTTCCTTAAGGAAGAATTTTATATGATGCAGCCGGAAGGTTTTGTCGATCCTAAGAATGCTAACAAGGTGTGCAAGCTCCAACGCTCGATATATGGGCTGGTGCAAGCATCTCGGAGTTGGAACATTCGCTTTGATGAGATGATCAAAGCGTTTGGGTTTATGCAGACTTATGGAGAAGCCTGCGTTTACAAGAAAGTGAGTGGGAGCTCTGTAGCATTTCTCATATTATATGTAGATGACATACTTTTGATGGGAAATGATATAGAATTATTGGACATCATTAAGGCCTACTTGACTAAGAGTTTTTCAATGAAGGACCTTGGAGAAGCTGCATATATATTAGGCATCAAGATCTATAGAGATAGATCAAGACGCCTCATATGTCTTTCACAAAGCACATACCTTGATAAGATATTGAAGAAATACAATATGGATCAGTCTAAGAAGGGGTTCTTGCCTGTGTTACAAGGTGTGAAATTGAGCTCAGCTCAATGTCCGACCACGGCAGAAGATATAGAAGAGATGAGCGTCATCCCCTATGCCTCAGCCATAGGTTCTATTATGTATGCCATGCTGTGTACTAGACCTGATGTAAACCTTGCCGTAAGTTTGGTAGGAAGGTACCAAAGTAATCCCGGCAAGGAACACTGGACAGCGGTCAAGAATATCCTGAAGTACCTGAAAAGGACTAAGGAAATGTTTCTCATTTATGGAGGTGACGAAGAGCTCGTCGTAAAGGGTTACGTCGATGCTAGCTTCGACACAGATCTGGATGACTCAAAGTCACAAACCGGATACGTGTATATTTTGAATGGTGGGGCAGTAAGCTGGTGCAGTTGCAAGCAGAGCGTCGTGGCGGGATCTACATGTGAAGCGGAGTACATGGCAGCCTCGGAGGCAGCACATGAAGCAATTTGGGTGAAGGAGTTCATCACCGACCTAGGAGTCATACCCAATGCGTCGGGGCCGATCAAGCTCTTCTGTGACAACACTGGAGCTATTGCTCTTGCCAAGGAGCCCAGGTTTCACAAGAAGACAAGGCACATCAAGC
>NC_041380.1:234528557-234542348 GCF_002162155.2 Triticum dicoccoides | reverse complement strand
GCTTCAACTCCATTCGTGAAAATGTTCAAGATGGAGACATAGATATTTGTAAAGTACATACGGACCTGAATGTAGCAGATCCGTTGACTAAACCTCTCCCTAGAGCAAAACATGATCAACACCAGAATTCCATGGGTGTTCGATTCATCACAATGTAACTAGATTATTGACTCTAGTGCAAGTGGGAGACTGTTGGAAATATGCCCTAGAGGCAATAATAAAAGCATTATTATTATATTTCCTTGTTCATGATAATTGTCTTTATTCATGCTATAATTGTGTTATCCGGAAATCGTAATACATGTGTGAATAATAGACACCAACATGTCCCTAGTAAGCCTCTAGTTGACTAGCTCGTTGATCAACAGATAGTCATGGTTTCCTGACTATGGACATTGGATGTCATTGATAACGAGATCACATCATTAGGAGAATGATGTGATGGACAAGACCCAATCCTAAACATAGCATAAGATCGTAAAGTTCGTTTGCTAGAGTTTTCCAATGTCAAGTATCTTTTCCTTAGACCATGAGATCGTGTAACTCCCGGATACCGTAGGAGTGCTTTGGGTGTACCAAATGTCACAACGTAACTGGGTGACTATAAAGGTATACTACGGGTATCTCCGAAAGTATCTGTTGGGTTGACACGGATCAAGACTGGGATTTGTCACTCCGTATGACGGAGAGGTATCACTGGGCCCACTCGGTAATGCATCATCATAATGAGCTCAAAGTGACCAAGTGTCTGGTCACAGGATCATGCATTACGGTACGAGTAAAGTGACTTGCCGGTAACGAGATTGAACGAGGTATTGGGATACCGACGATCGGATCTCGGGCAAGTAACA
The DNA here is from genome assembly GCF_002162155.2 of Triticum dicoccoides. Taxonomy (NCBI): domain Eukaryota; kingdom Viridiplantae; phylum Streptophyta; class Magnoliopsida; order Poales; family Poaceae; genus Triticum; species Triticum dicoccoides. The sequence continues at coordinate 234,541,497 of NC_041380.1, read as the reverse complement.
TACCGATTGACGAAGGGAATTGTATACGGGGTTGCTTGAATCCTCGACATCGTGGTTCATCCGATGAGATCATCGAGGAGCATGTGGGAGCCAACATGGGTATCCAGATCCCGCTGTTGGTTATTGACCGGAGAGCGATCTCGATCATGTCTACATGTCTCCCGAACCCGTAGGGTCTACACACTTAAGGTTCAGTGACGCTAGGGTTGTAGGGATATGTATATGCAGTAACCCGAATGTTGTTCGGAGTCCCGGATGAGATCCCAGACGTCACGAGGAGTTCCGGAATGGTCCGGAGGTAAAGAATTATATATAGGAAGTGCTATTTCGGGCGTCGGGACAAGTTTCGGGGTCACCGGTATTGTACCGGGACCACCGGAAGGGTCCCGGGGGTCCACCGGGTGGGGCCACCTGCCCCGGGGGGCCACATGGGCTGTAGGGGGTGCGCCTTGGCCTATATGGGCCAAGGGCACCAGCCCCAAGAGGCCCATGCGCCTAGGGTTCAAGGAAGGGAAGAGTCCCAAAGGGGGAAGGCACCTCCTAGGTGCCTTGGGGAGGAGGGATTCCTCCCTTGGCCGCACCCCCCTAGGAGATTGGATCTCCTAGGGCCGGCGCCCTCCCCCCCCTTGGACTCCCTATATATAGTGGGGAAAGGAGGGCCTCTCATAACACATCTTTGGTGCCTCCCTCTCCCTCTCCAACAACTCCTCCTCCTCCATAGAGCTTGGCGAAGCCCTACCGGAGTACTGCAGCTCCATCACCACCACGCCGTCGTGCTGCTGCTGGAGCCATCTTCCTCAACCTCTCCTTCCCCCTTGCTAGATCAAGAAGGAGGAGACGTTACGCTGACCGTACGTGTGTTGAACACGGAGGTGCCGTCCGTTCGGCGCTAGGATCTCCGGTGATTTGAATCACGTCGAGTACACCTTCCTCATCCCCGTTCTTTGAACGCTTCCGCGCGTGATCTACAAAGGTATGTAGATGCAATCCGATCACTCATTGCTAGATGAACTCCTAGATGGATCTTGGTGAAACCGTAGGAAAAATTTTGTTTTCTGCAACGTTCCCCAACAGATGGATGGTAGATAAAGGTTTTTGTAATCTGAAAATATAAAAATAGCAAGGTAACTAATGATAAAAGTTAGCACAAACGGTATTGCAATGCATTGAAACAAGGCCTAGGGTTCATACTTTCACTAGTGCAAGTTCTCTCAACAATAATAACATAATTGGATCATATAACTATCCCTCAACATGCAACAAAAAGTCACTCCAAAGTCACTAATAGCGGAGAACAAACGAAGAGATTATGGTAGGGTACGAAACCACCTCAAAGTTATCCTTTCTGATCGATCTATTCAAGAGTGCGTAGTAAAATAAGATGAAGCTATTCTTTCCATTCAATCTATCATAGAGTTCGTACTAGAATAACACCTCAAGACACAAATCAACCAAAACCCTAATGTCACCTAGATACTCCAATGTCACCTCAAGTATCCGTGGGTATGATTATACGAAATGCATCACACAATCTCAGATTCATCTATTCAAACCAACACAAAGTACTTCAAAGAATGCCCTAAAGTTTCTACCGATGAGTCAATACGAAAACGTGTGCCAACCCCTATGCATAGGTTCATGGGCAGAACTCGCAAGTTCATCACCAAAACATACATCAGGTGGATCAATACAATACCCCATTGTCACCACGGGTATCCCACGGAAGACATACATCAAGTGTTCTCAAATCCTTGAAGACACAATCCGATAAGATAACTTCAAAGGGAAAACTCAATTCATCACAAGAGAGTAGAGGGGGGAAACATCATAAGATCCAACTATAATAGCAAAGCTCGCGATACATCAAGATCGTACCACCTCAAGAACACGAGAGAGAGAGAGAGAGATCAAACACATAGCTACTGGTACATACCCTCAGCCTCAAGGGTGAACTACCCCCTCCTCATCACGGAGAGCGCCGGGATGATGAAGATGGCCACTGGTGAGGGGTTCTATGACGCCCCGAGACCAATGCGCCAGGTGTCTTCCAGTTATTCGTTATTTGTTGCCGTGTCATTCGCTTAAGTGTTGTATCTTGACATGTCATCATGTGCATTGCATCATCATGTTTTCAAAACTTGCATCCGTCCGGACCCGACCCAGTTCCGTTCGTTGTTCGTTCTGAGCCCAGACACACTTGCACGCGCCTGCGGCTTGTCCGAAATATTATTTTATAAGTGGCCGGAAAATATTCTCGGAATGGGATGAACGTTGGCATGCAGTGTTGTTTTGTTGTTAGTAGGTCGCCTCCCAAGTTTCATCGCATTCGGAGTTCGTCTGATAGCCCAACCGTTAAACTAAAGCGGCATTATAGCCGGTCTAACGTCGGACGTTTTCGGTCTCCGGAAACAGTCGCCGAGGCTCTCTCTCTTCTCTTCTCTCAGCTCGAGACCGTCTTTACAGTCCACTACTCACCGCCAGGCCCTACCTAACCTCTCTCGTCAGCCCGCGACCCTCCTCACGCGCGCGCCCGAAAGTTGTTCTGGACCCGACCCGGGCAGTCGTCACCGTTGGATCCGAAACATCCCCAAACGTCTACAAAACATCACTGTTTTCTTTTTTGGACTACCTAGTGTATTTTTCTCGACCGCTCGATTTTAATTGGAGGGACGGATTAGCCCCTAAACTATCTCTCTTTCCTTATATATATATAGTCCCTAGTCTAAATCTGGACAAAACCCTATTTTCTAGGGATCCTACCCTAGCGTCACCGCCACTCTCTCTCGGGATTTCCCCCAGATCCGATCCGTCCAATTCCCCCAACCAGCGCAATCGTCTCCCTCCTCGATCGCCCACGACCCCAAGCCACTTCTCCCACCGGCAACCGAAGCCACCGACCCGGACCCCGTCGTCCTCCGGCAGCAACCAGGAGCTCAAGCTCCCTCTCTCGGTCCATGGCGCCCTCGCCCCGAGCACGCAGGACCGCGCCCTTCCTCCCTGCTCTCCCTTCCCTTTCTCTATTTTCTTTTCTGTTCCCCGCTATCTCTCTCTGTCACCTCCACAGGACGCCATGGCCGGCCTCTTCTTACGATCCATCGTCGCGCCTCCGTCTCCTTCAAGCAGCAGCAGCGTCCTCATGTCGTTCGCGGCCTCATTGACTCCAGCAAGCCTCGCCGGAGTTCTTCCGACGACCACCTAGGGCATCACCGTCATCAACCAGAGATGCCGGGCCACGGAGCCGAGCTGCCCGATGCCTTCGCTTTCTCCACCGGGTCTCCTTACCTCGCCGCCCAGACCCGCCGTCCTGTGCCTCGCCCGTGCGCCGGCGTCGTCAGCTTCGCCCCTGCGCCTCCAGTCCAGGTCGCCGCCGCCTTGCTCCGTTTCCGTCAACGGCTTCCTCTCTGCTCTTTCTCCACACCAGCTCTCTCTCTCCCTCGCAGCAAGACGCTGCCGCTGGTGCTCGTCGTCGTCCTAGTCCCGACCCCCGCCGGATCCGGCCGGTCCCCCGCCTCGCCTCACCGCTACTCTGCCTCGCCGTTGCCAGAGTCCATCACGCGCCTGCTGGCTCCCTCTGCTTCAAGCAACAGGACGAGTACCGCCCCTGCGTGGACCCGTTCTAGTGCCAGCGAGAACGAGCGACCGGCCCAGCCGCAAGCCCCGCGGCCCAGCTTCCTCCTCCACAAACTGGGCCTCAGCCCAAAGTGAGCAGCCCCTCTGTTTTTTTCCTGTTGTTGGGCCAACAGTTTCGGCCCGAGGTGTTTTTTTTTCCTGCTGCGAATTTGTCTAATTTCCAGAGAAAGACAGTTTTGCAGAAAAGCCCCTGTTCTTCATGCATTTAATAAGTTCACAACCGTGCATCGAATCTAAATAAATTATATATGAAAGTTGCTTAGAATTTTGTCTAGTTTAATAATATGCAACTTTCATCCATGTTTGAAATGTTTAAAATGTTGTTTGATTAAATTTGCTCCTATGTCATGTTAAAATGCTTTAATTCATAACTAAATAACCGTAGCTCCAAACTTAACAAACTTTATATGTAAATGGGGTAGAAAAATGCCTAGTTTAACATGGTGGCATCACTTTGCATGTTTAACAACTCTAAAATTGTGATTAGGGCAGAATAGCACCAAATCTAAGAGATGCATATGGGGATTTACCGGAATTTGTTGTTTGTTGTTTCCGGCCTCATTTAACCTTGACTAGATAGGTAGTTTTATTTTGCTTCACCCTCTTGCCATGTTTAACAACATTTAATATTGTTGGGTACATAAACGAGATCGAACTAAAAACTTGTCGTGGTGTTTCGTTAATATGCAACTCGTTGCATATTGAGCTCCACTTAATTTGTAGGATTGCTTGTGCACTTTTCCATGCCATGCTTCATTAAACCGGACATGCAACTTACTCGATTGTGCATCATGCCATGATTATGTGATGGTTGTTTATTATGTTGTTTGCTCCTTTCCGGTGTTGCTTCTCGGGTGAGTTCCGATAACGTCGTGTTGTGAGGATTCGTTCGACTACGTCCGTTTGTCTTCTTCATGGACTCGTTCTTCTTCCTTGCGGGATTTTAGGCAAAATGACCATACCCTCGAAATCACTTCTATCTTTGCTTGCTAGTTGCTCGCTCTTTTGCTATGCCTATGCTGCGATACCTACCACTTGCTTATCATGCCTCCCATATTGTTGAACCAAGCCTCTAACCCACCTTGTCCTAGCAAACCGTTGTTTGGCTATGTTACCGCTTTGCTTAGCCCCTCTTATAGCGTTATTAGTTGCAGGTGAAGATGAAGTTTGTTCCTTGTTGGAACATGGAGATGTTGTTCCTTGTTGGAACATGTTTACTTGTTGGGATATCACAATATCTCTTATTTAATCAATGCATCTATATACTTGGTAAAGGGTGGAAGGCTCGGCCTTATGCCTAGTATTTTGTTCCACTCTTGCCGCCCTAGTTTCCGTCATATCGGTGTTATGTTCCCGGATTTTGCGTTCCTTACGCAGTTGGGTTATAATGGGAACCCCTTGACAGTTCGCCTTGAATAAAACTCCTCCAGCAATGCCCAACCTTGGTTTTACCATTTGCCACCTAGCCTTTTCTTTCCCTTGGGTTCTGCAGACTCAAGGGTCATCATTATTTTAACCCCCCCGGGCCAGTGCTCCTCTGAGTGTTGGTCCACCTTGTCAGCCGCTGGTGGCCACCAGGGGCAACTCTGGGTTGGCCTACTGGAAGTTTGGACAATCCGGTGTGCCCTGAGAACGAGATATGTGCAGCTCCTATCAGGATTTGTCGGCACATTCAGGTGGCTTTCCTGGTCTTGTTTTACCATTTTCGAAATGTCTTGTAACCGGGATTCCGAGTCTGATCGGGTCTTCCCGCTAGAAGGAATATCCTTCGTTGACCGTGAGAGCTTGTGATGGGCTAAGTTGGGACACCCCTGCAGGGTTTTGAACTTTCGAAAGCCATGCCCACGGTTATGGGCAGATGGGAATTTGTTAATGTCCGGTTGTAGAAAACCTGAACTTGATCTTAATTAAAATACATCAACCGCGTGTGTTACCGTGATGGTCTCTTCTCGGCGGGGTCCGGGAAGTGAACATGGTGTTGGAGTAATGTTTGACGTAGGTTGTTCTAGGATCACTTCTTGATCATAGTTTCTCGACCGTGCTTTGCCTTTTCTTCTTGCTCTCTTTTGCGTATGTTAGCCACCATATATGCTAGTCGCTTGCTGCAGCTCCACATCATACCTTTACCTTACCCATAAGCTTAAATAGTCTTGATCACGAGGGTGTGAGATTTCTGAGTACCCGTGACTCACAGATACCTCCAAAACCAGTTTGCAGGTACCGATGTTACCGAGCAGGTGACGCAATCAAGCTCAAGGAGGAGCTCGATGAAGATCTTGTCCTTTGTGTTGTTTCGTTCTAGTTGATCAGTAGTGGAGCCCAGTTGGGGTTGATCGGGGACCTTGTCGCATTTGGGGTTCTTCTTTTATTTTGGTTCCATAGTCGGACCTTGATTGCATTTGGATGATGTAATGCTTTATTCATGTATTGTGTGAAGTGGCAATTGTAAGCCAACTATGTATTCTTTTCCCTTATGTATTACATGGGTTGTGTGAAGATTACCTCACTTGCGACATTGCTTTCAATGCGGTTATGCCTCTAAGTCGTGCTTCGACACGTGGGAGATATAGCCGCATCGAGGGTGTTACAAGTTGGTAATCAGAGCCTTCCCCGACTTAGGAGCCCCCCTGCTTGATCGAATCGCTGGCGTTATTGAGTCTAGAAATGTTTTGAGTCATTTAGGAATTATATATATCGGAGAGTTAGGACTTCTTTTTACTCCTCAGTCCCTTCGTCGCTCTGGTGAGGCATCCTGACGTAGAGTTTTGACTCTTCTCTTCTCAAATTTCACTAAAAAAATTAGGATCACGCGGGTATCTTGGAATCGTTTCGATGGTTTTGTGACGAGAACATTGTTCTTGGTGCCTCCTGTCATTTAGGGGTTGTGGCAGTGTCCCTGGGAGTTGAGCTCCGAGGTGTTGTCGTGACAATTTTATCGTTGCAGTTCTGGATACCTGAGTTTAGTTTCGCCGACATCGAAAATCTCTTTTATGCAGTTGTTGGCGAGATAACCTCGACGCCACCCAGTACTGGGGCAGGAGTTCGGGAGTATTTCCATAACTCGTATAACGGATGCTTTTCGAAGGTTGAGGTAAACGATTTCCGAAGGTTTCTTGGTTATGTGTTGAAGGATGGATACAGCTGGATGTAGGATTTGCTAGTTTTGGGTGAGATATTATGCTTCCCCTGTATCCCCAACACCTGATTGCATAACCGGAAAGCTTCGGGAGTTTATAAGTGGGAATTCAAGTAGCTCTTAGGATATCTTTCCGACAGATGTATGTTATGAAATTGGGGTTCGACGTCTAGTGGTCCGCCTATCCACGGTTGGTTTTATAGTGGTCTCGTTGTGTCTTAAAGAGTCCTTGGCTATGTCGACTCGGGGACGCTTCGTATGTCATGTGCATTGCCTTGTACATGATGGTGCTGTACGATCGAGCCCGTGTAGGCCCCACCACGAAAACTTCGGACGAAATCTCTATCATATGTTTGTTCCGGCTTATTCTGCAAGCCAATCCTTTGTTTTGTTTTGAGTTGTGGTATTCGAGTTGCTTCAATGTCAAATGTTGATTCCATAGCTTTTCCTAAGTGGTGTTCTCATATTCCTATGTGTGTTCTAATCCTTCTTGATCATCGAGGTTGTCATGTCAATCCTTTTTCAACTGGCGTGTTTCTCTTCAAGTGGATCCGATCATTTCAACATCCGCAAGATCAATTATCAGTTGTTTGCAATGGTGTTTGTTTCATCCATCTCCAAGTTGCCTTTGTTTTTCCCACCCTCCCACCCTTGTTTCTTCAAGGACTCAGATTTCTTAATCAAGTATCCTTTGATTCATGTGAAGTCTCTCCATTCTTTTCCTTCATGTTCTTACCCGGTGATTCTCATGATGATTCTAACGGAGCTTCAAGTTCGTCACTCTTCACTCGTTTTCTTCTACGGTGGATTCAATTCAAGCTTTTGGTGTTGATCATATCCTTTAACTCGTTTCAAATGTTTTCCATGCCGGTGCACCTCATAATCATCCACTTCTCGCTATTCATTTGTTCTGGAGTGCTGACGATATCTCAGAAGGCTCGTCTTTTCATTCAAGATCCGTTCAACCTATTTCGAGGTTCTTATCTTATTCAAGTCTTTTAATTCAACCAGTGTAATCTCTCTTTCAAATCATTCTACGGTGTTTCTTTTGAGTGAGCCCTAACCCACAGGTCTTTTTCCAGGATCTTACCTGACTCTTCTAATTCTCCCGGAGATATCCATAAAATTCTTTTCGAAGTTTGATGTAAGAATGAATTGTCATCAGTCAAATGCCTTTCTCCAAGATCTTATAATTCTTTTCATCGTTGGTTCAACCTTTCCAATTTTAATCCCGGAGATCTCAACGATTTTTGGTGATGTTGTTCTCGTCATTCTCGGATTTGAAGACCGAAGAAGAGTTTCTCTTTAATCTTGCTCCATTCTCTTCAAAGATTCGTGATTCTAGCTTGTTGCCATCATCTCATAATTGTCTTCGGTTGTGAGAATTTTTTTCATCTATCCAGAGCAATTCAACAGTCTTCTCAGTTTGATTATCCGGAGTTCATCAATTAAGATTTATCCATTCCAGTTTTCACTTATCTTTCTCCAAATCTTACCGGTGCATCATTCAAATATTCTCTATTCAGTTTGTGATCCCTTCGTTCTCATGTATCTAGTTTGTCTCAAGCACCTTCGTCCATTTGCTAATTCTTACCGGTGATTCACCCCTACTTCGATCATTTTCAATTCTTACGGTGGTCCGTTCAAGAGTTCTTTTCCTTGGTCACCATATCAATATATTCGTTGTTTCAACCCTTCCGGTGGTTCATTCAATACCTTCTCAAGTTTGCGCTATATCTCTCTTAATCCTTCCAACGGGAATAAGTTGTTTGCAATCCGTTGCTTATCATCAATTTAAATTGGTGAAGGATACGCATAACGTAATTCTTATTCTTGCTTCATCCAACTGTTTAATTCCTTATTCCGGAGGTTCACCAAATTCTCGGTTTCTATTGTTTCATCTTTTCTTTTCCGGAGTTCCAAGCTCTCTCAAATATATCGTCGCGAAGGTCCATCTAATCATTGCAAGGTTTCACCTTGTGTTTTCAACTTCTCTTTCTTTTCGTTATTCTTTTGTACCGGAATTCTTCATGGAGGTTCTACATGATAGTTCATCAAGGACTTAATCCGTTCTTGAAACGTTCATCAAGATTATTTTCAGAGGAGTTCAAGCTTTCTTCTTCTTGCAATCCGGAGTGCAATTCCTTCTACCGTATCATTTGAGGTGGTGCTATGTCATTCTTCATTACTTGAGTTCATGTTTCATGATTCACATGTTGTCAAGAATGAGGTATCTTAAATCTATCAATCTCTTCATTGGAGTCATCTGGGGTTTTATTTCACCTAAAGCTTTCCCTAAGGATTGTTGCTATTAATGGTGATAATATATGATCCTAGTGCTTCTTCTATCCTTCCGGTGAAATAAGCTTTCTCGTCTCCTTGTTCATACCAATCCAATTCTTTTTCCAGTGAGTGGCGGGTTGTCACCTCATAACTTTGAGATGTATTCAATAAGACCATATAAAGCTTATTCTTTTCGTTGTTGGTTTTTCCAACAACTCCGTTCGACCCTTCTTCTAAAGATGCTTTGTCAAGCTCTTTTGTGGCAGATGTTGGCATTTTCTTCTCCATTCTCCTATTTCAATGATCTAACTTCTATTCTTTTCTTCCGGAGGCATTGTGATCTTGCTCTCTTCGACCCATCTTTTCGTTTTGTCAGGATCGTGTTCTTTTCTTGCCTATCCATTTAACCGAAGTGTTGTGTCCTTTTGCTCAAGCTCTTTCATTTTATCAAGTCTTCCATCTCGTTTCAATCGGAGTGCTTGCATGTACCTATTGTCCATTGTAACACTTTTCTTATGTCTTTAAACCTACAAGGGTCTAGTAAGGTTCCTTGTTCCTCTTCTCTAACGGAGGTTTCAACTTTGTTCACCTTCATTGTATTCTTTTCTTGAATTTGTTCAACCTCGCAAGGTTCTTTGGTTTCACTCAATTGTCAAAGAAGCAATTTGTTTTACCTCTTCTCTTCCTCTTCCTTTTCCCTCCGGTGCCATCCTAGATCTCGGGACAAGATCCTCTCGTAGTGGTGGAGTGTTGTGACGCCCCGAGACCGATGCGCCAGGTGTCTTCCAGTTATTTGTTATTTGTTGCCATGTCATTCTCTTGAGTGTTGTATCTTGCCATGTCATCATGTGCATTGCATCATCATGTTTTCAAAACTTGCATCCGTCTGGACCCGACCCAGTTCCGTCCGTTGTTCGTTCTGAGCCCAGACACACTTGCAAGCGCCCGCGGCTTGTCCGAAATATTATTTTATAAGTGGCTGGAAAATGTTCTCGGAATGGGATGAAAGTTGGCATGCGGTGTTGTTTTGTTGTTAGTAGGTCGTCTGCCAAGTTTCATCGCATTCGGAGTTCGTCCGATAGCCCAACCATTAAACTATAGCGGCATTATAGCCGGTCTAACGTCGGACGTTTTCAGTCTCTGGAAACAGTCGCTGAGGCTCTCTCCCTTCTCTTCTCTCAGCTCGAGACCGTCTTTACAGTCCACTACTCACCACCAGGCCCTACCTAACCTCTCTCGTCAGCCCGCGACCATCCTCACACGCGCGCCCAAAAGCTGTTCTGGACCTGACCCGGGCAGTCGTCACCGTTGGATCCGGATCATCCCCAAACGTCTACAAAACATAACCGTTTTCTTTTCTAGACTACCTAGTGTATTTTTCTCAACTGCTCGATTTTAATTGGAGGGACGGATTAGCCCCTAAACTGTCTCTCTTTCCTTATATATAGTCCCTAGTCTAAATCTGGACAAAACCCTATTTTCTAGGGATCCTACCCTAGCGCCGCCGCCACTCTCTCTCGGGATTTCCCCTAGATCCGATCCATCCAATTCCCCCAACCAGCGCAATCGTCTCCCTCCTCGATCGCCCACGACCCCGAGCCACTTCTCCCACCAGCAACCGAAGCCACCGACCCGGACCCCGTCGTCCTCCGGCAGCAACCAGGAGCTCAAGCTCCCTCTCTCGGTCCATGGCGCCCTCGCCCCGAGCACGCAGGACCGCGCCCTTCCTCCCTGCTCTCCCTTCCCTTTCTCTATTTTCTTCTCTGTTCCCCGCTATCTCTCTTTGTCGCCTCCACAGGACGCCATGGCCGACCTCTTCTTACGATCCATCGCTGCGCCTCCGTCTCCTTCAAGCAGCAGCAGCGTCCTCATGTCGTTCGCGGCCTCGTCGACTCCAGCAAGCCTCGCCGGAGTTCTTCCGACGACCACCTAGGGCATCACCGTCATCAACCAGAGATGCCAGGCCATGGAGCCGAGCTGCCCGATGCCTTCGCTTCCTCCACCGGGTCTCCTTACCTCGCCGCCCGGACCCGCCGTCCTGTGCCTCGCCCGTGCACCGGCGTCGTCAGCTTCGCCCTTGCGCCTCCAGTCCAGGTCGCCGCCGCCTTGCTCCGTTTCCGTCGACGGCTTCCTCTCTGCTCTTTCTCCTCACCAGCTCTCTCTCTCCCTCGCAGCAAGACGCTGCCGCTGGTGCTCGTCGTCGTCCTAGTCCCGACCCCCGCCGGATCCGGCCGGTCCCCCGCCTCGCCTCACCGCTACTCTGCCTCGCCGTTGCCAGAGTCCATCACGCGCCTGCTGGCTCCCTCTGCTTCAAGCAACAGGACGAGTACCGCCCCTGCGTGGACCCGTTCTAGTGCCAGCGAGAACGAGCGACCGGCCCAGCCGCAAGCCCCGCGGCCCAGCTTCCTCCTCCACAAACTAGGCCTCAGGCCATAGTGAGCAGCCCCTCTGTTTTTTTCCTGTTGTTGGGCCAACAGTTTCGGCCCGAGGTGTTTTTTTTCCTGCTGCGAATTTGTCTAATTTCCAGAGAAAGACAGTTTTGCAGAAAAGCCCCTGTTCTTCATGCATTTAATAACTTCACAACCGTGCATCGGATCTAAATAAATTATATATGAAAGTTGCTTAGAATTTTGTCTAGTTTAATAATATGCAACTTTCATCCATGTTTGAAATGTTTAAAATGCTGTTTGATTAAATTTGCTCCTATGTCATGTTAAAATGTTTTAATTCATAACTAAATAACCGTAGCTCCAAACTTAACAAACTTTATATGTAAATGGGGTAGAAAAATGCCTAGTTTAACATGGTGGCATCACTTTGCATGTTTAACAACTCTAAAATTGTGATTAGGGCAGAACAGCACCAAATCTAAGAGATGCATATGGGGATTTACCGGAATTTGTTGTTCGTTGTTTCCGGCCTCATTTAACCTTGACTAGATAGGTAGTTTTATCTTGCTTCACCCTCTTGCCATGTTTAACAACATTTAATATTGTTGGGTACATAAACGAGATCGAACTAAAAACTTGTCATGGTGTTTCGTTAATATGCAACTCGTTGCATATTGAGCTCCACTTAATTTGTAGGATTGCTTGTGCACTTTGCCATGCCATGCTTCGTTAAACCGAACATGCAACATACTCGATTGTGCATCATGCCATGATTATGTGATGGTTGTTTATTATGTTGTTTGCTCCTTTCCGGTGTTGCTTCTCGGGTGAGTTCCGATAACGTCGTGTTGTGAGGATTCGTTCGACTACGTCCGTTTGTCTTCTTCATGGACTCGTTCTTCTTCCTTGCGGGATTTCAGGCAAGATGACCATACCCTCGAAATCACTTCTATATTTGCTTGCTAGTTTCTCGCTCTTCTGCTATGCCTATGCTGCGATACCTACCACTTGCTTATCATGCCTCCCATATTGTTGAACCAAGCCTCTAACCCACCTTGTCCTAGCAAACCGTTGTTTGGCTATGTTACCGCTTTGCTTAGCCCCTCTTATAGCGTTATTAGTTGCAGGTGAAGATGAAGTCTGTTCCTTGTTGGAACATGGAGATGTTGTTCCTTGTTGGAACATGTTTACTTGTTGGGATATCACAATATCTCTTATTTAATCAATGCATCTATATACTTGGTAAAGGGTGGAAGGCTCGGCCCTATGCCTAGTGTTTTGTTCCACTCTTGCCGCCCTAGTTTCCGTCATATCGGTGTTATGTTCCCGGATTTTGCGTTCCTTACGCGGTTGGGTTATAATGGGAACCCCTTGACAGTTCGCCTTGAATAAAACTCCTCCAGCAATGCCCAACCTTGGTTTTACCATTTTCCACCTAGCCTTTTCTTTCCCTTGGGTTCTGCAGACTCAAGGGTCATCATTATTTTAACCCCCCCCCCCC
>NC_041380.1:234460682-234528147 GCF_002162155.2 Triticum dicoccoides | reverse complement strand
GGTCCACCTTGTCAGCCGCCGGTGGCCACCAGGGGCAACTCTGGGCTGGCCTACCGGAAGTTTGGACAATCCGGTGTGCCCTAAGAACAAGATATGTGCAGCTCCTATCAGGATTTGTCGGCACATTCGGGTGGCTTTGTTGGTCTTGTTTTACCATTGTCGAAATGTCTTGTAACCGGGATTCCGAGTCTGATCGGGTCTTCCCCCTAGAAGGAATATCCTTCGTTGACCGTGAGAGCTTGTGATGGGCTAAGTTGGGACACCCCTGCAGGGTTTTGAACTTTCGAAAGTCGTGCTCGCGGTTATGGGCAGATGGGAATTTGTTAATGTCCGGTTGTAGAAAACCTGAACTTGATCTTCATTAAAATACATCAACCGCGTGTGTTACCGTGATGGTCTCTTCTCGACGGGGTCCAGGAAGTGAACACGGTGTTGGAGTAATGTTTGACATAGGTTGTTCTAGGATCACTTCTTGATCATAGTTTCTCGACCGTGCTTTGCCTTCTCTTCTCGCTCTCTTTTGCGTATGTTAGCCACCATATATGCTAGTCGCTTGCTACAGCTCCACATCATACCTTTACCTTACCCATAAGCTTAAATAGTCTTGATCACGAGGGTGTGAGATTGCTGAGTCCCCGTGACTCACAGATACCTCCAAAACCAGTTTGCAGGTACCGATGTTACCAAGCAGGTGACGCAATCAAGCTCAAGGAGGAGCTCGATGAAGATCTTGTCCTTTGTGTTGTTTTGTTCTAGTTGATCAGTAGTGGAGCCCAGTTGGGGTTGATCGGGGACCTTGTCGCATTTGGGGTTCTTCTTTTATTTTGGTTCCGTAGTCGGACCTTGATTATATTTGGATGATGTAATGCTTTATTCATGTATTGTGTGAAGTGGCGATTATAAGCCAACTATGTATTCTTTTCCCTTATGTATTACATGGGTTGTGTGAGATTACCTCACTTGCGACATTGCTTTCAATGCGGTTATGCCTCTAAGTCGTGCTTCGACACGTGGGAGATATAGCCGCATCGAGGGCGTTACAGGTTCCCCCTACGGCAGGGTGCCGGAATGGGTCTAGATTGGTTTTCGGTGGCTACGGAGGCTTCTGGCGGCGGAACTCCTGATCTATTTTGCTCCATGATGGTTTTAGGGTATATTGGTATATATAGGAGGAAGAAAGACGCCAGGGGAGCCACGAGGGGCCCACGAGGGTGGAGGGCGCGCCCAGGGGGAGGGCGCGCCCCCCTGCCTCGTGCCTTCCTCGTTGCTTCCCTTACGTACACCCCAAGTCTTCTGGATTGCTTCCGTTCCAAAAATAACTCTCCCGAAGGTTTCATTCCATTTGGACTCCGTTTGATATTCCTTTTCGGCGAAACACTGAAACAAGGAAAAAACAGAAACTGACACTGGGCTCTGGGTTAATAGGTTAGTCCCAAAAATAATATAAAAGTGTTTAGTAAAGCCCATAAACATCCAAAACAGATAATATAATAGCATGAATACTTCATAAATTATAGATACGTTGGAGACATATCAGCATCCCCAAGCTTAATTCCTGCTCGTCCTCGAGTAGGTAAATGATAAAAGAAATAATTTATGAAGTGTGATTGCTAGCAGGTGCACAAGTTTGATCAATGATAATTTTAGTCACCTTTTCTAGCATCATTATATATCATAACAGTAGCTCATCTCATAAAGCTTCTCATGATCAAGTAACAAGCTATTCACATGTTAAAGTATAGATCATAAACTTTCTTGAAAACTAACAAACCATGTTATTAGTCATCAAACAATTACAATTCATCTTATTTTCAGGAAGAGTCTATGTTAGAGCTTTGATTTAGCAAACTCCACATACTCAACTATCATTTAGTCTTTCACAATTGCTAACACTCACGCGATATTTATGGGTTCAAAGTTTTAATCAGACACAGAGAAAGATAGGGTCTTATAGATTCGCCTCCCAACCCTTTACCTCAAGGGTAATGTCAACAACAATAGTTCATGATGCCTTACATCCAATTGGATATATATATATATACAACACAAGGTGCTTGCCAAAGGATAAAATGAAAAAAAAGGAAAGGTGAAGATCACCATGACTCTTGCATAAGGTAAAATACAATAATAAAAGATAGGCCCTTCGCAGAGGGAAGCACAGGTTGCCATGCGCTTTTATAGTTGGATTCACAAAATCTTAATGCGAGGGAACGTCACTTTATATTGCCACTTGTGATAGGGACCTTTATTATGCAGTCCGTCGCTTTTATTGCTTCCATATCACAAGATCGTATAAAGCTTATTTTCTCCACACTAAAAGATCATACATATTTAGAGAGCAATTTTTATTGCATGCACCGATGACAACTTACTTGAAGGATCTTACTCAATCCATAGGTAGGTATGGTGGACTCTCATGGCAATACTGGTTTAAGGGATGTTTGGAAGCACAAGTAGTATTTCTACTTGGTGCAAAGAATTTGGCTAGCATGAGGGGGAAAGGCAAGCTCAACGTGTTGGGTGATCCATGACGATATACTTTATTTCGAATATAAGAAAACATAACCCATTACGGTGTCTTCCTTGTCCAACATCAACCTTTTAGCATGTCATATTTTAATGAGTGCTCACAATTACAAAAGATGTCCAAGATAGTATATTTATATGTGAAATCTCTCTCCCTTCAATATTCTTTCATGAATTATTCAAGTGACCAATACAATGTTTGCTAACCTTCAATAAATTTACCACCTCTACTTCTTATATGTAAAGTCATTACTCCCCATGGGATAAGCATATGAAACATATATATTTTCAGATTTATGACATTCAAATCATTCAACCATTTACTCATAGGATATAAGTGAGGCACACGAGTAAATGACAAACTACTCCAAAAAGATATAAGTGAAGATCAATGAGTAGTTAAATAATTATGTAGCTATGTGAAGAGTCTCTCTCATTTAAGAATTTCAGATCTTGATATTTTATTCAAAAAGTAATCAAAACAAAGTAAAATGACATTCCAAGAATGGCAAACATCATGTGAAGAAGCAAAAACTTAGGATCAACCGGAACTAACCGATAGTTGTTGAAGAAGAAAGGTGGGATGCCAACCGGGGCATCCCCAAGCTTAGATGCTTGAGACTTCTTGAAATATTATCTTGGGATGCCTTGGGCATCCCCAAGCTTGAGCTTTTGTGTCTCCTTAATTCCTCTCATATCACGGTCTTCCTAAATCTCAAAAGCTTCATCCACACAAAACTCAACAAGGACTCATGAGATAAGTTAGTATAAACCAATGCGAAAACCTTATCATAATCTACTGTAGAAAATCACTAAAATTATTATTCAACATTGCATACTAAATGCCTCTACATATTTAATAGTCCTATCCTCAAATAGAATCATTAAAGAAGCAAACATATGCAAACAATGCAAACATAACAACAATCTGCCTAAACAGGACAGTCTGTAAAGAGTGCAGCAACATCCATACTTCCCTACCTCCAAAAATTATGAAAGAAAATTTCCACTGTAGTAAATTTATCAGATCTTATTATGCAAAAGGTTTCAACATTTTATCACATTCTGACTTTTCTAGGGAATGTTTGCAACAGCGGTAAACTTTCTGTTTTCAAACAGCAACATGTGGACTTGTAAAATAGGCATAGTAAAGGCAATCAATGCCACTTTTATTGAAATAAAAGATGCAAAACATTGTTCTAAATAACAGAAAGCAAATCCTAACAAAATAAATTGATGCTCCAAGCAAAACACATCTCATGTGGTGAATAAAAATATAACTCCAAGTAAAGTTACCGATGAACGAGGACGAAAGAGGGGATGCCTTCCGGGGCATCCCCAGGCTTAGGCTCTTGGTTGTCCTTGAATATTTCCTTGGGGTGCCTTGGGAATCCCCAAGCTTAGGCTCTTGCCACTCCTTATTCCATAATCCATCGAATCTTCACCCAAAACTTGAAAACTTCACAACACAAAACTTAACAGAAAATCTTCGTGAGCTCCGTTAGTAAAAGAAAACAAACCACCACTTCAAGGTACTGTAATGAACTCATTATTTATTTATATTGGTGTTAAACCTACTGT
Organism: Triticum dicoccoides; assembly: GCF_002162155.2. Classification (NCBI taxonomy): domain Eukaryota; kingdom Viridiplantae; phylum Streptophyta; class Magnoliopsida; order Poales; family Poaceae; genus Triticum; species Triticum dicoccoides. The sequence continues at coordinate 234,524,040 of NC_041380.1, read as the reverse complement.
ATTCCAACTTTTCTATGGTTCATAAACTCTATTACTAGCCATAGATTAATCAAAATAAGCAAACAACACACGAAAAACAGAATCTGTCAAAAACAGAACAGTCTGTAGTAATCTGTAGGTTTAGAATACTTCTGGAACCCCAAAAATTCTAAAATAAATTTATGTACGTGAGTAATTTATCTATTAATCATCTTAAAAAAGAATTAACTAAATATCACTCTCCAATAAAAAATGGCAGCAATTCTCGCGAGCGCTAAAGTTTCTGTTTTTTACAGCAAGACCAAAAAGACTTTCCCCAAGTCTTCCCAAAGGTTCTACTTGACACAAACACTAATTAAACATAAAAAATCAATCATAACAGAGGCTAGATAAATTATTTATTTCTAAACAGGAGGAAAAATCAAGGAGCAAAAATAAAGTTGGGTTGCCTCCCAACAAGCGCTATCGTTTAACGCCCCTAGCTAGGCATGATGATTTCAATGATGCACACATAAAAGATAAGAATTGAAACATAAAGAGAGCATCATGAAGAATATTACTAGCACATTTAAGTCTAACCCACTTCCTATGCATAGAGATTTTGTGAGCAAACAACTTATAGGAACAATAATCAACTAGAATAGGAAGGCAAAACAAGCATAACTTCAAAACTTTAAGCACATAGAGAGAAAACTTGATATTATTGCCATTCCTACAAGCACATGGTCCTCCCTCATAATAATTTTCAGTAGCATCATGAATCAATTCAACAATATAACCATCACATGAAGCATTGATTTCATGATCTACAAGCATAGAAAATTTACTACTCTCCACATAAGCAAACTCCTTCTCCTGAATAGTAGTGGGAGCAAACTCAACAAAATAACTATCATGTGAGGCATAATCCAATTGAAAACTAAAATCATGATGACAAGTTTCATGGTTATCATTAATATTTATAGCATACATGTCATCACAATAATCATCATAGGTAGCAACTTTGTTCTCATAATCATTTGGAACCTCTTCCGAAATAGTGGATCCATCACTAAATAAAGTCATGACCTCTCCAAATCCACTTTCATAATTATCACAATAAGATTCAACATCCTCCAAAATAGTGGGATCATTACTTCCTAAAGTTGACACTCTTCCAAACCCACTTTCATCAATATAACCATCATAAATAGGAGGCATGCTATCATCATAATAAATTTGCTCATCAAAACTTGGGGGGCAAAAAATATCATGTTCATCAAACATAGCATCCCCAAGCTTGTGGCTTTGCATATCATTAGCATCATAGATATTCAAGGAATTCATACTAACAACATTGCAATCATGCTCATCATACAAAGATTTAGTGCCAAACATTCTATAGATTTCTTCTTCTAGCACTTGAGCACAATTTTCCTTTCCATCATACTCACGAAAGATATTAAAAAGATAAAGCGTATGAGGCAAACTCAATTCCATTTTTTGTTTTTTTATAAACTAAACTAGTGCTAAAACAAGAAATAAAAAGATTCAATTGCAAGATCTAAATATATACCTTGAGGAGCTAACCTCCCCGGCAACGGCGCCAGAAAAGAGCTTGATGTCTACTACACAACCTTCTTCTTGTAGACGTTGTTGGGCCTCCAAGTGCAGAGGTTTGTAGGATAGTAGCAAATTTCCCTCAAGTGGGTGACCTAAGGTTTATCAATCCGTAGGAGGCGTAGGATGAAGATGGTCTCTCTCAAGCAACCCTACAACCAAATAACAAAGAGTCTCTTATGTCCCCAACACACCCAATACAATGGTAAATTGTATAGGTGCACTAGTTCGGCGAAGATATGGTGATACAAGTGGTATATTGATGGTAGATGAAGGTTTTTGTAATCTGAAAATATAAAAACAACAAGGTAACTAATGATAAAAGTGAGCACAAACGGTATTGCAATGCGTTGAAACAAGGCCTAGGGTTCATACTTTCACTAGTGCAAGTTCTCTCAACAATAATAACATAATTGGATCATATAACTATCCCTCAACATCCAACAAAGAGTCACTCCAAAGTCACTAATAGCGGAGAACAAACGAAGAGATTATGGTAGGGTACGAAACCACCTCAAAGTTATCCTTTCTGATCGATCTATTCAAGAGTGCGTAGTAAAATAACACGAAGCTATTCTTTCCGTTCAATCTATCATAGAGTTCGTACTAGAATAACACCTCAAGACACAAATCAACCAAAACCCTAATGTCACCTAGATACTCCAATGTCACCTCAAGTATTCGTGGGTACGATATGCATCACACAATCTCAGATTCATCTATTCAAACCAACACAAAGTACTTCAAAGAGTGCCCCAAAGTTTCTACCAATGAGTCAAGACGAAAACGTGTGCCAACCCCTATGCATAGGTTCATGGGCAGAACCCGCAGGTTCATCACCAAAACATACATCAGGTGGATCCATACAATACCCCATTGTCACCACGGGTATCCCACGGAAGACATACATCAAGTGTTCTCAAATCCTTAAAGACTCAATCCGATAAGATAACTTCAAAGGGAAAACTCAATTCATCACAAGAGAGTAGAGGGGGAGAAACACCATAAGATCCAACTATAATAGCAAAGCTCATGATACATCAAGATCAAACCACCTCAAGAACACGAGAGAGAGAGAGAGAGAGATCAAAGACATAGCTACTGGTACATACCCTCAGCCCCGAGGGTGAACTACTCCCTCCTCGTCATGGAGAGTGCCGGGATGATGAAGATGGCCACCGGTGAGGGGTTCCCCCTCCAGCAGGGTGCCGGAACGGGTCTAGATTGGTTTTCGGTGGCTACGGAGGCTTCTGGCAGCGGAACTCCTGATCTATTCTGTTCCCTGATGGTTTTAGGGTATATTGGTATATATAGGAGGAAGAAATATGTCAGATGAGCCACTAGGGGCCCACGAGGGTGGAGGGCGCGCCCAGGGGGTGGGCGTGCCCCCCTGCCTCGTGCCTTCCTCGTTGCTTCCCTTACGTACACCCCAAGTCTTTTGGATTCCTTCCGTTCCAAAAATAACTCTCCCGAAGGTTTCATTCCGTTTGGACTCCGTTTGCTATTCCTTTTCTGCGAAACACTGAAACAAGGAAAAAAACAGAAACTGGCACTGGGCTCTGGGTTAATAGGTTAGTCCCAAAAATAATATAAAAGTGTTTAGTAAAGCCCATAAACATCCAAAACAGATAATATAATAGCATGAATACTTCATAAATTATAGATACGTTGGAGACGTATCATATCGTCATTATCTCCATCGCCACCGGCTCGACACCTTGATCTCCATCGTTGCATCGTGGTTGTCTCGCCAACTATTGCTTCTACAACTATTGCTAACTCATAGTGATAAAGTAAAGCAATTACATGGTGTTTGCATTTCATACAAAAAACAGACAACCATAAGGCTCATGTCGGTTGCTGATAAATTTACAAAACATGATCATCTCATACAACAACGTATATCACATCATCTCTTTACCATATCACATCACAACATGCGATGCAAAAACAAGTTAGACATCCTCTACTTTGTTGTTGCAAGTTTTACGTGGCTGCTACGGGCTTCTAGCAAGAACTGTTCTTACCTACGGCAAAAACCACAACAGTGAATTATTAAGTTTGTTGTTTTAACCTTCTTCAAGGACCGGCCATAGTCAAATTCGATTCAACTAAAGTAGGACAACTAGACACCTGCCAGCCACCTTTATGCAAAACTAGTTGCATGTCAATTGGTGGAACTGGTCTCATTTACGTGGACATGTAAGGTTGGTCTCGGCCTCTTCATCCCACAATGCCGCCGAATCAAAATAAGACGTTGGTGGTAAGAAGTATGAACATCACTGCCCACAACTTCTTTGTGTTCTACTCGTGCATATCTTCTATGCATAGACCTGGCTCGGATGCCACTGTTGGGAAACGTTGCATGGAAAAACAAAAAAAATTCTACGCACACGCAATGATCTGTCCATGGAGATGCATAGCAACAAGGGGAAGAGAGTGTCTACGTACCCTCATATACCATAAGCGGAAGTGTTTCTCAACGCGGTTGATGTAGTCGAACTTCTTCGTGCTTCAACCGATAAAGTACCGAACGAACGACACCTCCGTGTTCTACACTCATTCAGCTCGGTGACGTCCCTCAGCTTCTTGATCCAACAAGACATCGAGGTAGTAGATTGATACGTCTCCAACGTATCTATAATTTTTTAATGTTCCATGCTATTATATTATCTGTTTTGGATGTTCTATATGCATTAATGTGCTATTTTATATTATTTTTGGGACTAACTTATTAACCCAAAGCCCGGTGCCAATTCTTGTTTTCCCTGTTTTTGAGTTCCGCAGAAAAGGCATACCAAACAGAGTCCAAACAGAATTAAACCTTCGTGATGATTTTTCTTTGACCAGAAGACAACCAGGAGACTTGGAGATGAAGTCGAAAGAGCCATGAGGTGGCCACAAGGACGGAGGGCGCCCCCCAAACTTGTGGGCCCCTCATGCACCTCCTGGATTAATTATTGCGCATATATATTGCCATATATCCCCAAACCAACAGAGGCATCGACGAAAATGCTTTTCCACCGCCGCAACCTATTGTACCCGTGAGATCCGATCTAGGGACCTTTTTCGGTACCTTGCCAGAGGGGGATTCGATCATGGATGGCTTCTATGTAACGCCCCGAGACCGTTGCGCCAGGTGTCTTCCAATTATTCGTTGTTGTTGCCTTGTCATTTGTTTGTGTGTCATGCATTTCATATCATGTCATCATGTGCATCTCATTTGCATACGTGTTTGTCTCATGCATCCGAGCATTCTCCCCGTTGTCCGTTTCTCAATTTGACACTCCTATGTCCTCCGGCGCCCCTTTTGCCTCTTTTCGTATGCGGGTGTTAAACATTCTTGGGTTGGACCAAGATTTGCCAAGCGGCCTTGGTTCACCACCGGTAGACCACCTGTCAAGTTTCGTGCCATTTGGACTTCGTTTGATACTCCAACGGTTAACCGGAGAACCGTAGAGGCCTCGTGTGTGTTGCAGCCCAACACCCCTCCAAAGTGTCCCAAAACCCATCCAAACCCCCTCCATCCTCTCGGTCGTTCGATCACGATCGCGTGGCCGAAAACCACACCTCATTTGGACTCTCCTAGCTCCCTCTACCTATATATATGTGCTCCTCTCCAAAATTCGCGGTCTAACCCTAGGATTTTCCCTCCTCGAGCCACCGGACATGTCCATCCGCGCCGGACATGTCCGTGCGGACACATCGCTCCGACCAATGAGGTCGTGCCACGTCACCCCGCCGCCTCCCTCCTCCACTCACAGCGTGCCACGCGTCCCCGCGCCCACCTCCCCACCGCGCGGCCCGCGGAGCCCATCCGGGGCCCGCCCGGCCCGAACTGCCAGCGCCGCCGCCCGCCTCCAGCGCTGGTCACCGCCTCTGTCGTTGTCCAGCCACGCCGCCCTGCTCCCTCGCCGTCGGTCATCTCCATGCGCGCGCCGCTTCGCACCGCCGTAGTTCCTCGTCACCGTGGCCCGGCCGCCTCTCCTCCGCCATGGACGTCGCTGCCCTGGAGCCTCCTACGCTGTCGCCGTCGAACCTCCACCGCAGGATCCGCCCGGTGCCACCGGATCCACGGATCCCCAGCGCACCACCTTCCTCTGCCGTCTTCAAGGTCCTCGCCCCGCCAAACTCCACGCCTGATCCGGCTCCCGCCGCCCACCGGAATCGCTGCTCGCCGTCACCGGCTTCGCACCGCCTCCGCCGCCGCATCGTCGCCGGCGTCGTCGACCTCTGCTCCGTTCTGGTCCGCCTCCAACCTCACCGAACCCGCCCGGTTCACCCGGCCTCGTAGACCTCCATGGACCGCCCGAATCGCCCGGTTTTCCACCCGATCGCTCCAAGCCGGCCCATGGGCCCGAAGTGAGCACTCCCATCCAATCCTCCACCTGGGCGTGTTTTATCTGTCCATCGCCCGTGTGTTTTTTCTCCAAGTCCCCAGATCTATGATATTTTCAGGCCATGTTCATCGCATCATAACTTCATCATCGTACCTCCGTTTCTTGCGCATGATATGTCAAATTGTTCATCTGGATGCCCTCTTCATTTCATTCCATTGCACCATGCTTGTTTGAGTCCATCTTGATGCCTTAATTGCTGTTGCAAGAGTGCTATAAAATGTTAGGTGCTGTTTCTTATCAGTTTATGAGCATTTGTCATTTTTGCCATGATTATTGTGTACTGCATATGAGCATGAGCTCTACATGTGTTTTGGGATATGCCATGCCATCTTTACAGTGGTGTATGCAATGTATTTTTGTGATCAATGCGGTGACTAGCACAAGCATGCAAAGTAGCTCTCGTGATGTTGCTGATTTCAGGGACTTATAATTCTTCTAAGTCATTTCCCTGATGTTATTTTTATGCCATGTATTAATGTTGCTACAGAGTGATCCATGCCTCTTTTGAGCTTGTTCAGTAAGGATGATTTTGAGATATTGTTATGTTCTATCCATCCATGTATTTGTTTGCAATTATGGAGTACACTAGCATGAATCAATCTTGCTCTACTTTTGCTATAAAATGTTCCTGGTAGATTGGTTACGTGTTAATCAATTTTGCCAAGGGTGTTGTAGTTGATCCATGCATGCTATGAGATTGTTCTTGCCATGGTTAGCTTCTTGATCATGTCTTCTTGCTGGTAGTATGCTTAGCTTGTCATGCAATGCCTTGTGTTGAGTGCATCGAGCTCGCAAACATGCCTTCGTAACTCTGTTTATGCCATGCCCAGTTTTCTGCTAAGTCTGAATCTGTTAACGAAACTTGCTATGTTTACATGGGTATCATCATATCTTCTGATCCTTTTTGGCTTATGGTCAGTAAGGGACTTTTGTTATATGCTTTGAGTAGATTCATGCCATGCCTTTGTTTGCTATGATATGATCCTGTAGCATGTTGTTATCTAGCTCTAAACATTGCTTCCTTATGTTTATTCCTGACATGTTATTTCACAAAGTCTGAGATGCTGTTATCTTTTGCCCTTTTGCCATGCTTGTTTAAACCTGCTCTTGTGTGATTTAGCCGTAGCTCAGTGTTCATCTTTTGTCAAGCATCTTGAGTATATCACTTCCATGTGCTTTATTACTATGTTGGAGTGCAGTAGCTTAGTTTATTTTTGCATTCTAGATGGCATCATGCTGTTAATCGTAGAATTGTGCCATTATTGTTTTACTTGCCATTTGCAAACCCTGCATCCGATTCCGGTGATCTTTATATCGATTTCGACCGAAATCAACTCATCTTTCCAGCGGCACTCTTGATTTGCCAAGTTGAGGTCTGATTCAATCTTTTCCTTCCGGGGCTCGCATATGCATTGCATATCACATCCCGCATATCATGCCATGTTTTGCATCATGTTGCTTGCGCATTGCACGTGGTTGATTGTCATTTCCTTTGCTTGTGTTCTTACTTTGGGTAGAGCCGGGAGACGAGCTCGTGATCGAGGTGCCCATTGAGTACGTTTACGAGGATCAAGCTTTCATCGACTCTGAGAACTTTGCAGGCAAGATGACCATACCCTCGAAATCACTTCTATCTTTGCTTGCTAGTTGCTCGCTCTATTGCTATGACTATGTTGCGATACCTACCACTTGCTATATCATGCCTCCCATATTGCCATGTCAAGCCTCTAACCCACCTTGTCCTAGCAAACCGTTGTTTGGCTATGTTACCGCTTTGCTCAGCCCCTCTTATAACGTTGCTAGTTGCAGGTGAAGATGGAGTTTGTTCCTTGTTGGAACATGATCTACATGTTGGGATATCGCAATATATCTTATTTAATTAATGCATCTATATACTTGGTAAAGGGTGGAAGGCTCGGCCTTATGCCTGGTGTTTTGTTCCACTCTTGCCGCCCTAGTTTCCGTCATACCGGTGTTATGTTCCTTGATTTTGTCTTCCTTACGCGGTTGGGTTATAATGGGAACCCCTTGACAGTTCGCCTTGAATAAAACTCCTCCAGCAAGGCCCAACCTTGGTTTTACCATTTGCCACCTAAGCCTTTTTTCCTTGGGTTCTGCAAACTCAAGGGTCATCTTTATTTTAAACCCCCATGCCAGTGCTCCTCTGAGTGTTGGTCCAACTTGTCAGCCGCCGGTGGCCACCAGGGGCAACTCTAGGCTGGCCTATCGAAAGTTTGGACAATCCGGTGTGCCCTAAGAATGAGATATGTGCAGCTCCTATCAGGATTTGTCGGCACATCCGGGTGGCTTTGCTGGTCTTGTTTTACCATTGTCGAAATGTCTTGTAACCGGGATTCCGAGTCTGATCGGGTCTTCCTGGGAGAAGGAATATCCTTCGTTGACCGTGAGAGCTTGTGATGGGCTAAGTTGGGACACCCTGTAGGGTTTTGAACTTTCAAAAGTAATGTCCGCGGTTATGGGCAGATGGGAATTTGTTAATGTACGGTTGTAGAGAACTTGACACTTAACTTAATTAAAATGCATCAACCGCGTGTGTAGCCGTGATGGTCTCTTTCCGGCGGAGTCCGGGAAGCGAACACAGTTCTTGAGTTATGCTTGAACATAAGTAGTTTCAGGATCACTTCTTGATCACTTCCAGTTCACGACCGTGCTTTGCTTCTCTTCTCACTCTCATTTGCGTAAGTTAGCCACCATATATGCTAGTGCTTGCTGCAGCTGCACCTTACTACCCTTCTCCTACCCATAAGCTTAAATAGTCTTGATCGCGAGGTTGTGAGATTGCTGAGTCCCCGTGACTCACAGATTACTTCGAAAACCAGTTGCAGGTGTTGATGATACTGTGCAGGTGACGCAACCGAGCTCAAGGAGGAGTTCGATGAAGATCGTGTTCGTTGTGTTGTTTCATTTCCAGTTGATCGGTAGTGGAGCCCAGTCGGGGCGATCGGGGATCTAGCATTAGGGGTGGTCTTCTTTTATCTTGATTCCGTAGTCGGACCTTGATTGTATTCTGGATGATGTAATGCTTTATTCATGTATTGTGTGAAGTGGCGATTGTAAGCCAACTCTTTATCCCTTTCATATTCAGTACATGGGACGTGTAAAGATTACCCCTCTTGCGACATGCCTACTATGCGGTTATGCCTCTAAGTCGTGCTCCGACACGTGGGAGATATAGCCGCATCGTGGGTGTTACAAGTTCGTAATCAGAGCCTTCCCTGACTTAGGAGCCCCCTACTTGATCGAATCACTAGCATTGTTGCGTCTAGAACAAAATGTTTTGAGTCTTATAGGATTATATATACCGAAGAGTATGATTCTTTTTACTCCTCAGTACCTTCGTCGCTCTGGTGAGGCATCCTGACGTAGAGTTTTGACTCTTCTCTTCTCAAATTTCACTAAAAAATTTTTAGGATCACGCGGGTATCTTGGAATCGTTCTGATGGTTTTGTGACGAGAATATTGTTCTTGGTGCCTCCTGACATTTAGGGGTTGTGGCAGTGTCCCGGGGAGTTGAGCTCCGAGGTGTTGTCGTCACAATTTTACCGTTGCAGTTCTGGAATACCTGAGTTTCGCCGACATCGAAAATCTCTTTTATGCAATTGTTGGTGAGATAACCTCGACGCCACCCAGTACTGGGGCGGGAGTTCGGGAGTATTGCCATAACTCGTATAACGGATGCTTTTTGAAGGTTGAGGTAAATGATTTCCGAAGGTTTCTTGGTTATGTGTTGAAGGATGGATACAGCTGGATGTGGGATTTGTTAGTTTTGGGTGAGATATTATGCTTCCCCTGTATCCCCAACACTTGATTGCATAACCAGAAAGTTTCGGGAGTTTATAAGTGGGAATTCAAGTATCATGTAGGAATTCTTTCCAACAGACACATGATACGATATGGGATCTATCATATGTTTGTTCCGGCTTATTCTGCAAGCCAATCCTTTGTTTTTGTTTTGAGTTGTGGTATTCGAGTTGCTTCAATGTCAAGTGTTGATTCCATATCTTCCCTAGGCGGTGTTCCCATATTTTTATGTGAATACCAATCCTTCTTGATCTTCGAGCTTGCCATCTCAATTTCTTCTGAACCGGCGTGTTTCTCTTCAAGTGGATTCGATCATTTCAACATCCGCATGATCCAATCTCAGTTTTCATCAATGGTGTTTATTTCATCTGTCCCAAGTTGCCTTTGTTTTCCCGCCCCCCACCCTTTTTCTTCAAGGACTCATATTTCTTATTCGAGTATCCATCTTATGGACGTGAAGTCTCTCCATTCTTTTCCGTCAATATTCTTATCCGGTGATTCTCAGAAAGTTATTAACGGAGCTTCAAGTTCATCATTCTTCATTCTTTTCTTCTCCGGTGGATTCTATTCAAGTTTTCGGTGTTGATCATATTCCTTTCATTGTGTCAAATGCCTTCTCATGCCGGTGCACCTCTTAATCATTCACCTCTCACTATTCATTTGTTCCGTAGTGCTGAAGATATCTCAGAAGATGTTAGTGTTTATTCTCATTCATTCAAGATCTTTCCAGAATGTTATCTCATTCAAGTCATTTAATTCAACCGGTGCATTCTCTCTTTTAAATCGTTCAACGGTGTTTCTTTTGAGTGGGCCCTAACCCACAGGTCTTTTCCCAGGATCTTACCTTACTCTTCTTATTTTCCCGGAGTTATTCTCAAATTTATTTCAAAGTTTGATGTAAGAATGAGTTATCATCAGTCAAATGTCTTCTCCAAGATCTTTCAAATTATTTTCATCATTGGCTCAACCTTTCCATTCTTCATTCCGGGGTGCCTCAACAATTCATGGTGGTGTTTCTCATCGTCTTTTCCAACTTTTGAAGACCGAAGAAGAGTTTTCCTCTAAATCTTATATGTTCTCTCAAAGATTCATGGTTCTAGCTTATTGCCATTCTCTCATAATTGTGTTAAATTGTGAGAATTCTTTCCACCTATCTGGAGCAATTCAGGAGTCTTTTCAGTTTGATTTCCCAGAGCCCATCATTTCAAAAGATTTATTCATTCTCAGCTTTCAGCTATCATTCTCCAAATCTTACCGGTGCATCATTCAAGTTTTCTCTTATCAACTCATGATCTTTTCGTTCTCATGTAGCTAAATTCCCTCAAGTATCTTCATTCGTTCTCTATTTCTTACTGGTGATTCATCCCTTTACTTCATTCATTTCCAATTCTTACGGTGGTTCATTCAAGATTCCTTTTCTCTTGGTATCATATCGATTTATTCGTTGTTTCAATCCTACCAGTGGTTCGTTGAAATCCTTCTCAAGTTGACGCTATATCTATCTTAATCCTTTCTACGAGAATAAGCAGTATGCCAAATCCGTTGCTTGTCATCAATTTAATTGGTGAAGGATACACATAACGTAATTCTTATTATTGTTTCATCCAAGTGATCTAATTTCCTTCTTTCTGGAGTGGTTCATCATATCACATTCTCGGTTCGAGATGCTTTATCTTTTCTTTTCCAAGAATTCCAAGTTCTCGCAAATATATCGTCGCGAAGATCCATCTAATCATTGCAAGGCTTCGATCTTATTCTTTTTCATCCTTCACTTATTTTGATCATTCTTTTCTTACCAGAGTTCTTCATGGAGGTTCTACATGTTGGTTCATCAAGGATTTAATTCCTTCTCAAAGTGTTCATTGAGATTCTTTTCAGAGGAGCTCAAGCATTCTTCATCTTGCAATCCGGAGTGCAATTGTTCTCCCTTATCTTTTGAGGTGGTAATATATCATTCTTCATTCACAAGAATGAGGTATTTAAACCCATCACTTTCTTCCATGGAGTTATCTTGGTATAAATTTCACCTAAAGCCTTCCATTGGGAATGTTGCTCTTGTGGTGATTATCTATGATCCAAGTTTTATCCTTATCACCTCGGTGGAAGAAGATTTCTATCTTTTTCTAGCTCCCAATCAAATCTTTTTCGTGAGTGGCAAGTTGTCACCTCATAATTTTGAGATGTCTTCTATAAGTCCATATCAAGCGTATCCTTTTCGTTGTTGGTTTTCCAACAACTCTGTTATAATTTTCTTGGAAGGGTGTTTTCCAAGATCCTTTGTGGCAGAAGTTGTCATTTTCTCCTCTGTTCTATTGTTTCGATGATCGACCTTCTATTCTTTCTTACGGAGGCATTGTGATGTTGCTCTTTTCTCTCATCATCTCGAATGGTGAGGATCGTGTTATTTTTGTGCTTATCCATTTAACCGGAGTGTCATGCCCTAGTTTCAAGTTCTTCCCATTCTAACAAGTTTCATATCACTTTTCAACCGGAGTGCTGCCCGATTTTGTTCTTCCTTTTTCCTCTTTCCTAATGGAGTGTTTTCAACTTTGTTCACCTCCGTTGTATTCTTTCTTCCAATTTGTTCAACATCTCAAGGTTCTTTGGTTCACTCGTTTGTCGAAGAAGAAACTTAGTTTTACCTGTTATCTTCCTCTTCCTTTTCCCTCCGGTGCCATCCTAGATCTCGGGACGAGATCCTCTCGTAGTGGTGGAGTGTTGTAACGCCCCGAGACCGTTGCGCCAGGTGTCTTCCAGTTATTCACTGTTGTTTCCTTGTCATTTGTTTGCGTGTCATGCATTTCATATCATGTCATCATGTGCATCTCATTTGCATATGTGTTCGTCTCATGCATCCGAGCATTTTCCCCGTTGTCCGTTTCTCAATCTAACACTCCTATGTCCTCCGACGCCCCCTTTTGCCTCTTTTCATATGCGGGTGTTAAATATTCTCGGATTGGACCGAGATTTGCCAAGCGGCCTTGGTTCACCACCGGTAGACCGCCTGTCAAGTTTCGTGCCATTTGGACTTTGTTTGATACTCCAACGGTTAACCGGGGAACCGTAAAGGCCTCGTGTGTGTTGCAGCCCAACACCCCTCCAAAGTGGCCCAAAACCCATCCAAACCCCCTCCATCCTCTCGATCGTTCGATCACGATCGCGTGGCCAAAAACCGCACCTCATTTGGACTCTCCTAGCTCCCTCTACCTATATATATGTGCCCCTCTCCGAAATTCGCGGTCTAACCCTAGGATTTTTCCCTCCTCGCGCCGCCGAACATGTCCATCCGTGACGGACATGTCCTCCAACACGTCGCTCCGACCAATGAGGTCGTGCCATGTCACCCCGCCGCCTCCCTCCTCCACTTACAGCGCGCCACGCGTCCCCGCACCCACTTCCCCACCGCATGGCCCGCGGAGCCCATCTGGGGCCCGCCCGGCCCGAATCGCCAGCGCCGCCGCCCGCCTCCAGCGCCGGTCACCGCCTCCGCCGCCGTCCAGCCATGCCGCCCTGCTCCCTCGCTGCCGGCCATCTCCGTGCGCGCGCCACTTCGCACCGCCGTAGTTCCTCGTCACCGTGGCGCAGTCGCCTCTCCTCCGCCATGGACGTCGCTGCCCTGGAGCCTCGTACGACGTCGTCGTCGAACCTCCACAGCAGGATCCGCCCGGCGCCACCGGATTCGCGGATCCCCGACGCACCACCTGCCTCTGCCGTCTTCAAGGTCCTCGCCCCGCCAAACTCCGCGCCCGATCCGGCTCCCGCCGCCCGCCGGCTTCGCACCGCCTCTACCGCCGCATCATCGCCGGCGTCGTTGCCCTCTGCTCCGTTCCGATCCGCCTCCAACCCCACTGGACCAGCAAGACCGGTGAACCGGCCGGTTCACTTGCGAACCCGCCCGGTTCACCCGGCCCCGCAGACCTCCGTGGACCGCCCCGAACCGCCTGGTTTTCCACGCGACCGCTCCAAGCCGGCCCATGGGCCTGAAGTGAGCGCTCCCATCCAATCCTCTGCCTGGGCATGTTTTATCTGTCCATCGCCCATGTTTTTTTCTCTAAGTCCCCAGATCTGTGATATTTTCAGGCCATGTTCATCGCATCATAACTTCATCATCGCAGCTCCGTTTCATGCGCATGATATGTCAAATTGTTCATCTGGATGCCCTCTTCATTTCATTCCATTGCACCATGCTTGTTTGAGTCCATCTTGATGCCCTAATTGCTGTTGCAAGAGTGCTATAAAATGTTAGGTGCTGTTTCTTATCAGTTTATGAGCATTTATCATTTTTGCCATGATTATTGTGTACTGCATATGAGCATGAGCTCTAGATGTGTTTTGGGCTATGCCATGCCATCTTTACAGGGGTGTATGCCATGTATTTTTGTGATCAATGCCGTGACTAGCACAAGCATGCAAAGTAGCTCTCGTGATGTTGCTGATTTCAGGGACTTAGAATTCTTCTGAGTCATTTCCCTGATGTTATTTTTATGCCATGTATTAATGTTGCTACAGAGTGATCCATGCCTCTTTTGAGCTTGTACAGTAAGGATGATTTTGATATATTGTTATGTTCTATCCATCCATGTCTTTGTTTGCAATTATGGAGTACCCTAGCATGACTCAATCTTGCTCTACTTTTGCTATAAAATGTTCCTGGCAGATTGGTTACGTGTTAATCAATTTTGCCAAGGTGTTGTAGTTGATCCATGCATGCTATGAGATTGTTCTTGCCATGGTTAGCTTCTTGATCATGTCTTCTTGCTGGTAGTATGCTTAGCTTGTCATGCAATTCCTTGTGTTGAGTGCATCGAGCTCGCAAACATGCCTTCGTAACTCTGTTTATGCCATGCCCAGCTTTCTCCTAAGTCTGAATCTATTAACGAAACTTGCTATGTTTACATGGGTGTCATCATATCTTCTGATCCTTTTTGGCTTATGGTCAGTAAGGGACTTTTGTTATATGCTTTGAGTAGATTCATGCCATGCCTTTGTTTGCTATGATCTGATCCTGTAGCATGTTGTTATCTTGCTCTAAACATTGCTTCCTGATGTTAATTCCTGACATGTTGTTATTTCACTAAGTCTGAGATGTTGTTATCTTTTGCCCTTTTGCCATGCTTGTTTAAACCTGCTCTTGTGTGATTTAGCCATAGCTCAGTGTTCATCTTTTGTCAAGCATCTTGATTATATCACTACCATGTGCTTTGTTGCTATGTTGGAGTGCAATAGCTTAGTTTCTTGTTGCATTCTAGATGGCATCGTGTTATTAATCACAGAATTGTGCCATTATTGTTTGGGACAATTCCATTTCTCCCCCTAACTTGAGCCCACACCTGGCATTTACCCCTAAATTTCGAGTATGCTCAAATCTGCCCCTGTGCCGTTAGGTGGTGTTATAGAAATACCCCTGAGCGTCGTTTCTGTTAGGTCAAAGGGGTTTGACCGTGCAATTTGTCCAAAATGCCCCTGATGGTACCAGTCCACATTTAAGTAAACTATAAAAAGAAAAAAAAATAAGTCAAAGTTAGACCAGTTAACAAGGACTGGTCATTAGATATTGGAGACCCACATGTCATTGTCTCTTTAATGCATTTTTGTTTTAGTTAGTAGAGGGCCCATGGGTCCATGGAATACCTAACGATGACGGTTAGGCTAGACAAGTTTTTAACGATAGCAGCTAAACACCAGCGGATCTAAAAAAAGGTAAACACCAGCGCGTGCACTAAGGCACGGCGGCGATGTACAGGAAGATGTCGGCGGTCTATGTGCTGCAGAGATGTCCTACAAGGCTGTGGGCGCAAATCCGAAGTGGACCGAGGTGGCCGGGAGGATGGGGAACAGTGAGCTCGAGGTACGACGATGCGGGCAGTGGGACAGTGGAGCTCGGAGCTCGCGAGAGGATATACTCGTGGTCGTGCGGCTCCAAGCGAATGACGTGAATGGCTTCAGGAAGCAATAAGGAACGCGAGGAAGATGGCGTAGAGGCCGGGGGCTCACCATGGCCGGAGATCGGCCGCGGCGGTGGTGGACCGGAGCTGAGGAAGAAGGAGAGGGGCGCCGGCGATTGGGGCAATCCCAGGCCAATTCCTTCGGCGGGGAGACAAAGTAGACAGTGGCAAAGCTCATGGAGGTGATTTTTGAACTCTCGAAGTCCATTCACCACACGCGCACAAGAGACGATGCCTCCGGTGTTGAAGAAGACAAGAAGTGCACCGTCGATGCCGAGCCTTGAGGCTTCCCCTCTCCGATTCCTTCCTCCAGAGCGCCTCTCTCATCATGATGAAGATTTCTCCATCTACAAATGGTTGTGTGGTTGACCCTAGGGTGGACCCCGACAGTGCCCTGCCATGGCCGCACCTCTGTTGAGCAGGGTCAGGCCCCCGTGGCCTCCAGGTGCCGGGCTTCTGTATCTCGGATGCGGCAGGACGTTGTGGACTGCCACGGTACTCTGTGAGCGCTCCCGCGTAGGGAGTCGCCGGCAATGACCGGAGCCCGAGCTCCTCCCTTCTGTTTCACGTGCGTCGGGAGGTTGAAGAAGGAGGAATAGGTGAACCGGTACAGTGGGCTTCAATCTTTTTGTTTTTTTCCTCCCATTGGCCCCACTTGTAAGGAGGGGTATAGTTGTCCAAGAAAAGTCTTGAAGCCGGTCAAACCCCTTTGACCTAACAGAAACGACGCTCAGGGGTATTTCTATAACACCACCTAACGGCACAGGGACAGATTTGAGCATACTCAAAATTTAGGGGGTAAATGCCAGGTGTGGGTTCAAGTTAGGGGGAGAAATGGAATTGTCCCTTATTGTTTTGCTTGCCATTTGCAAACCGTGCATCTGATTCCGGTGATCTTTATATCGATTTCGACCGAAATCAACTCATATTTCCAGCGGCACTCTTGATTTGCCAAGTTGAGGTCTGATTCAATCATTTCCTTCCGGAGCTTGCATATGCATTGCATATCACATCCCGCATATCATGCCATGTTTTGCATCATGTAGCTTGCGCATTGCACATGGTTGATTGTCGTTTCCTTTGCTTGTGCTCTTGCTTTGGGTAGATCCAGGAGACGAGTTCATGATCGAGGTGCCCGTTGAGTACGTTTACGAGGATCAAGCTTTCGTCGACTCTGAGAACTTTGTAGGCAAGATGACCATACCCTCGAAATCACTTCTATCTTTGCTTGCTAGTTGCTCGGCCTATTGATATGCCTATGCTGTGTTACCTACCACTTGATATATCATGCCTCCCATATTGCCATGTCAAGCCTCTAACCCACCTTGTCCTAGCAAACTGTTGTTTGGCTATGTTACCGCTTTGCTCAGCCCCTCTTATAGCGTTGCTAGTTGCAGGTGAAGATGGAGTTTATTCCTTGTTGGAACATGATTTACATGTTGGGATATCACAATATCTCTTATTTAATTAATAAATCTATATACTTGGTAAAGGGTGGAAGGCTCGGCCTTATGCCTGGTGTTTTGTTCCACTCTTGCCGCCCTAGTTTCCGTCATACCGGTGTTATGTTCCTTGATTTTGCGTTCCTTACGCGGTTGGGTTATAATGGGAACCCCTTGATAGTTCGCCTTGAATAAAACTCCTCCAGCAAGGCCCAACCTTGGTTTTACCATTTGCCACCTAAGCCTTTTTCCCTTGGGTTCTGCAAACACAAGGGTCATCTTTATTTTAAACCGCCGGGCCAGTGCTCCTCTGAGTGTTGGTCCAACTTGTCAGCCGCCGGTGGCAACACTAGGCTGGCCTATCGGAAGTTTGGACAATCCGGTGTGCCCTGAGAATGAGATATGTGCAGCTCCTATCGGGATTTGTCGGCACATCCGGGTGGCTTTGCTGGTCTTGTTTTACCATTGTCGAAATGTCTTGTAACCGGGATTCCGAGTCTGATCGGGTCTTCCTGGGAGAAGGAATATCCTTCGTTGACCATGAGAGCTTGTGATGGGCTAAGTTGGGACACCCCTATAGGGTTTTGAACTTTCGAAAGCCGTGCCCGCGGTTATGGGCATATGGGAATTTGTTAATGTCCGGTTGTAGAGAACTTGACACTTAACTTAATTAAAATGCATCAACCGCGTGTGTAGCCGTGATGGTCTCTTTCCGGCGGAGTCCGGGAAGTGAACACGGTTCTTGAGTTATGCTTGAACGTAAGTAGTTTCAGGATCACTTCTTGATCAATTCTAGTTCACGACCATGCTTTGCTTCTCTTCTCGCTCTCATTTGCGTAAGTTAGCCACCATATATGCTAGTGCTTGCTGCATCTCCACCTCACTACCCTTCTCCTACCCATAAGCTTAAATAGTCGTGATCGCAAGGGTCTGAGATTGCTGAGTCCCCGTGACTCATAGATTACATCGAAAACCAGTTTCAGGTGTCGATGATACCGTGCAGGTGACACAACCGAGCTCAAGGAGGAGCTCGATGAAGATCGTGTTCGTTGTGTTGTTTCGTTTCCAGTTGATCAGTAGTGGAGCCCAGTCGGGGCGATCGGGGATCTAGCATTAGGGGTGGTCTTCTTTTATTTTGGTTCTGTAGTCGGACCTTGATTGTATTCTGGATGATGTAATGCTTTATTCATGTATTGTGTGAAGTGGTGATTGTAAGCCAACTCTTTATCCCTTTCATATTCAGTACAAGGGACGTGTAAAGATTACCCCTCTTGCGACATGCCTACTATGCGGTTATGCCTCTAAGTCGTGCTCCGACACGTGGGAGATATAGCCGCATCGTGGGTGTTACATTCTACATCAACTCTATTGCCCTTCGGTGAAGTGTGAGTAGTTTATCTCATACCTACGGGTCCATAGCTATTATCTAGATGGCTTCTTCTCTCTATTTGATTCTCAATACCATGTTCTCCTCGATGTTATTGGAGATCTATTCAATGTAATACTCTTTTGCGGTTCTCAAACTGAGGGAAATACGTATCTCTACTTTACTGCATCACCCTTTCCTCTTCAAGGGAAAAACCAACGCAAGCTCAAGAAGTAGCAGGAAGATTTTTTGGCGTCGTTGCCTAGGAGATCTACGCCAAGTCAAGACATACCAAGTACCCATCATAAACTCTCATATCTTGCATTACATTATTCGCTGTTCACCTCTCGTTTTCCTCTCCCCCACTCCTAAAATGATTTTTGAAAAGATTTTCCTTATCTGCGCCCCTCTTCCCTTCGTCTTTTTCGCTTTCTTTTTGTGTGCTCGTTTGTTGGATTGCTTGCTTTGTCACGATGGCTCAAGAGAATACCAAATTGTGTGACTTTTACAACCCCATTAATAATGATTTTATTATTACTCTGATTGCTCCCGCTACTAATGCGGAATCTTGTGAAATTAATGTTGCTTTACTGAATCTTGTTATGAAAGATCAATTTTCCGGCCTTCCTAGTGAAGATGTTGCATCCCATCTAAACAATTTCGTTGATTTGTGTGATATGAAAAATAAAAAAAGATGTGGATAATGATATTGTTAAATTTAAGCTATTTCCTTTCTCACTTCGAGATCGTGCTAAAACTTGGTTTTCAACTTTGCCTAAAAATAGTATTGATTCATGGAATAAGTGTAAAGATGATTTTATTTCCAAGTATTTTCCTCCCGCTAAGATAATCTCCCTTAGGAATGATATTATGAATTTTAAGCAACTTTCTCATGAACATGTTGCACAATCTTGCGAGAGGATGAAATCGATCATACGAAATTGCCCTACTCATGATTTGAATTTGTGGATGATTATACAAAAAAATTATGCCAGATAGAATTTTGCTTCTAGAAATCTTTTAGATTCGGCCGCGAGAGGTACTTTTATGGAAATTACTTTAGGAGAATCTACTAAACTCCTAGATAATATTATGGTTAATTATTCTCAATGGCATACCGAAAGATCTTCCACTAGTAAAAAAGTGCATGCAATTGAAGAGATTAATGTTTTGAGTGGAAAGATGGATAAGCTTATGAAATTATTTGCTAGAAAGAGTGCTCCTATTGATCCTAATGATATGCCTTTGTCTACTTTTATTGAGAATAATAATGAATCTGTCGATGTGAATTTTGTTGGTAGGAACAATTTTGGTAATAACGCGTATAGACGTAATTTTAATCCTAGGTCATTCCCTAGTGATTTCTCTAATAATTATGGTAATTCCTACAACAATTCTCATGGAAATTTTAATAAGATGCCCTCTAATTTTGAGAATATTGTTAAAGAATTTATGAATTCGCAAAAGAATTTGAATGCTTTGATTGAAATTTTTTGCTTAAGGTTGATGATTTGGCTAGGAACGTGGATAGGATTTCTCTTGATGTTGATTCTTTGAAACTTAGATCTATTCCACCCAAACATGATATCAATGAGTCTCTTATAGCTATGAGAATTTTCATTGATGAGTGCAAAGAAATAACCGCTAAGATACGTTCTAAGCGAGATTTGTTTGTAAAAACATGTGCTTCTAGTTTCCGTGAAAATAATGATAAAGATCTTAAAGTGATTGATGTGACTCCTATTTAATCTTTGTTTTCCAATATAAATCTTGATAAATATGGGACTGGATATGAGTCAACTTTAGTTAAAAGGTGTCCCAATGATTCGGAGTTTTTAGATCTTGATGCAAAAATTGATAAAAGTGGGATTGGAGGGGTCAAAACTTTAAGTAGCAATGAACCCACTCTTTTGGATTTTAAGGAATCTAATTATGATAATTGTTATTTAATAGATTGTACTTCCTTGTTGCAATCCATGTTACATTCCCCTCATGCTTATAATCAAAACAAAGATTTTACTAAACATATCATTGATGCTATGATGCAATCTTTTGAAGAAAAGCTTGAATTGGAAGTTTCTATCCCTAGAAAACTTTATGATGAGTGGGAACCTACTATTAACATTAAGGTTAAAGATTATCAGTGCCATGCTTTCTGTGATTTGGGTGCTAGCGTTTCCATGGTTCCAAAAACTTTATGTGATGTGTTAGGTTTCCATGAATTTGAAGATTGTTCTTTAAATTTGCATCTTGCGGATTCCACTATTAAGAAACTTATGGGAAGGATTAATGATGTTCTTATTGTTGCAAATAGGAATTATGTTCCCACAGATTTCATTTTTCTTGATATAGATTACAATCCTACATGTCCTATTATTCTTGGTAGACCTTTCCTTAGAACGATTGGTGCAATTATTGATATGAAAGAAGGAAACATTAGATTTCAATTTCCGTTAAGGAAGGGTATGGAACACTTTCTAAGAAATAAAATTAAATTGCCTTATGAATCTATTATGAGAGACACTTATGGATTGCATACCAAAGATGACAATACCTAGATCTATTCGTGTTTTATGCCTAGCTAAGGGCGTTAAACAATAGCGCTTGTTGGGAGGCAACCCAATTTTATTTTTGTTTTTGCCTTTTAGGTTCTATTTTGCAATAAATAATTCATCTAGCCTCTGGTTAGATGTGGTTTTGTGTTTTAATTAGTGTTTGTGCCAAGTAAGACCTTTGGGATAGCTTACGGTGATAGTTGATTTGATCTTGCTGAAAAATAGAAACTTTTGCGCTCAGGAAAACAATTCTCATTTTTAACAGGAACGTGATAAAATGCTGATTCATTATGAAGAAGATTAATAAACAAATTGCTTAGGTTGTCCTAATTGTTCAGAATTTTTTGAGTTACAGAAGTAGTTGAAATGTCTAGATTGCTACAGACTGTTCTGTTTTTTATAGATTATGTTTTCTATGTGTTGTTTGCTTATTTTAATGATGGGTAGTATCGGGGGGTATGAACCATGGAGAAGTTGGGATACAGTCGAATTACACCAATATAAATAAAGAATGAGTTAACAACAGTACCAAAAGTGGTGATTTATTTTCTTATACTAACAGAGCTTATGAGATTTTCTGTTGAGTTTTGTGTTCTGAAGTTTTCAAGTTTTGTGTAAGGATTTGATGGACTATGGAATAAGGAGTGGCAAGAGACTAATCTTGGGGATGCCCAAGGCACCCCAAGGTAATATTCAAGGACAACCAAGAGCCTAAGCTTGGGGATGCCCCGGAAGGAAGGCATCCCCTCTTTCGTCTTCATCTATCGGTAACTTTACTTGAGGCTATTTTTTTTATTCACCACATGGTATGTGTTTTTCTTGGAGCGTCTTGTATGATTTGAGTATTTTCTTTTTATTTTGCCACAATCATCCTTGTTGTACACACATTTTGAGAGAGACACGCATGAATCATGATTTATTAGAATACTCTGTGTGCTTCACTTATATCTTTTGAGCTAGGCAATTTTGCTCTAGTGCTTCACTTATATCTTTTTAGAGCACGACGGTGGTTTTATTTTATAGAAATTGTTGAAATCTCATGATTCACTTATATTATTTTGAGAGTCTCTAAACAGCATGGTAATTTGCTTTGGTTATAAATTTAGTCCTAATATGATAGGCATCCAAGAGGGATATAATAAAAACTTTCATATAAAGTGCATTGAATACTATGAGAAGTTTGATTCCTTATGATTGTTTTGAGATATAAAGATGGTGATATGAGAGTCATGCTAGTGAGTAATTGTGAATTTGAGAAATACTTATGTCAAAGTTTGTGATTCTCGTAGCATGCATGTATGGTGAACCATTATGTGATGAAGTCGGAGCATGATTTATCTATTGATTGTCTTCCTTATGAGTGGTGGTCGGGGACGAGCGATGGTCTTTTACTACCAATCTATCCCCCTAGGAGCATGCGCGTAGTAATACATTTCGATAACTAATACTCCCTCTGTTCCTAAATATTTTTTCTTTCTAGAGATTTCAACAAGTGACTACATATGGAGCAAAATGAGTGAATCTACACTCTGAAATATGGCTATATACATCCGTATGTGGTAGTTCATTTGAAATCCCTAAAAAGACAAATATTTAGGAATGGAGAGAGTAGATTTTTGCAATAAGTATGTGAGCCTTCCACCGTTGCTAGCCTCTCTAGTACCGCACAACTTTCCTCGATACCATAAACCCACCATATACCTTCCTCAAAACAGCCACCATACCTACCTACTATGGCATTTCCATAGCCATTCCGAGATATATTTGTAACACCCACAATGTGGCTATATCTCCCACGTGGCGGGGCACGACTTAGAGGCATAGCCGCATGGTAGGTTTGTCGCAAGAGGGGTAATCTTCACACAATCCCATGTACTAAACAAGAAAGGGATAAAGAGTTGGCTTACAATCGCCACTTCACACAAATACAAGTTAAACATACATTATCCAGAATACAATCAAGGTCCGACTACGGAACCAAAATAAAAGAAGACAACCCCAAAT
Organism: Triticum dicoccoides; assembly: GCF_002162155.2. Taxonomy (NCBI): domain Eukaryota; kingdom Viridiplantae; phylum Streptophyta; class Magnoliopsida; order Poales; family Poaceae; genus Triticum; species Triticum dicoccoides. The sequence goes on along the minus strand of NC_041380.1, from coordinate 234,500,928 downwards.
GCTAGATCCCCGATCGTCCCAACTGGGCCCCACTACTGATCAACAGGAAACGAAACAAAACAACTATCAAGATCTTCATCGAGCTCCCACTTGAGCTCGGTTGCGTCACCTACACTGGTATCATCGGCACCTGCAATTGTTTGGAAGTATCTATGAGCCACGAGGACTCATCAATCTCACACCCGCGAGATCAAGACTATTTAAGCTTACGGGTAGGAAAGGGGTAGTGAGGTGGAGCTGCAGCAAGCACTAAGCATTTATGGTGGCTAACATACGCAAATAAGAACGAGAAGAGAAGCAACGCAATGGTCGTGAACTAGAAGTGATCAAGCAGTGATCCTGAAAGCTACTTACGTTCAAGCATAACACGAGACCGTGTTCTCTTCCCGGACTCCACCGAAAAGAGACCATCACGGCTACACGCGCGGTTGATTCATTTTAATTAAATTAAGTGTCAAGTTCTCTACAACCGGACATTAACAAATTCCCATCTACCCATAACCGCGGGCACGGCTTTCGAAAGTTCAAACCCTACAGGGGTGTCCCAACTTAGCCCATAACAAGCTTTCACGGTTAACGAAGGATATTCCTTCTCCCGGGAAGACCCGATCAGTCTCGGAATCCCAGTTACAAGACATTTCGACAATGGTAAAACAAGACCAGCAAAGCCGCCTGATGTGCCGACAATCCCGATAGGAGTCGCACGTATCTCGTTCTCAGGGCAACACCGGATGAGACAGGCTACGAGTAAAACCAGCCCTCGAGTTTCCCCGAGGTGGACCCGCAGGCGGCTCGGTTCGGACCAACACTTAGAGAAGCACTGGCCCGGGGGGCTAAAATAAAGATGACCCTCGGGTTGGCCGACCCGAGGGAAGGGTAGGTGGTGGTGAGGCAAATGGTAAAACCAAGGTTGGGCCTTGCTGGAGGAGTTTTATTCAAAGAGAACTTTCAAGGGGTCCCCATAACACCCAACCGTGTAAGGAACACAAAATCAAGGAACATAACACCGGTATGACGGAAACTAGGGCAGCAAGAGTGGAACAAAACACCAGGCATAAGGCCGAGCCTTCCACCCTTTACCAAGTATATAGATGCATTAATTAAATAAGAGATATTGTGATATCCCAACATATCCATGTTCCAACATGGAACAAACATCAACTTCACCTGCAACTAACAACGCTATAAGAGGGGCTGAGCAAAAGCGGTAACATAGCCAAACAACGGTTTGCTGGACGGTGGGTTAGAGGCTTGACATGGCCATATGGGAGGCATGATATAACGGGTGGTAGGTAGCGCGGCATGGCAATAGAGCGAGCAACTAGCAAGCAAAGATAGAAGTGATTTCGAGGGTATGGTCATCTTGCCTGAGATCCTGTAAGGAAGAATAACGAGTCCATGAAGAAGACAAACGGACGAAGTCGAACGAATCCTCACAAACGCGACATTATTGGAACTAACCCGAAGATGCAACACCGGAAAGAAGCAAACAACATGGTAAACAACCATCACATAAACATGCATGATGCACAACCAAGTATGATGCATGTCCGGTTTAATGAGGCATGGCATGGCAAAGTGCACAAGCAAAACTACAAGTTAAGTGGAGTTCAATATGCAACGAGTTGCATATTGATGAAACACCACAACAATTATTTAGTTCTCTCCCATTTAAGTACTCAACAATACTAAATGTTGGTTAGCATGGCAAGGGGTGAAGCACAATAAAACTGCTTAACTAGGCAAGTTTAAAGCCCATAAACATCCAAAACATATAATATAATAGCATGAATACTTCATAAATTATAGATACATTGGAGACGTATCATATCGTCATGATCTCCGTCGCCACCGGCTCGACACCTTGATCTCCATCGTTGTGTCGTGGTTGTCTCGCCAACTATTGCTTCTACAACTATTACTAACTCATAGCGATAAAGTAAAGCAATTACATGGTGTTTGCATTTCATACAAAAAATAGACAACCATAAGGCTCATGCCGGTTGCTGATAAATTTACAAAACATGATCATCTCATACAACAACGTATATCACATCATGTCTTTACCATATCACATCACAACATGCGATGCAAAAAAAAGTTAGACATCCTCTACTTTGTTGTTGCAAGTTTTATGTGGCTACTACGGGCTTCTAGAAAGAACTGTTCTTACCTACGGCAAAAACCACAACGGTGAATTATTAAGTTTGTTGTTTTAACATTCTTCAAGGACTGGCCATAGTCAAATTTGATTCAACTAAAGTAGGACAAATAGACACCTGCCAGCCACCTTTATGCAAAACTAGTTGCATGTCAATCGGTGGAACTGGTCTCATTTACGTGGACATGTAAGGTTGGTCCCGGCCGCTTCATCCCACAATGCCGCCGAATCAAAATAAGACATTGGTGGTAAGAAGTATGAACATCAGTGCCCACAACTTCTTTGTGTTCTACTCGTGCATATCTTCTATGCATAGACCTGGCTCGGATGCCACTATTGGGAAACGTTGCATGGAAAAATAAAAAGAATTCTACGCATACGCAATGATCTATCCATGGAGATGCATAGCAACGAGGGGAAGAGTGTGTCTACGTACCCTCATAGAGCATAAGCGGAAGCGTTTCTCAACGCGGTTGATGTAGTCGAACTTCTTCGTGCTTCAACCGATAAAGTACCGAACGCATGGCACCTCCGTGTTCTGCACACATTCAGCTCGGTGTCCCTCACCTTCTTGATCCAACAAGACATCGAGGTAGTAGATTGATACGTCTCCAACGTATCTATAATGTTTTAATGTTCCATGCTATTATATTATCTATTTTGGATGTTTTATATGCATTAATATGCTATTTTATATTATTTTGGGGACTAACTTATTAACCCAGAGCCTAGTGCCAATTCCTGTTTTTCCCTGTTTTTGAGTTTCGCAGAAAAGGCATTTAGATACATTATAACTGAGTACTTTTCCTGCCCTCTCAGACTATTAGTGTATCCAACCGTCAGATCATCGGTTTGGTGCATTTTTGGCCATTGGATTTCCTCTAAATCCCGCTTTGACTCACTATGCTCGCTACAATTGAGGTGTTTCCTTGCTTGGTCGCTATTCTGATGACAATTTTGGGTGCATGGTGTAAAATTGGGCATAATGGGCTTCTACGAGTGTCCTCTTGGTGTATCCTTACACCCCCACACCACCCTCCTTTCGTCTCCATTGTCTGGCGGCTGACGAGACCTAGGTGACGCCGCCGCCACCATGTTCTCCGTCTCGCAGCTCCTCTCGCCGTCGTCTTCCCGTGCTAGATTCATTTTGGTACCTATCTAACTCCACTGCAAATCTTCGATTTTCCTGCGACCCTTGACTGCATCTTCTTCAACCTCGACTCCCTGCAACCCTCCCAACACCGTCGTCTCGCCGCCCTCGGCACCATCATCTAATGCTGGGGAGTGATACTGCCACCTCCATCTCCCCTTTCCCTGCCTCTAAACCTTACTGAGAAGAAACACATCTCTTCCCCTCTCCCACAGCATCCTCTCTTACCCTCCCGTGGCTCCTCTTCCTCCTCCCATGGCCACCAAATTCTACAAGGATTGTTTATTCATGTTGTTCACCATGTCGCCAACAAGTTCTTAGTCCATGATTTGTTCATCTCGCGCTAGAGCTGGGAATGATGTTTCATCGCGGATTACACAAATAAGTGTCGCATCTTGACTTAGATTGGTCTGGATTTGTGCAGATGGTGGAGGTGGAGGAGAAGTCTGAGCGAGGGCTCGAGGAAGTGGAGGAAGGGATGGTGGCCTCCACCGCTCCTTCGGCCAGGAAAACATGGGCACTCCGGTTCGTGCATGTCGACTCACTCGCGGGGTCGGTGAGTCACTATTGCCCAAGATCAAGCGGTGGATGGTGCTCACGAGCAAAAGCAGTCACATTCATCATCTTCAGGGCTAAGATCAATGTGCTCCTGCCCTTTAGGCCCTTTGCCATAACGCTCCACTACCTCTCCAGAAACCACGATAATCACACTTATAAATTAATTTTTAGTATTCATCAGAATTATACAGTATTACTTGCCCTTTTCTGTTTAATTATTTTTCCTATTTAGTGTTACTTTTATATCTTTCATAGCACAAGCATCTGTTTCCTCTTATGCATTCTATGTCATGTTTAGTCGCAGGAGCAAGACTGACATGTAGTGCCTTCTATATTCTCAATTTTCTATCTTCAAATGGATCATATTAAGCACATGTACTCAAACATGTAATTATGTTTTTCTAGCAATTGTGCTTTATGCTAACATAATTTGAAACGAATCCCTGTGTTCCAGGGGGACAAATTTGAGCTCCATATTACTTGGTCTGCTACTTCTTCTGGGTTGTTTTCTACCTTCCAGTAGATTCTGTGAAGCTCCAATGGCTAACAAATAGGTTAGTGCTCGTGCACTATTATGCCTCAAGTTAATTATCTTGCGACGCAATTTCATATTTTATGGTCTGATTGCTCTAGGTGGAACTGACCGCTCTACTGCAGTGTGATTGCTCTAGATGGAACTGACTGCTCTATTACACGACATTGCTAGGTCGTCTGTCCGTTCTTGATTTCGATTGTGGACGTGATATTTTGATATTTTCCATGAACTAGAGAATGAAGCAAAAACAATTGGTCTACTAATGAACTTGATAGTTGGTATTTTTTATGGAAGATGCATTGAATTTCATTGTCAGGAGTCTGCCTTTTGGTATGTCCTTGTGGTGTGTTGCCTCTCCATTAAATTCTCATGTTCGTGGATTCTGGAGTGTAGTTATATTATGTCATGACTTTTTAGATGAAAATAGAATGGAGTGGTACGTCCATCACTTGGGACCATGTAATTATATTATTTGATATTTAGTATAGAGTTCTGAACTATCTTGGTTGGGCTTGGTTCAGGCAACAAAAAAATACTTCTATGAAGTTGTAGTCACAACTATAATTATCCAAGGAGGAAGTATTGTAAAAGGAGATGTCCTGCACTACTGCTGCTTGGTACCAGACGTGAACGACTACATTAGGAGTTTGCTGCATGGTTGGAGGTCAGCTCAGCTTTTCTATCTGCTTCACTTGTGCAGATATAAAATATTATGTAGTCTTGAAGCTGAAATTTAGTTGATTGAAAGTAAAAAGATTGAGAGTAAGAGACTTTTTTGCACTCAGGGGACGAACACGGTAACATGTCTTCTCACTCCAATATTTGAGGATGAATTTGATAAAATTAGGCACTGCAAGTTTTTTTCAAATTATTGGCAAAATACACCCATGGACAATTTTAAAGAAAACAAAAGTGCGTAATTTTCCTCTTGTATAGGGCATTTGAGGTTCTGTTTAGTGCATAATTTGGTGAATCTTTTGCAGCAAACACTCAATTATTTGCTTTGCCATGAAATTTCCTACATACGACCGTCCTGTTCTATCCAGGTGCCATAATTTTAGGTTTGACATCTAATTAGTTAACTTCATATTTGAATGCCATGCATAGCATTTTGAGAATTGGAGTGACGGCATCGGTCGCTACTATTTTAGTGATTTAAAACGTGTTATATTAGTTTACAGAGGTAGTATTTGGGTTGTCATTGACATCACTCATTGACTGGCGATGTTGCATGTCAGAGGGGTCTACTCATACGTGCATTTTTCCATCGTCTTTGGTGATTCTTTTCTTTATTTCCCACCATGCACGTTTAGTATTCATGGGTTCACCCTTCTTTCTAATATTTTAGTTTACTAAAATCATAACAATTGATGTCAAAACCTTATATTCGATGCTATTGTAGATCAGTACCAATACCCTGTTTGCAGACTTTTACTTAACCTGTATTAGAAGAAATCATACGCCAACTTACAACCCAACTAAAAAAAGATATTGAAAAACGAATAAAACGTAAGCCAAAAAGATGACCAATACATTGTACTATTTGGATCATGCTTCTTACATATATGTTTGATTAAATTATCTATACAATTCTACAATTGTCCACATTATTTTCCTTAGCTTAAAATGCCACTGCCTTCCATACATAACTACCTGTTACAACAACAATTACAAGGTGAACCATGTTTGCCGCGACTTGCACATTTTTAATGTTCGATGGACTAAGACCAGAGTTTTACCATTTGTACACATTCTATTTGCATTACATTTGTCTGTAAAATAATACTGACAACTTCATCATTGTATTCTACAGGAAGGTAGTTGATTTCACTAGAGATAATAAAGCATTTGGGTTCCAATACCATACCATATTGATCTACACCTAATGTGCTTTCTCTCCTATTTATGTTTTGGTTTCAGTGGTTCTAAGGCTCACACATAATAATTGAGAAAAGTAGCAGTGTTTTTTTTGGCTATTTGCCATCGATGGCATGTTGCAGTTTACCATGGACCATGCTAAACGTGCATCTATCCAAGGAATACTGTACCTTATGGGATTTCTCATATATTTGTAGATTTATTGTATTTTCTTTGAGTTGGATTGTATATTTGTTGTTGTGTTGTCAGCAGAGACAATGCATGAGTTCGGTAACTGATTTTATAGTTGCAGTCTCATAAGCACAATTACTGGTGCTTTATTTTCTAATCTTCAGTTTTATTTTGTCGTTTAATACCATACAGCTTGGTTTTGCTACTAAATTTAATCCAATCATATATTTACATCAATTACTATTATTTTAGTGACAAAATAGATGGGCGCAGCAACGCGCGCCATCATGATCTAGTACCAAACAGAGTCCAAACGGAATAAAACCTTCGCGATGATTTTTCTTTGACCAGAAGACAACCAGGAGACTTGGAGATGAAGTCGAAAGAGCCACGAGGTGGCCACAAGGACGGAGGGCGGACCCCCCAAACTTGTGGGCCCCTCATGCACCTCCTGGACTAATTCTTGCACATATTTAGGTGGTTTCGTACCCTACCATAATCTCTTCGTTCGTTCTCCGCTATTAGTGACTTTGGAGTGACTCTTTGTTTCATGTTGAGGGATAGTTTTATGATCCAATTATGTTAGTATTGTTGAGAGGACTTACACTAGTGAAAGTATGAACCCTAGGCCTTGTTTCAACACATTGCAATACCGTTTACGCTCACTTTTATCATTAGTTACCTTGCTGTTTTTACAATTTCAGATTACAAATACCTTTATCTACTATCCATATACCACTTGTATCACCATCTCTTCGCCGAACTAGTGCACCTATACAATTTACCATTGTATTGGGTGTGTTAGGGACACAAGAGACTCTTTGTTATTTGGTTGCAAGGTTGCTTGAGAGAGACCATCTTCATCCTACGCCTCCTACGGATTGATAAACCTTAGGTCATCCACTTGAGGGAAATTTGCTACTGTCCTACAAACCTCTGCACTTGGAGGCCCAACAATGTCTACAAGAAGAAGGTTGTGTAGTAGACATCAGACATTCTTTTTCTTATTATCGCAACTAAATAAACGTTCTGTTGACGGCACGTGGAACAATTTCGATATTAAGACATTTATTATTGTAATGGGGCATGATTATGCACGTCCGCAACTAAATAAAGGTGCCGTCGTCAGTACTAGCTACAATATTTATTTTCCAACTATGTATGTTCAGCTGCTATGTGCTATATGCTTATGTGATGATGATGCCGCCGTCTGCTGCCTCTTAGAGTTTCATATAAATGGAGGCGGACGGCTGCCTGTATGTGCAATATTATTATGTGATGATAATGCCAGCCGCCGTTTGTTAGCTCTTAGATGCACATATAAATGCAGGCAGACGCCTGCTCGTTTGCTAAAAAAAATTGACTAGAAAAAAACACAGCCCGACCTTTGCTTGTGGACCCATAGGGGACTGTGCAACCAACCCAAATCTAGCCGACACATGACTCGGGCAGTCGATGTGGACCCCACAAGGGCCCACAAGGAGGCCCAACGAGGCTGACAAGGCGCTGGTAACGGAGGAGTTCCGGAGTACCAGCCGACGTGGCTATTTAAGCCGGTCGGTGCGCCCTTCCGTTGGCGAGGTGGGACTAAATAAGAGCCGGCTCAGCGTGCGGTCAACGCAACGCTGACGAGGCTCCATTTCTGCAACGTCGCCTCCCGGCCCATGTCGGCCCAATACGACAGGCCCAGCCTCGCCCCTCCCCGGCCCAGCCTCGCCCCTCACTGTCGCCTCACGCGCCCGACGAAGGAGTCTAGTCCCACCTCGAAAGCTGACGGGGGAGAGGACCAGCTTAAATATGCCAGCGTGCTACACAGGTCGAACTCCTCTGCTAGTACTGCTTGATATCGCCGCCCCGTTGGACCCGGCTGTTGGGCCCTTGATGGGCTTTATATGGACCTCCCGAGTCGCCTCGTCGGCTTGATTTGGGTTGGGAATATATCCCAACTTGCGGTCCAGCAGCTGCCGATCGGGCATTTTTTTGCACAACGACGGTCGGCCATGTTTTTTTGCACAACGACGATCGGCCATGTTTTTTGCAACATGTAAAGTAACAAAAACACAGTATATTAGAACTATGAACTCTTTCACATAGCAGTACAAATAAGATGGCAATTCATTCAACAAATATGATGTGTCATATCACATATGTTCACATAAATATTTTCATCACACATAAACAAATTGAGACATAAAGTTTTCTTCCACACACGTACGAACAAGAAACAACATAGTTTATTCGGACTAGACTCGTGCGACCAATTTTATTCTTCCAACATAGCAAGATGCTTCTCTACGCCCAATTCCTGAACATAACATAAAAATATGGGTGAGAAAATATAGTTGGTAAAACCGAAGTAGCAACATAACAAAAAATAAGAAGGTAGCATCTTACTTCTGGTTTTTTTGACATGTAGCCTTGTTATGACCTGGTTGACTACACAGACTGCACAAAGGACCACTTTTTTCTTTGTAAAATCTTTTGGCCTACCATTCTTTGTAACATCGGGGCCCCCCTTTGACCGCCCCTTCTTAGATGCACCCTTCGTTGAAAATTTCTGAGGATCACGAATACCAGGTTCAACTTGTTGCGCTTGACTTGCCTCCTTCTTAAGCTTAGCATACCTTCTACTTCCTATAAGTTCCTCCTCTGGTATCTTTTTCTATGCTATTATGTTGTCCAGACACTTCATCAACTTGTCAAACAAGAAGGGATCATTTGCTGCAACATGAGCTGCCTCTGCGGTTTTTATGCTTATTTGACTATACTGGTCTCTCTCTAATGGCCCTGACCAACCCCATCCAAACATATCACTCTTCCGCTGCACAGGCAATCCATCTCTCGCATTTTTTGACAACCGATGAAGGACACAACACTTTGGTATTTCAGTTATGCTCAGATGATGGAGAACAAAAAGAATGTGTTTGCATGGTGGGCCTTTCCGGACCATCCTAAGACAACTGCATGTTATAGTTTCTTCTGAGTTACCTGGTTCATAAACAACATTGTACATGAACTTGTGGTTATCCTTCCATGTCACCATATATGTCCGACGCTCAATTCCCACAAGCGTCTCAAATATCTCCAGCTGACCCATCTTGTGCAAATCATCTTGCAGGATGTAAAAATTAGCATGTGTGAATACTTTGGTGGCATGCTCCTCAAGTGCCTTATATTCAGTAACCAACGGTGGTTCTTTCTGGTGTGCCTCGCAGTCATCGTACGCCTCATTCTCACGCAGGAGAACTATACAGTTCTCATAATGCACAACCAAATCAACTATTGTCATACCGTAGTCCAGGTGAAGGTGAAGGTAGGAGTTGAGGCTTTCGCTTCTCTGGTTACTTCGCATACCAAGAAAAAAACCATCGGAAAGATATGAAGCTGCCCAAAGTCTTTTCTTCTTGTACATCCTGTCAAGCCACTCTTTAGTTCTATCCATCTTCCACTTATTATAGAAAGCGGTCCATCTCTACTCAAAGTTCGCTTGAGAGGTGGCATAGTATAGGAGCGATCTGAACTCATCCGGTGACTTGTAATGCAGGTGCCTCTGCATATTTTTCTCGATATGCCAGGAGCAAAGACGATGGAAAACATCTGAAAGGACAGTCCGAATAGCCCGGATCATTGCAGTGTCACCATCTGTGATTATTGACTTTGGCTTCACCTGACAGTTTGCCTTCATAAATGTCTGCAGCAGCCACACATATGTCTCTTCCGTCTCGTCAGCAATTATGGCACATCCAAACACTATGGTGCAACGGTGGTTGTTAACTCCGACAAAGGGGACGAACGGCATACCATACCTGTTCATCTTATACGTGCTATAAAACACGACCACATCTCCGTAGTCCTGATAGTCCCTCCGCGACTGTGCATCACACCAAAACATACTCTTCAGTCGCCCTTCCTTGTCACGCACATACTCAAAAAAACTCAGGGTCCTTCTCCTTCCTGCTCCTCATAATGCCAACTGCCGTCTCTGCGTCACCTTTTGCAATGAGCTTCATTTTTTCTCTGCAACAAAGATTGTAAATATCCCTCCTGATAAGCCCGCACTTACCATACGAACCGTATCTGCTGATAAAGTTGTCCGTTATTATATGCTTTCTTATCCCGGCCGCTTCCAACACCAATATCTCTGCCCTCGTGCCTTCTCCAATCCGTCTGTGTGACCACAGAAAACAAACCTCGCCGGGCCTAGCCATCGTGTGGTTGTGATCATCCACGAATGACGTGACGAACCAAACACCATGTTCTCTGTCCAGCTTCACCACCATATGTGCACCGCAATCGCAACGAGTCTCTGGTCTAAGCCTGTGCTTGCGGCCCTCCATGGTTATAAACTTGCTATGCCTTCTACCTGCCCTGGAGCAAAGAAATCTCCGGTACCGTATCATTCCTGAAGCACCTCGTTTGACCTTCTGTTTTCTGATGCTAAACCCGTTCTCTTTGGCGTGATTGTTATAGAATATGTATGCATCACCTTGCGACCGAAAGGTCATAGCCATCACCTTCCAATGTGTATCCACCATTTGCTGCTGCCTTCGAGCCTCCTCAATGTCGATCTTCCCCTCATCGTGATCACCGCTAATACCATCTGACTCCTCCTACAAAATTCATATGAATATATATATGTTAATTACTATCATTTAATTCATACTATTCATCGATGTACAACATCTATCTACGAACCTGGCTCAAGTTATCCGTGAATGATTCCTGTAAACTATTTTCCACATTGTCAACATCCACATCTTCCTGCAAATTTGTATACATAGAGAAATAGTTAGCCATGCCATACATTGCAGGTTCAAAGATGAAATCAAAATATACGGCACTTACGTTTTCACTATTTGCACCATGTTCATTATGATCAAAATCCTCTGGAGGCAAGATATCAAATGATGACACGGAATTGTTGTCGCTGCTGTCATCATCTTCATTAAAAATATCATTATCATTCCGAGTCGCCCTATTAGTACCATTATCATCCCCGTCAATGCGGTTTGTTCATCCATGGCAACACGCCTAACTCACCAAACTGCATTGAAGGAAATATGCCCTAGAGGCAATAATAAAGTTATTATTTATTTCCTTATATCATGATAAATGTTTATTATTCATGCTAGAATTGTATTATCCAGAAACATAATACTTGTGTGAATACATAGACAAACTAAATGTCACTAGTGTGCCTCTACTTGACTAGCTCGTTAATCAAAGATGGTTATGTTTCCTAACCATAGACATGTGTTGTCATTTGATTAACGGGATCACATCATTAGGAGAATGATGTGATTGACATGACCCATTCCATTAGCTTAGCACTCGATCGTTTAGTATGTTGCTATTGCTTTCTTCATGACTTATACATGTTCCTATGACTATGAGATTATGCAACTCCCGTTTGCCGGAGGAACACTTTGTGTGCTACCAAACGTCACAAAGTAACTGGGTGATTATAAAGGAGCTCTACAGGTGTCTCCAAAGGTACATGTTGGGTTGGCGTATTTCGAGATTAGGATTTGTCATTCCGATTGTCGGAGAGGTATCTCTGGGCCCTCTCGGTAATGCACATCACATAAGCCTTGCGAGCATTGCAACTAATGAGTTAGTGGTGGGATGATGTATTACGAAACGAGTAAAGAGACTTGCCGGTAACGAGATTGAACTAGGTATTGAGATACCGACGATCGAATCTCGGGCAAGTAACATACCGATGACAAAGGGAACAATGTATGTTGTTATGCGGTCTGACCGATAAAGATCTTCATAGAATATGTAGGAGCCAATATGAGCATCCAGGTTCCGCTATTGGTTATTGACCGGAGACATGTCTCGGTCATGTCTACATTGTTCTCAAACCCGTAGGGTCCGCACGCTTAATGTTACGATGACAGTTCATTATGAGTTTATATATTTTGATGTACCGAAGTTTGTTCGGAGTCCCGGATGTGATCACGGACATGACGAGGAGTCTCGAAATGGTCGAGACATAAAGATTGATATATTGGAAGCCTATGTTTGGACATCGGAAGTGTTCCGGGTGAAATCGGCATTTTACCGGAGTATCGGGAGGTTACCGGAACCCCCCGATAACCTAATGGGCCTTAATGGGCCTAGTGGAGGAAGAGGAGAGGAGGCCTAGGGGCTTCCGCGCGCCCCTCCCCCCCCTCCCAAGTCCGAATTGGACAAGGAGGGGGGGCGGCGCCCCCCCTTTCCTTTATTCCCTCTCCTCCTTCCCCCCCCAAGTCCTAATCCAACTAGGGAAAGGAGGGGAGTCCTACTCCCGGTAGGAGTAGGACTCCTCCGGCGCGCCTCCTCCTAGGGCCGGCCGCACCTCCCCTTGCTCCTTTATATACGGGGGCAGGGGGACACCTCTAAACACACAAGTTGATCCTCGTGATCGTTTTCTTAGCCGTGTGCGGTGCCCCCCTCCACCATAGTCCTCGATAATATTGTAGTGGTGCTTAGGCGAAGCCCTGCGACAGTAGAACATCAAGATCGTCGCCACGCCGTCGTGCTGATGGAACTCTTCCCCGACACTTTGCTGGATCAGAGTCCGGGGATCATCATCGAGCTGACCGTGTACTAAAACTCGGAGGTGCCGTAGTTTCGGTGCTTGATCGGTCGGGCTATGAAGATGTACGACTACATCAACCGCGTTGTCATAACGCTTCCGCTTTCGGTCTACGAGGGTACGTAGACAACACTCTCCCCTCTCGTTGCTATGCATCACCATGATCTTGCGTGTGCGTAGGAAATTTTTTGAAATTACTACGTTCCCAACAGTGGTATCAGAGCCAGGTTTTATGTGTTGATGTTATATGCACGAGTAGAACACAAGTGAATTGTGGGCGATATAAGTCATACTGCTTACCAGCATGTCATACTTTGGTTCGGCGGTATTGTTGGATGAAGCGGCCGGACCGACATTACGCGTACGCTTATGCGAGACTGGTTCTACCGACGTGCTTTGCACACAGGTGGCTGGCGGGTGTCAGTTTCTCCAATTTTAGTTGAACCAAGTGTGGCTACGCCCGGTCCTTGCGAAGGTTAAAACAGCACCAACTTGACAAACTATCATTGTGGTTTTGATGCGTAGGTAAGATTGGTTCTTGCTTAAGCCCGTAGCAGCCACGTAAAACTTGCAACAACAAAGTAGAGGGCGTCTAACTTGTTTTTGCAGGGCATGTTGTGATGTAATATGGTCAAGACATGATGCTAAATTTTATTGTATGAGATGATCATGTTTTGTAACCGAGTTATCGGCAACTGGCAGGAGCCATATGGTTGTCTCTTTATTGTATGCAATGCAATTGCGCTGTAATGCTTTACTTTATCACTAAGCGGTAGCGATAGTCGTGGAAGCATAAGATTGGCGAGACGACAATGATGCTATGATGGTGATCAAGGTGTCGCGCCAGTGACGATGGTGATCATGACGGTGCTTCGAAGATGGAGATCACAAGCACAAGATGATGATGGCCATATCATATCACTTATATTGATTGCATGTGATGTTTATCTTTTATGCATCTTATCTTGCTTTGATTGACGGTAGCATTTTAAGATGATCTCTCACTAAATTATCAAGAAGTGTTCTCCCTGAGTATGCACCGCTGCGAAAGTTCTTCGTGTTGAGACACCATGTGATGATCGGGTGTGATAGGCTCTATGTTCAAATACAACGGGTGCAAAACAGTTGCACATGCGGAATACTCAGGTTATACTTGACGAGCCAAGCATATACAGATATGGCCTCGGAACACGGAGACCAAAAGGTTGAGTATGAATCATATAGTAGATATGATCAACATAGTGATGTTCACCAATGAAACTACTCCATCTCACGTGATGATCGAACATGGTTTAGTTGATTTGGATCATGTGATCACTTAGAGGATTAGAGGGATGTCCATCTAAGTGGGAGTTCTTTAGTAATATGATTAATTGAACTTAAATTTATCATGAAGTTAGTACCTGATAGTATCTTGCTTGTTTATGTTTGATTGTAGATAGATGGCCCGTGTTGTTGTTCCGTTGAATTTTAATGCGTTCCTTGAGAAAGCAAAGTTGAAAGATGATGGTAGCAATTACACGAACCGGGTCCGTAACTTGAGGATTATCCTCATTGCTGCACAGAAGAATTACGTCCTAGAAGCACCGCTGGGTGCCAGGCCTGCTGCTGGAGCAACACCAGATGTTATGAACGTCTGGCAGAGCAAAGCTGATGACTACTCGATAGTTCAGTGTGCCATGCTTTACGGCTTAGAATCGGGACTTCAACGCCGTTTTGAATGTCATGGAGCATATGAGATGTTCCAGGAGTTGAAGTTAATATTTCAAGCAAATGCCCGGATTGAGAGATATGAAGTCTCCAATAAGTTCTATAGCTGCAAGATGGAGGAGAACAGTTCTGTCAGTGAGCATATACTCAAAATGTCTGGGTATTAATAATCACTTGATTCAATTGGGAGTTAATCTTCCAGATGATTGCGTCATTGACAGAATTCTCCAATCACTTCCACCTAGCTACAAGAGCTTCGTGATGAACTATAATATGCAAGGGATGAATAAGACAATTCCCGAGCTCTTCGCAATGCTGAAATCTGCGGAGGTAGAAATCAAAAAGGAGCATCAAGTGTTGATGGTCAACAAGACCACTAGTTTCAAGAAAAAGGGCAAAGGGAAGAAGAAGGGGAACTTCAAAAAGAACAGCAAGCAAGTTGCTGCTCAGGAGAAGAAACCCAAATCTAGACCTAAGCCTGAAATTGAGTGCTTCTACTGCAAGCAGACTGGTTACTGGAAGCGGAACTGCCCCAAGTATTTGGCGGATAAGGATGGCAAGGTGAACAAAGGTATATGTGATATACATGTTATTGATGTATGCCTTACTAATGCTCGCAGTAGCACCTGGGTATTTGATACTGGTTCTGTTGCTAATATTTGCAACTTGAAACAGGGACTAAGGATTAAGCGAAGATTGGCTAAGGACGAGGTGACGATGCGCGTGGGAAATGGTTCCAAAGTCGATGTGATCGCGGTCGGCACGCTACCTCTACATCTACCTTTGGGATTAGTATTAGACCTAAATAATTGTTATTTGGTGCCAGCATTAAGCATGAACATTATATCTGGATCTTGTTTGATGCGAGACGGTTATTCATTTAAATCAGAGAATAACGGTTGTTCTATTTATATGAGTAATATCTTTTATGGTCATGCACCCTTGAAGAGTGGTCTATTCTTATTAAATATCGATAGTAGTGACACACATATTCATAATGTTGAAGCCAAAAGATGCAGAGTTGATAACGATAGTGCAACTTATTTATGGCACTGCCGTTTAGGTCATATCGGTGTAAAGCACATGAAGAAACTCCATACTGATGGAATTTTGGAACCACTTGATTATGAATCACTTGGTACTTGTGAACCGTGTCTTATGGGCAAGATGACCAAAACACCGTTCTCCGGTACTATGGAGAGAGCAACAGATTTATTAGAAATCATACATACAGATGTATGTGGACCGATGAATGTTGAGGCTTGCGGCGGATATCGTTATTTTCTCACCTTCACAGATGACTTAAGCAGATATGGGTATATCTACTTAATGAAACATAAGTCTAAAACATTTGAAAAGTTCAAAGAATTTCAGAGTGAAGTTGAAAATCATCGTAACAAGAAAATAAAATTCCTACGATCTAATCGTGGAGGAGAATATTTGAGTTACGAGTTTGGTGTACATTTGAAACAATGCGGAATAGTTTCGCAACTCACGCCACCCAGAACACCACAGCGTAATGGTGTGTCCGAACGTCGTAATCGTACTTTACTAGATATGGTGCGATCTATGATGTCTCTTACTGATTTACCGCTATCATTTTGGGGTTATGCTTTAGAGACGGCCGCATTCACGTTAAATAGGGCACCATCAAAATCCGTTGAGACGACGCCTTATGAATTGTGGTTTGGCAAGAAACCAAAGTTGTCGTTTCTGAAAGTTTGGGGCTGTGATGCTTATGTGAAAAAGCTTCAACTTGGTAAGCTCGAACCCAAATCGGAGAAATGTGTCTTCATAGGATATCCAAAGGAAACTATTGGATACACCTTCTATCACAGATCCGAAGGCAAGACTTTTGTTGCTAAATTCGGAAACTTTCTAGAGAAGGAGTTTCTCTCGAAAGAAGTGAGTGGGAGGAAAGTAGAACTTGATGATGTAACTGTACCTGCTCCCTTATTGGAAAGTAGTACATCACAAAAACCAGTTTCTGTGACACCTACACCAATTAGTGAGGAAGCTAATGATGATGATCATGAAACTTCAGAACAAGATACTACTGAACCTCGTAGATCAACCAGAGTAAGATCCACACCAGAGTGGTATGGTAATCCTGTTCTGGAAGTCATGCTACTAGATCACGATGAACCTACGAACTATGGAGAAGCGATGGTGAGTCCAGATTCCGCAAAATGGCTGGAAGCCATGAAATCTGAGATGGGATCCATGTATGAGAACAAAGTGTGGACTTTGGTTGACTTGCCCAAAGATCGGCAAGCAATTGAGAATAGATGGATCTTCAAGAAGAAGACTGACGCTGACGGTAATGTTACTGTCTACAAAGCTCGACTTGTCGCAAAAGGTTTTCGACAAGTTCAAGGGATTGGCTACGATGAGACCTTCTCACCCATAGCGATGCTTAAGTCTGTCCGAATCATGTTAACAATTGCCGCATTTTATAATTATGAAATTTGGCAGATGGATGTAAAAACTGCATTCCTGAATGGATTTCTGGAAGAAGAGTTGTATATGATGCAACCGGAAGGTTTTGTCGATCCAAAGGGAGCTAACAAAGTGTGCAAGCTCCAGCGATCCATTTATGGACTGGTGCAAGCCTCTCGGAGTTGGAATAAACGCTTTGATAGTGTGATCAAAGCATTTGGTTTTGTACAGACTTTTGGAGAAGCCTGTATTTACAAGAAAGTGAGTGGGAGCTCTGTAGCATTTCTGATATTATATGTAGATGACATATTACTAATCGGAAATGATATAGAATTTTTGGATAACATAAAGGGATACTTGAATAAGAGTTTTTCAATGAAAGACCTCGGTGAAGCTGCTTACATATTGGGCATTAAGATCTATAGAGATAGATCAAGACGCTTAATTGGACTTTCACAAAGTACATACCTTGACAAAATTTTGAAGAAGTTCAAAATGGATCAAGCAAAGAAAGGATTCTTGCCTGTGTTACAAGGTGTGAAATTGAGTAAGACTCAATGCCCGACCACTGCAGAAGATAGAGAGAAAATGAAAGATGTTCCCTATGCTTCAGCCATAGGCTCTATCATGTATGCAATGCTGTGTACCAGACCTGATGTATGTCTTGCTATAAGTCTAGCAGGGAGGTACCAAAGTAATCCAGGAGTGGAGCACTGGACAGCGGTCAAGAACATCCTGAAATACCTGAAAAGGACTAAGGATATGTTTCTCGTATATGGAGGTGACAAAGAGCTCATCGTAAATGGTTACGTTGATGCAAGCTTTGACACTGATCCGGACGATTCTAAATCGCAAACCGGATACGTGTTTACATTAAACGGTGGAGCTGTCAGCTGGTGCAGATCTAAACAAAGCATTGTGGCGGGATCTACATGTGAAGCGGAGTACATAGCTGCTTCGGAAGCAGCAAACGAAAGAGTCTGGATGAAGGAGTTCATATCCGATCTAGGTGTCATACCTAGTGCATCGGGTCCAATGAAAAACTTTTGTGACAATACTGGTGCAATTGCCTTGGCAAAGGAATCCAGATTTCACAAGAGGACCAAGCACATCAAGAGACGCTTCAATTCCATCCGGGATCTAGTCCAGGTGGGAGACATAGAGATTTGCAAGATACATACGGATCTGAATGTAGCAGACCCGTTGACTAAGCCTCTTCCACGAGCAAAACATGATCAGCACCAAAGCTCCATGGGTGTTAGAATCATTACTGTGTAATCTAGATTATTGACTCTAGTGCAAGTGGGAGACTAAAGGAAATATGCCCTAGAGGCAATAATAAAGTTATTATTTATTTCCTTATATCATGATAAATGTTTATTATTCATGCTAGAATTGTATTATCCGGAAACATAATACTTGTGTGAATACATAGACAAACTAAACGTCACTAGTGTGCCTCTACTTGACTAGCTCGTTAATCAAAGATGGTTATGTTTCCTAACCATAGACATGTGTTGTCATTTGATTAACGGGATCACATATATTAGGAGAATGATGTGATTGACATGACCCATTCCATTAGCTTAGCACTCGATGTTTTAGTATGTTGCTATTGCTTTCTTCATGACTTATACATGTTCCTATGACTATGAGATTATGCAACTCCCGTTTGCCGGAGGAACACTTTGTGTGCTTCCAAGCATCACAACGTAACTGGGTGATTTTAAAGGAGCTCTACAGGTGTCTCCAAAGGTACATGTTGGGTTGGCGTATTTCGAGATTACGATTTGTCACTCCGATTGTCGCAGAGGTATCTCTGGGCCCTCTCGGTAATGCACATCACATAAGCCTTGCAAGCATTGCAACTAATGAGTTAGTTGCGAGATGATGTATTACGAAACAAGTAAAGAGACTTGCCGGTAATGAGATTGAACTAGGTATTGAGATACCGACGATCGAATCTTGGGCAAGTAACATACCGATGACAAAGGGAACAACGTATGTTGTTATGCGGTCTGACCGATAAAGATCTTCGTAGAATATGTAGGAGCCAATATGAGCATCCAGGTTCCTCTATTGGTTATTGACCAGAGACATGTCTCGGTCATGTCTACATTGTTCTCGAACCCGTAGGGTCCGCATGCTTAATGTTACGATGATAGTTTCATTATGACTTTATATATTTTGATGTATCGAAGTTTGTTCGGAGTCCCGGATGTGATCACGGACATGACGAGGAGTCTCGAAATGGTCGAGACATAAAGATTGATATATTGGAAGCCTATGTTTGGACATCGGAAGTGTTCCGGGTGAAATCGGCATTTTACCGGAGTATCGGGAGGTTACCGGAACCCCCCGGTAACCTAATGGGCCTTAATGGGCCTAGTGGAGGAAGAGGAGATGAGGCCTAGGGGCTTCCGCGCGCCCCTCCCCCTCCCAAGTCCGAATTGGACAAGGAGGGGGGCGGCGCTCCCCCTTTCCTTTCTTCCCTCTCATCCTTCCACCCCAAGTCCTAATCCAACTAGGGAAAGGAGGGGAGTCCTACTCCCGGTAGGAGTAGGACTCCTCCGGCGCGCCTCCTTCTAGGGTCGGCCGCACCTCCCCTTGCTCCTTTATATACAGGGGCAGGGGGACACCTCTAAACACACAAGTTGATCCGCGTGATCGTTTTCTTAGCCGTGTGAGGTGCCCCCCTCCACCATAGTCCCTGGTAATATTGTAGTGGTGCTTAGGCGAAGCCCTGCGACATTAGAACATCAAGATCGTAGCCACGCCGTCGTGCTGACGGAACTCTGCCCCGACACTTTGCTGGATCGGAGTCCGGGGATCGTCATCGAGCTGAACGTGTGCTAAAACTCGGAGGTGCCGTAGTTTCGGTGCTTGATCGGTCGGGCTGTGAAGACGTACGACTACATCAACCGCATTGTCATAACGCTTCCGCTTTCGGTCTACGAGGGTAGTAGACAACACTCTCCCCTCTCGTTGCTATGCATCACCATGATCTTGCGTGTGCGTAGGATTTTTTTTGAAATTACTACATTCCCAACATGCATAACATTGTGAATTCATCATGTGTTAAGTTTCTACTGTGGATCATGCCCAAGTGCAACTCTAACTGCCTACAACATGCGGTCGTCCGGGGAGGCGCCGCTGCGACGGCATGTTTACGTCAACCATAAACCCTAGATCACTATGTGTGACTCATATCATCTAGCATGCTAGGTTTAGACGACGAGATTAGATGGCAAACCTTGGGCCGCAGAGTAGACAACGGCGACGTGCAAGACGAGGGTTAGATGGAAGATGGCGGCGACGTGGAAGATGAGGGCCGCGGTGTAGACGTCGCCGGCGTAGGTCGACGCGGGCCGGATCCGCGGCGAGCGGACGACAGCGCGGTCAGTCGCAACCGACAAGTCACCCGACGGCAACGTGCAAGACGAGGGTTAGATGGAAGACATCGGCGACGTGGAAGACGAGGGCCGCGGTGTAGACGTCGCCGGCGTAGGTCGACGCGGGCCAGATCCACGGCGACGTTCAGATGCGGCGTCGGATGGGGTTTAGTCGGCGGCGATCGGCCGCGGCGGCGATCGCACAGTTGGAAGATGGACATGATTGACGTGCGTGATCGTTAGGCGGGCGAGAAGATCGTGCAGACGCCTTTTTTTCCTCTACACACGCGGCGGTCTTTTTTTTCATTCCTCAAGGTATACGGACGTCGGTCTATATGGTATAATAGGAGGTGGGCATACGTTTCTTCTATATGACTATTATGCCTTTCTACGTTTGGGGGGAAGGGGGGGTCTACCGAAGCAAGCCCCTAATATGTTTCCTATGATTTAGTATAATCTACGACCGAAGGTATTTGCTTTATGTTACCCAGCAAGTATCAGAGATATGAGGACTATCGTCGTGGAAACAACAGCCTTGGAAGAGTGGCGCCGTTGGGTTGCTGGTGGTGTATTTCATTCTTGGCACCGAAGTGGCATACATGCTTAGGTGCATCGGAGTCAAAAAGACGTGCTGCTACCTCTTGCTGTCTCTCCATTCGGCATATGACTTCTAATCCGTCCAACATACAGTTTTTTTTGTTTTGGACTGCACCCTTATAATTTGGCTTTGCTGAATTCACTATATTTACTTCAATTCGCTTTTGAGTTAGCAATAATGACCAGTTAACAATGTTTTAGCTGATGATTCCGGACAATATCGACCGGTTCATTGAGCAGAGTGGTGGGAAGTTCCAGAACACCCTTTCCAAATATAATTTCCTTTTCATCATTGTGAAGGTTGATTTTACCTATTTAACTTAAATGGCGACCTCCCTGCACTCCCAGTTTTTGCTTAGGATTCTCATTTAAATGGTGAGCAATCAGATTTCGAATATCGACTCTTTAGTACTATTTTATTATTTTAAGAAAATAGGAGCAATGTGATTTTTTTCTCTAGAGACTGAAATTGAATAGTTAGATTCTTTGGGTCCTGTCCTATTATCGAAAAAGACTTTCGCCCCGCTTTATATATAAAACAATGATCACAACAACGCAATGCAAACACACGCCACCACCACACACGTACACATCTAAAACATGATACATAGGCACTGATCGCAGCAACACCATCCCTAACACTACAAGAGCAACCGGGAGCTCAACGAAGAAATGAAGCCCCATACAACGAACCGTGGACTTTAAGGCGACGCCTTCAAGAAGGATACGACACCGGAGCGCCGCCATCGCCCGATCCAAGGATCAGAGTTTTTTCTAAAGCCGCACGGCGAGCAGTGAGAGCCGTGATAACGCCTTCAAGAAGGGAACGAGATTCGCCGCCGCCGGTCCGTCCGAAGATAGAGCAGGTTTACACCCCGCCCAACAATCACCGCCACCGAACACCACACACCGGCTACCATGCCGCCCACACGGCCACGGCCACCGTGCAGCACCAAGCCACGGGCTCTGCCCATGAGCACCGCACAACTACTATCAGGGCCGCCGCCCTGGCATCCAAGACCTTAACACAACCTCACCCGAGATCCGCCGCTACCCAAACCAAAGAGACGAGCGGGAAGGACTTGCCTTTCACACCCCTGGGCAGCCCCTAGCGTCGAGACCCAATAAGCCGGCCAAAACTGGCCTCCATCAACCCATCCTACAGCATCGGGCACGAGACGAGCTAGGTCCTACGGCACCGTGTGTGAGAGGAGGTCGGTCCTGCTGCACCGTGCGCGAGACGAGCTCGCTCTTGCTACACCATGCGCAAGACGAGATCGGTCCTGCCGCACCGGGTGCGAGATGAGCGATGGACCATATCTGAGAGAAAGCCAACCCTTCGGCAAAAGTAGCGCCAGGATGACGAGGAGACGAATCGAAGGCTGACACAGGTCACCTACGAGCGAGCTGACGCCGGAACAAGCCAGCCGCCGCTGCAACCAACCTGCCACCTCAGGAGCCGCTCAACAACAGGCCGACGCCGGAGAAGACAAGCCGCTGCCATGAAACGGCCCGGACCACCGCCATGAGCCACCACCACACCGTGCCAGCCCACCTCCACACCAGGACCCTCATGGACAGCCCCAAGCCGCCTGCTGGCGGCCATGGGTCAGATTCGAGCCGATCTGGCCGGCAACCACCGCCACGAGCAGCCGCAGCTGGCGTGCCGCCGTGGTCCACGGTCATCGCCACGACCCACCAGGTCGCAGCCCGCCCCCTCGCCACCTGACGTCCACACGCCCGCCATACCGTATCGGATCTGGACGGGGTCGCCGCCGCCAAGTGCGCACCACTGCCTCGGTCACCAACTGCCAGCCGGCCAAACCAGCCGAGGCCTCACCGCTGCCACGGATGACCACCGCCGCACCACAACCTCGACGCCGTCCGCAGCCCTTGCCGCCCGCAGCCCGCGTCGCCATGGGTCCAAATCTGGCGGAACCGCGCTGCACCAACCTCGTCCACCGTCCCCGGCCACCCAGCACGCTCCGCCACCACGGCGCCCGTCGCGCAGCCAGCAAACCACCATCGCTGCACAGCTCCGGCGCCCCGCCACGCTGCAGAGCCCGCCGCCAGCGCCACACCCTAGCCCGGCCGTCCCGTCCCGCCCAGGGCCCCGCGCGAGAGGACGAAGACTCCCCGCCGCCGCCGCCAGCCGCGCTTCGCCCGGCTGCGCCCCCTGGCGGCGGCGAGGGAGGAAGGAGAAGAGGGGGGGGGAGGCCCGGCGGTGGCGGCTAGGGTTCCCTCCTTACCATTTGTGGCTAACAGATGCATCCGTTCGACTAGGCATTATCATGTATTGCATCGTAGTATCATTTTTGCATAGGATAAATACCTACTTTTGCTGAAGGTTACTTTTCTTCATAAAATTTAATTCATGATGTCGTTTTGCCTGTTGTAGTACCTTCAACATAGAAGCAGTAGTGGTCTGCTCCCCCAAGATCTATAACTCGTGGATATGGCATAGGGAGCAGATGAAATGGGAATAAGAGGATCCCCGACGCGTGCACATATTCTTGCTACCTGACGGCTGACGGTGAGCAGATGAAAATGGGAATAAGAGGATCCCCGATGCGTGCACATATTCTTGCTACCTGACGGCTGACGGTGAGGATGAGCACCGAGTTGCAAACGTGTGTCCCTTCCCCGCAAACTACATTTCCTTTCAGTTAACCAAATCAGCATCTTGTTTTTTTTTTCTTTTTTGCGAACAAACTATGGTTGGATGGTTAGAGAGACTGTGGTATCCCCAGCCCACCAGGATTCAAATCCTGCTGCTCGCATTTATTCCTGAATTTATGTCACGATTTCCGGCGATGCGCATTCAGTGGAAGGAGACGTTCTCGTCGACGACGAGGCACCTACGGTGATCAACTTCGTAAATCTCAAGATGATATGCCGGCTCAGTCTTTCGGAGGTGCTCATAGGGGTAGAGTGTGCGTGTGTGCGTTCATAGGGATGAGTGTATGCGTGTGTATATGAGCGCTTGTGTCTGTACTGATGTTCAAAAAAGCATCTTTTTTTCCTACTTTTTTGAAAGAAGGCAAAAGATTTGCCATTTCATTGATTAAGAAAGAAGTTATTGAACAAGGGCCGCAAGGCGGCAAAATAAAATGTCTACTCTGGCGGCATTACAACACTCATGTGCTTTGCACCCGCCACTGCCTAAAGAGACACCTCTTCTTTGATCTTACAGATTAGGACCATGAAAGGGATGGCCGTATTTCGAAAGACCCTAGCGTTACGCTCTGTCCATATCTCCCATGAGATAAGCATCATCAAGGAGGCTAGCGCCTTAGGGGAGCCAAGGCGAATCTGAAGGTTGCCGTTCCACCAGTCTTTCACCAAAGTCCTCGTCTGCCATATCGCCGTAGAAATGTGGTGCATGCCAAGCCACGTAAGAATATGGTTCCAAATGCGGATGGTGAAGCGGCATTGGAAGAGGAGGTGGGTTGCCGACTCCTGACACTGCCTACAGAGTGGGCAAAGGCCACAGTTTGGCCAAACTCGAGCACCTAAAAAACAGGAAATACACTTGGAGTAATGAGCAACAGGATCCAACCTTATGCAAACTCGATTCGTTTTTTTGCAATGAAGATTGGGACATCGACTTTGGCAGTCATCTACTTCATGCCCTCTCTTCATCCCTCCCTGACCATTGCCCTCTCCTTCTCGCAAATGTCCAAGGACCACCTAAGTCAAAGTGTTTCCGCTTTGAGAATTTCTGGACTAAAATGCCCAGATTCAAGGAGATCGTTCAAGGCGCTTGGAACCAAAGGGTGAACCACTCTGACCCCTATCGGATCCTGTTTCACAAGCTCAAGAAAACCAGCCAAACTCTAAGGAAATGGAGCAGGACGATTTTTGCTCACTCGAAGGTGCAACAGTTCATGGCTCTAGAGGTCATTCTCCGTCTATATGTGGCACAAGAGCTCAGGCCTCTCAGTGTGGAGGAGCGTGATATTCGTAGGAGGCTCAAAAGAAAGATTATTGCCCTGGCTGTGATGGACGTGCCCGAAAGAGACAGAATTCAAGAATCACCAACCTCAAAGAGGGTGATGCCAACACTCGTTTCTTTCACCTGCGAGTCAATTACACAAGAAGAAAGAACTTCATTCACCGTCTGAAGCACAACAACGGCAAGCAAGAAATTTCCTACTTTTCTCTTATTTCTTAGATGCCTCTGACCTATCTCGAGAAGGTCCGAGCCGTAGGATGATGTGTACAGCACAAAACCAATTACTTCGACAACGTAGTTGTTGTACTGGTAACAGCGGCCACAACTTTCTACACAATCGTCACTAGCTGCGACCATCGACGTACCTGATGCCGTGTATGCCTCTCTGTCGCTTTAGTATGCTTGGTTATTCGGTTAGTACAATATAATATCGTCCATTAATCCTTTTGGTTATTTACAATCTTCTGCAGTCACCTGATAGAATTTCATGATTGTTTTGTCATGAAATAGGTTCTGCCAGAGCCAAGGTTCAACGCATTTTAGTTTTGTGTGATAGACATGTTAGTTCAAATTCCTAAAGGGTTTGATGCTGAATTGTTCATATAATCTTGCATCTATTTTTGTAGTCAAATAATGGTTTTTCAGTTGCATTAGTTAAGAACACTAATTTTTCTAGAAAGCTTTATCATGACATCGATCTTGGTTTCACCTTTACTGCCATGCAGAGGTTGGATGGATCGTCCACGATTCAGGCTTTTGGTGCCCATAGGTAGCAGGATACCAGGATGAGTTAAATGTGTTCTTGAGAGACCAGGTGATGTCGTTGCTCACGGGTACATGAAGTACACACTACACACTTCTAAATTTAGTCATTTATTTATCCTCATATCTGGTTTTCCTTAATACTTTATCTTAGAGACATAATCAAAGTGGTAGTATATTATGCATGCCCTATTGATTTGTTCATGTCATTGGCAGAAGTATCTGATTCAACTGACCTAATTCAAGTTAACTTGACTACCATGGTATATAGACATTCACTTACAAATCTATCTAGTTACTAAGCTCCCATGATTTCCTAGCCTCTGGTGGCTTGGGGGTTGTGGAGGGCATTTTTTGGCCTATTTATGCTTTTTTTTCTCACTTGACACTACGTGTAGCAGCCTTGTAACGTCCCTTGCCACTACACCATGTGATGCATAGTCAACAATTAACCGCTCAATTTACTGCCCTAAAAAAACCCGCTTAATTTACTGCATGCAACGCTTAATGTTTTATTAATGCTTAATTAAATAAATAAACAACAGATTATCTTATACTTATGAGCTAGTTTATAAATCAGTCAGGAGGGATGCCTCAGCAAACAAAAGTGCTCTGCTTGCCTGTGTACTATACCAACTAGATAATTCCCCGAGCGTTGCAGCGGAAAAATAAGCTAATAAAGAGTTTAGATGATAGAGGCTAAGGTGTCCCGATGTTTCAATGAGATGGTGGCTATCGTTTTCTGTGGGAGTCGACCTTGACGATCTGACTACGGACGTGCAAGACGTCGCGCCTTAGCAATCGTTAAACCAACTTCCGAGGGTTATTGACCACGCCGGAGCACGATCAACCTGACCACGAGGGTCTGTTTCCTGCGAGCAAACGAAGAACAAGCAAGAAACTGAGATTGCAATCGGGATATTGCGAATATAGATGAAAGCTTTATTGATCAAGGTGGGGTTCTGTGACGTCTTGGTCTGGTCGTTGGACACAAACGAAGTACACGAAGTTGCAGCTATGGCGAACTTTTAATCTAAATAAAACCCAAAGTCTAAACGATGCCCTAAGGGCTGTATATATGGAGGAAGAGGGGGGGAATTTTGTGGCCCTTGAGGGTGGGGTCCGAAACCAACCCTAACTCTTGTTTCCCCACACATACGGACTCTAAAAATAGCCTATACTTAAGTATTTCGAAATTACATGGGCCTGGCCCATTAATAAGGTGATGCAGCACCTAGAATAGCCTATGGACGAATATTATGAAGTGGCATCTTGTATATTTCGTCCAAGGCTTCATGCACTCCTTATGGCGGCTTCAAAGTCCTGAAATCATCACTTGTCACTCCGTTCTTGATCCCCTTGCGCATGCCATCAACTCCATGCGTGTTCTTGCTCCAATGTTCATCCTTCTCCAAGCTAGGCCCTTCATTTGTAAGCAAAACAAATGTATCCAATTTAGGCAGCATCATAATCACATGAACATTAGAATCATTACCAAGAAACGAAAGTACCTGGTAATTTAATTGGCGTGCGCGAGCTCTAGTAATTGGTCCAGTATATGTAACAGTAGGGGTTGTGGGTGTAACAATGGTATTGATGTCCTCACCATCCTCCCCTTCTTGAAATGAAGTCGTCCTCGACGGAAGCGCATCTTCCTCACCCAAATAAGACTTCAAATCTGCAATGTTAAAAGTGGGACTAACCCCAAAATCTACAGGTAGCTCAAGTTTATATGCATTATCATTTATTTCTCTAACACCTTAAAAGGACCATCAGCACGTGGCATTAGCTTTGATTTGCGCAGATTAGGAAATCTATCTTTACGCAAATGTAACCAAACAAGATCTCCAGGCGCAAACACAACATGTTTTCTACCCTTATCTCCAGCAAGTTTATATTTAGCATTCATACGCTCAATGTTTTCCTTAGTTAACTCATACATTTTTAAAATCAATTCAGAACGTTCTTTAGCATCAAAATTAACCTTCTCTGAAGATGGAAGAGGCAACAAATCAATAGGTGCACGAGGTAGGAAACCATACACAATTTCAAAAGGGCACATCTTAGTAGTAGAATGCAATGAACGATTATAAGCAAATTCAATATGAGTCAAGCATTCTTCCCACATTTTCTTGTTATTCTTCAAAACAACCCTAAGCATAGTAGACAATGTTCTATTGACTACTTCAGTTTGTCCATCAGTTTGGGGGTGACAAGTAGTACTAAAAAGCAGCTTAGTCCCCAACTTAGCCCATAAACATCTCCAAAAGTGGCTAAGAAATGTAGTATCACGATCTGAAACAATAGTATTTGGCACACCATGTAAGCGAATAATTTCACGAAAGAACAAATCAGCAACATTAACAGCATCATCGCTTTTATGACATGGTATAAAGTGTGCCATTTTCGAGAACCTATCCACGACAACAAATATGCTATCCCTCCCCTTCTTTGTTCGAGGTAAACCTAAAACAAAGTCCATAGATATATCCTCCCAAGGAACACTAGGTACAGGCAAAGGCATATATAAACCATGAGGATTGAGTCGTGACTTAGCTCTTTGACATGTAGTGCAGCGAGCAACAAAACGCTCAACATCCCGTCTCATCTTTGGCCAAAAGAAATGTGTAGCAAGTATATCCTCCGTCTTCTTGACGCCAAAGTGTCCCATTAATCCTCCTCCATGCGCCTCCTGCAACAACAAAAGACGAACGGAGCTAGCTGGAATGCATAGCTTGTTAGCACGAAACACAAATCCATCATTAAGAACGAACTTGTTCCAAGTTCTCCCTTCCTTACAATTCTGCAATACATCTTTAAATTCAGCATCATGAACATATTGATCTTTGATGGTCTCCAAACCAAATATTTTAAAGTCAAGTTGTGAAAGCATAGTATAACGACGAGACAAGGCATCAGCAATAACATTTTCTTTACCCTTCTTGTGTTTAATGACATAAGGGAAAGTCTCAATGAATTCAACCCATTTAGCATGTCTATGGTTCAGTTTTGCTTGACTTTTAATGTGTTTCAAAGATTCATGATCAGAATGTATAACAAATTCCTTGGGCCATAAATAATGTTGCCATGTTTCTAAGGTCCGAACAAGAGCATATAATTCTTTATCATAAGTAGAATAGTTCAGATTAGGCCCACTCAATTTTTCAGAAAAGTATGCAACAGGTTTTCCATCTTGTAATAACACACCTCCTAATCCAATTCCACTAGCATCACATTCAAGCTCAAAAGTCTTATTGAAATTAGGAAGTTGGAGTAAAGGAGCATGTGTCAACTTATCTTTCAATATCGTGAAGGCTTCTTCCTGTGCGGTACCCCAAACAAAAGGCACATCCTTCTTTGTAAGCTCGTTGAGAGGTGCGGCAATGGTGCTGAAATCTCTCACAAAACGCCTATAGAAACCAGCGAGGCCAAGGAAACTCCTCACTTGTGTGACCGTTTTGGGCTGCGGCCAACTCTCAATAGCTTCAATCTTGGCTTTATCAACTTCAATTCCCTATGGAGTAACAACATAGCCAAGAAAAGATACTCGGTCGGTGCAAAAGGTGCACTTTCCAAGGTTTCCAAACAAATGTGCATCACGTAGAGCAATAAAAACAGCACGTAAATGTTCCAAATGTTCCTCCAAAGATTTGCTATAAATCAATATGTCATCAAAGTAAACTACCACAAATCGTCCAATGAAAGCACGTAAAACTTCGTTCATTAACCTCATGAAAGTACTAGGTGCATTAGTTAACCCAAAAGGCATGACTAACCACTCATATAATCCAAACTTAGTTTTAAATGTTGTTTTCCATTCATCACCCAATTTCATACGAATTTGATGGTATCCACTACGCAAATCAACTTTGGAGAATATTGTAGAGCCACTCAATTCATCAAGCATATCATCTAGCCTAGGAATAGGATGACGATAACGAATAGTAATATTATTAATGCCTCTACAATCAACGCACATACGTGACGTACCATCCTTTTTCGGCACTAAAATGATAGGAACAGCACAAGGACTAAGGGATTCGCGTATATAACCTTTGTCGAGCAGTTCTTGTACTTGACGCATAATCTCCTTCGTCTCCTCTGGATTGGTACGGTATGGTGCACGGTTGGGTAGCGAAGCACCGGGAATTAAGTCAATTTGATGCTCAATGCCTCGAATAGGTGGTAATCCCGGTGGCACGTCTTGTGGAAAGACATCAGCGAACTCCTGCAAAATGTTAGTGACAGCAGGGGGCAAAGAGGAAGGCACGTCCTCGAATGAAAATAATGCCTCTTTGCACACAAAAGCATAGCAAACAGATTTGCTAAAATCTAGCTCATCAATATCAGATTTGGTGGCAAGTAAACATGCACTTTTCAATTTAATTTCAGAAACAACAGTAGATGGTTTATTATTAGGCTTCATTTGGTGCTCAAATTCTTTTGCCACAATCTGATTTTCACTCTTATTTGTCTCCTGTTTTGCTTTATTAGCTCTATTAATATCATCTTTCAAAATGGAATCAGGAGTCATAGGAAGCAAAGTAATATTTTTATCGTTATGAACAAGAGTATACTGATTATTTCTACCATGGTGTACAGAATTTTTATCAAATTGCCATCGTCTACCAAGTAATAAGGAACATGCTTGCATAGGTACCACATCACAATCAACATAATCAGCATATGTAGAGATACTAAAATGCACACGAACAGTACGTGTTACCTTAACCTTGCCGCTGCTGTTGAACCATTGGATGTAGTAAGGATGTGGATGTGGTCTTGTGGTGAGAGATAGCTTCTCCACCATCTCCATGCTAGCCAAGTTATTGCAGCTCCCTCCATCTATGATCACGTGAACAGAACGTTCCTTCACAACTCCCTTTGTATGGAACAAATTATGCCTCTGATTTTGCTCAGCTTGTGTAACCTGCACACTCAAAACACGTTGAGCAACTAAACATTCATACCTGTCAGCATCTTCAGGAGCCATGTATTGCGTCTCATGATCAGAATCGTCTCCACCGTGTTCTTCACGTGTAATAAGAGCCAAAGTCTCCTCATCATAGTCACTAGCGGACTCATACCCACCATCCTCAGTAACAATCATCACACGCTTAGATGGGCATTCTCTCGCATAATGACCTCCACCCTTGCAACATCGACAAATAATATCATGTGTTTGCCCTGTTGATGCCATGGATGAAGAAGAGCTCTTTGCAGGCCCAGAAGGTGTGCTCTTGCTAGATAGTGGTGATTGTGCCTGCTTTATTGTATCACGGTTGGAGGTGGCAGCCGACGGAGGCGCCGGTGTAGCAGAACGTGTGGAAGTAGATGATGCACGTGGTGTCCATGATGAAGGTCGACCTGCAGAAAAGTTAGTCCGCGCCAATGCCTGTCGATCCTGCACTTCACGTTCAGCTTTACAAGCAAGATGGAATAAATGAGTGATATTAGTATACTCCTTATACTCTAGAATCGTCTGAATCTCTCTATTTAATCCACCCATAAAACGTGCAAGCATAGCTTCATTCTCCTCAACAATACCACATCTAATCATGCCAGTTTGTAATTCCTGATAATATTCTTCTACAGAATTTTTTCCCTGTCTTAAGCGCTGCAATTTTTGAAGTAATTCACGTTGATAATATGGTGGAACCCAGCGAGTACGCATAGCAGTTTTCAAAGCAGCCCAAGTAGCCGGAATAGGATATAATCTACAATGCTCAGACCACCAAACACATGCAAAACTAGTGAATGCACAAACAGCAGCAGGAACACGTCTCTCCTCAGATATTGTAAACATGTAAATCGTTGTTCAGTTTCTAACTCCCAAGTAAGATATATATCAGGAACATATCTACCCTCAAATGGTGGAATATTCAATTTTAGTTTAGGGAGATGGTCATGATCTCGTACCTGAGGGTGAGCCCTACCATTGCCATTGTTTGCATGTGGACGACCTGGTGGTTTCTGTGCTGGTGGTGGCACGTAGTTCTGATTTTGATCAACCTCATCCTCATAATCTCCCACATAATCATCCTCCTCCACATCAGCAGTAGGAGCCACAGAAGTATCAACAGCAGCACCAGCAGTTTGGCCCAACTGAAGAGGGACACGGCTCGCTCGGCGGAGGGCCGTTTCCCGACGTGGAGGTAGTCGATGTTGTTGCTGTTGTTGCAGAGGTGCGGCAGGAGCAGCCGGTGGTGGTGGTGGAAAACGCGAAAGCAATTCAGCAAACTTGTTATCGAGCTTTGTTTCAAACGTCTTCTCCATGCCATCTATCTTCTCCATGGCCTCTTCAAATCTGTTTATCACATCTTGCACCTGTCCACTCATCATTTGCTGAAACGTATCATGAAGCTCCTTGTTCGTCAAGTTCTCCCAGTCAGTCTCGTCGGCTTGTGATCCTGGCATGGTTAGCAGCAATAGAAACACACAAGAATATGATCCTACAGACTACTAACAAGTGGTGGTGGTGGCGGGTGTCACAAATCCGTCAAGCAAATCTCAAATTCTTACCAGTTCTTACCCAGCAGCAGGCGGTGATCGGCGACTGTCGACGTACCTGATGCCGTGTATGCCTCTATGTCGCTTTAGTATGCTTGGTTATTCGGTTAGTACAATATAATATCGTCCATTAATCCTTTTGGTTATTTACAATCTTCTGCAGTCACCTGATAGAATTTCATGATTGTTTTGTCATGAAATAGGTTCTGCCAGAGCCAAGGTTCAACGCATTTTAGTTTTGTGTGATAGACATGTTAGTTCAAATTCCTAAAGGGTTTGATGCTGAATTGTTCATATAATCTTGCATCTATTTTTGTAGTCAAATAATGGTTTTTCAGTTGCATTAGTTAAGAACACTAATTTTTCTAGAAAGCTTTATCATGACATCGATCTTGGTTTCACCTTTACTGCCATGCAGAGGTTGGATGGATCGTCCACGATTCAGGATTTTGGTGCCCATAGGTAGCAGGATACCAGGATGAGTTAAATGTGTTCTTGAGAGACCAGGTGATGTCGTTGCTCACAGGTACATGAAGTACACACTACACACTTCTAAATTTAGTCATTTATTTATCCTTATATCTGGTTTTCCTTAATACTTTATCTTAGAGACATAATCAAAGTGGTAGTATATTATGCATGCCCTATTGATTTGTTCATGTCATTGGCAGAAGTATCTGATTCAACTGACCTAATTCAAGTTAACTTGACTACCACGGTATATAGACATTCACTTACAAATCTATCTAGTTACTAAGCTCCCATGATTTCCTAGCCTCTGGTGGCTGGGGGGTTGTGGAGGGCATTTTTTGGCCTATTTATGCTTTTTTTTCTCGCTTGACACTACGTGTAGCAGCCTTGTAACGTCCCTTGCCACTACACCATATGCTGCATAGTCAATAATTAACCGCTCAATTTACTGCCCTCTCAAAAAACCCACTTAATTTACTTCATGCAACGCTTAATGTTTTTATTAATGCTTAATTAAATAAATAAACAACAGATTATCTTTATACTTATGAGCCAGTTTATAAATCAGTCAGGAGGGATGCCTCAGCAAACAAAAGTGCTCTGCTTGCCTGTGTACTATACCAACTAGATAATTCCCCGAGCGTTGCAGCGGAAAAATAAGCTAATAAAGAGTTTAGATGATAGAGGCTAAGGTGTCCCGATGTTTCGATGAGATGGTGGCTATCGTTTTCTGTGGGAGTCGACCTTGACGATCCGACTAGGAACGTGCGAGACGTCGCGCCTTAGCAATCGCTAAACCAACTTCCGAGGGTTATTGACCACGCCGGAGCACGATCAACCTGACCACGAGGGTCTGTTTCCTGCGAGCAAACAAAGAACAAGCAAGAAACTGAGATTGCAATCGGGATATTGCGAATATAAGATGAAAGCTTTATTGATCAAGGTGGGGTTCTGTGACGTCTTGGTCTGGTCGTTGGACACAAACGAAGTACGCGAAGTTGCAACTATGGCGAACTTTTAATCTAAAAAAAACTCAAAGTCTAAACGACGCCCTAAGGGTTGTATATATGGAGGAAGAGGGGGGGGGGGAATTTCGTGGCCCTTGAGGGTGGGGTCCGAAACCAACCCTAACTCTTGTTTCCCCACACATACGGACTCTAAAAATAGCCTATACTTAAGTATTTCGAAATTACATGGGCCTGGCCCATTAATAAGGTGACGCAGCACCTAGAATAGCCTATGGACGAATATTATGAAGTGACATCTTGTATATTTCGTCCAAGGCTTCATGCACTCCTTATGGCGGCTTCAAAGTCCTGAAATCATCACTTGTAACTCCGTTCTTGATCCCCTTGCGCATGTCATCAACTCCATGCGTGTTCTTGCTCCAATGTTCATCCTTCTCCAAGCTAGGCCCTTCATTTGTAAGCAAAACAAATGTATCCAATTTAGGCAGCATCATAATCTCATGAACATTAAAATCATTACCAAGAAACGAAAGTACCTGGTAATTTAATTGGCGTGCGCGAGCTCTAGTAATTGGTCCAGTATATGTAACAGTAGGGGCTGTGGGTGTAACAATGATATTGATGTCCTCATCAGTTTAGATGTAAATTATAAACAAATGGTTCTGAAATAGTAAAACTACTAATGTTATGCTAGTCTGGAATGGTAATAATATCATGTAGTGCATGAAATCAAGATGTAACCGTAGACAGAGGTGATTGTATAAAGAAGTCGAAGATGCTTATTTCCTTCTGATCAGCTGACCTACAAATTAAAATAAACATATTTGCTTCTTTTTTTCTGCTGGTTGCAGCCATTAAAATTTATGTAACACCTCAAAAGATATATCTAACTATAAAAAAATCATTAAAAGATAATACTAAATGAATTTCTATTGAAGCCCATAGTACTAATTAGCATATTAGCGGCACATTGTTTTTGTTTGTTATTCCTCTTTCCATTATGCGGTCAGACAAAGCGAACAAAGCAATTACATGATATATCAAGAGTTCTAATTTATATGAATTATCCAGACTTATAATTGGCATTAGGGGAAATACAAACATATATAGAAAGATATGTCCGGAAGTATTTTCTTCTTGGTCCTTCATGTAGATTAAGTCTTGGTCCCCAGGAGAGCCAAGCGACTCCACATTGAAATATTGCTTATAGTTGTCAACTGAAGCTCATGGGTAGCTTATGCCAAAACTATGCACCCATTTATATGGCATCAGTGTATTACTTGTAGTAATGTGCTAGTGTAGAAATGGAAAATCATTACGCAAAAACAATATATATCATAGGAATCAACAAACCTCATGGGAAAACATAATAATCGTATGTCTTTCTATAATTATCTGCTATGACAGATAAAAAATCACTTGCAATAATAAATTTATACACCGTATTTGATATTCGTCACACAACTAAGCCAGTGCAAGATCGCCAAAATCTAACATTTAGGTTGCCTCTTCTTGCAGGCATTTTTTGCTACGATGAAGGGCAACCACCGCAACCTAAGAAATGAAACTGCTACCTGCCAAGGGTGCAAATAATGCAATAGGTTGAGACCTGTTTCTTCAAATAGATAAAAAAAATTACCTGGCTCACTGCTCAATCTACATGGGCATTCCCAAGGTTCCAACTCTCATATATGTGACAAATAATCCAATCTTTATCTTTATCTAATATTAAAAGAAGGATCGTTTCTCCAGTTTTTTTCTTTTGTAGTGGGACCCACGATTTTCGTTTGTCCCAAATCTCTCGCTCTCGCGCTGAGTTTTCAGCGCGGTAAAAAATCATGTAAAAAAAGCGGCCCACAAAGGATTTGAACTTGGAACACGCAGCAACTACACCCACGCTGCTAACTAGTGTGGCCGTACATCTTCTGTGTTCAACTGTGAGCGCGAATTTCAATTAAAAGAAACCACCGGCAGTGGGAAAACAGAAAAACAACTAGCGGAAGTCTATGCCTGATTGGAATCAAACACAACACCTAGCGCGACTTAACCACGCCCCTAGCCAGCGTAGTTCTAAAATTTGTTGTCCAAAAATTGCAGCTCAGCTTATATAAACTATATGCAGGGAAAGATATAAACTTTTTTCTCAAATGTGATTTTTTCTTTCAAAAAAATGTAAATAGTTTTAGAAAAACAAACATTTTCAAAATATGCTAACAAATTTTTAGAGACTTGAACATTTCTCAAAACTACGAACAACTATTTGAAAATGCAAACATTTATTGAAAAACAAGAATATAATTAAAAAATAGGAACATTTTCTGAAATTAAACGCGAACATTTTGTGAAATTCCCCTAAGAATTTACAAACAAATTATGAAAACATGATTTAAAAATATTATGAACAAAATTTGAAAACAGAATTTTGTTTTCTCAAAAAGTGAACAAATTTTGAAATTGTGAACAATTTTTCAAAACCAAACATTCTATGTAATCCCCTTAACATTTTTCGAACTTGCGAACAAATTTGGAAAACATGAACATTTTTTTAATGATTGAACAAACTTTGAAACAGAAACATTTTCTGAAATTGCAAACATTTTAAAAATCTATGAAAATATATAAAAATGTGTATAATTTCAGAAATTTCAAATTTTTGGAGTTTCCGCAAACATTTTTAAAATTTCTGAACATTTTTTGAAAATAAATTAACCTTGAGTGAGTAAATTGAGCTAGCTCGTACTTGTGTCCATTACCTCCGTCCAGCAAATTTATTATTAAGCCAGGTGTGATGAGTAGGTTCGTTGTTTTTGGGTCGTTTGTGAAAAATGTCTGATTTAATCCCTCCAGCCAATGGCGACGCCACGGTAGGGGCGACTATGGTCAGCCGCCCCAGGTAGCCGAAATTCCGTATACCAAAAAATACGATTCGTTTTGCACTCCACGATCACGCACAAGCCCAATAGCAGTCCACATCCCCCATCTGCTAGCCCGGTCACACCCCAATCCTCAAATCAAGCCACTCAGCCAGGGACTAGCGAGACTAACCTAGCCGCCACAGAGCTCGCCTCGGCGGCGGCCCGGCCGCCGGCCACCGGGCACCTGGTCCAGATCCAATCCATTTCCTTATGATGTTGACCTTCAATTTCTATAGGTAGTCCAACTCCAAGCGCAATCAGGCAATCAGCAGGTAGTCCAACTCCAATACTTGTTCTAAGACATACTCTATATTAATATTCAACTTATTCACCAAACAGCAACTGTCGCCGATGAAGAGTACCGTAGATCGAAGTGATCCAACCTAAAAACACACGAACATAGATGAACGACGAATAGATTCGAGCAAATCCACCAAAAATAGATCCGTTAGAGACACGCCTCCACACGCCCACCGACGATGCTAGATGCACGACCGGAACGAGGGCTAGGCGGGAAGGACCTTATTCCATCTTCAGGCAGCTGCCGCCGTCTCGCCTTCCAAGCAGGACACAAGCCCTAATAAATCTCGAAGACACATCTAAAAACGGAACCCTCCCACCGGTAAAGGCCGGGATCCACCACACCTCATGGCCGTAAGACCATCTAAAAAGAGGCGGAACGACGCCGACGCCGACGGGAGGCAGAGATCCCTAATTTTTTGGGAGGAGGCGGCCACAAGGTAGGATTTCCGAAGGTGCTCTCATGTTAGTAGTTCTCTATGACATTCATGTTAGATTTTGTGATTTTTGGTTGTTATATCACCTACTTGTCGAGAATCTCAAATTGTTCTTAATCATTGGTTATATTAATTTTTTAGTGCATCTAGCTTCATATTTGAATTTTATGAGTTTGGCTTAGCGGACTTGCGTTTGTCAATCAAATAATTTGTACCTCAAGTGTTCCGCCCCGGCTAATTGAACTTAGCTAGGGTTTGTTTACTTATCAAATTAAATTATCACCTTCTCATTTTTTACACTAACTTTCATCAATTTATATACATTTGCAAGTTATACGAAAATCAACAAACCACTCCAGCAATCGATAGAGAGTGAAAAGTGAGTCCCAACTATCCCTAGAGAAACAAACACGCCATTGTGTTGTTATAGATGAGCAGGAAGTATTTAACTCCGCATTTCTCTAAAACAAGAAGTTAACTCCCAATACTTTGAAAGCTTTGTACATGAGATTGTGGGTGAACATGAGCGGTATATAATGGGACAGGGGGAGTATGATATAGCTTAACATATAATTGCAATGGGATTGTCTTTAACTTGGTTGGATGGTCAATTTTTCTCTCGGTGCAACGCACGGGCATATGTGCTAGTAGACACCAAAATATGATGTGCTACTTTGAATTCATGATATTTAATCAGTGAAAGAACAAACACATTATGTGCGATGATGTGCGAGGATATGACCACAGAAACAATTGTGCATATGCAGGTATTGAGGGGTTGGCTGTATTGGCTGAAATTGACTCCAAAACAGATGTTGTTATTCACCTGTACCCAAGTGTCCAATTTCTCGTACAGCTGAATCTATTTCCTAGCTACAACATGCAATTGAAGAAATCAAACTGGGCAAGAAAAAACCCATAGAAAGTCAAGAGTAGTTGCCAGATTCCAATCTTATACGCAACAAAGGAGAAGCATAAGCTCTATAGTGAGGACTTGTACTGATTAACTGGTATATCATACATCTGATTTCCTGAGTTGGAGCCCACCCAACTATACTTGATCTTCGAAAGGAAAATGCAGATAAATCCAAAGAATCATCCAAATATTAG
Organism: Triticum dicoccoides; assembly: GCF_002162155.2. Lineage (NCBI taxonomy): Eukaryota > Viridiplantae > Streptophyta > Magnoliopsida > Poales > Poaceae > Triticum > Triticum dicoccoides. Next base: position 234,462,326 of record NC_041380.1, on the reverse strand, counting down.
CCACTCCATCGATGTTGCCGAGCGGGCCGGGATTGCAAGAGAAGATCACTTGGTGGAGGCATGGCGAGAGGATGGCAGTGTATGCTTGGAAAGGAAAAGCAGTATTCTGTTTGTGAGGGATTCATCCTATGGAGATATGGTTGTTTTATTGGAAGGGCAAAAGAAGATGTATGGAAGGGAAAGAGATATGCGTGATGAATGGAAAGGGGAGAAGGCACACGTGTTTTCCTGATAGCGTACATCGGTTTCCTCTCTAATCGTTTCTTCTGGATTTGGTGAGCATCTAATAATGGTCTGCATGTGATTTACAGTTCTCTCGTGACAGAAAACAGAGCGCTCGGAATTGAATGGGCTGCCGGTTTGCTAGGAACTGAAAACTAAACGCACGGAATCAGAATAGACTATAGTACCTGCCACCGACTTGAGAATGCAAGCATTGCATGGGCAACACCTGAACCCGTGGCTGCGATTTTTTTTTTTTTTTGAAACAAGCCGTGGCTGCGAATTGAGGCCCTGCCCAACATGACCACCGGCACCAGCGAAGCCCTTAAAGCTCGAAAAATAAGTGCGTCCACCAGCTGGAGACCTGCCCGACGCGGCGTCCGTTCCATGGTTGAGTTGCCGAGCAGACGATCCTTCCATGCAAGAAAAGAAAAGAAAAAAAAGAGTATCCTTCCAGGCGAGAGCCCAGCGGCCGGTCTGATTCCGTCGGGAGCGATCAGTATCAACCTCCCCAATGACGCCAGCGACACCTTCGCCTGAAGGGAGACAGGAGGAGAGGAGAATCAGGGCGCCAAGGACGCCAGCTCGACGACGCACGCATCGCACCGGCAAGGGGGAATCCTGGTAAGCGGCGAAGGTGACTTTGACCGGTGGTTATGCCAAAGGCAATGAGCGGCGCAGGACGGACGGATTGTGCCGAAGGAGCACCTGATGCAGAGATGGATTCACGCCGGCGTGGGCTACTTAGAAAGGGGAAAATTTACTGCACGGAAGGAGGGACAGAGACGCTTATGTGGTGGTAGGTCCTTAGCAAGTAACAGACGCTTATGTGGCAGGGGGCATTGTACTTGTTGGACCCACATGTAAGTCAATGAAAGAATGGTGATATGGCTAGGTTGATGATGTGGACAACTTGCATGTTAAGAGAAATAGGATAGTGGGGATGAACTAATGAGATCGTGCCTTGTGTCTTTAGAACATCTTCAATAGAAGATGTAGGTGAAAAACTAACTAACTAACTTTTGCATCTTCGATGTCCAAAAAGCCACCTCCAACAGATGATGTAGATGTAAAAAAAATACATCACCTGGCCAAGTGATGTAAAATACAACATCTGAAAATGCAAATTTGCATCTCCACCTCCAGATGTTGTAAAACGGCTGGTCGCATGCCAACCGTTGTTTATTTCTTTTCTCCCCATCGTGTGTCTTCTTCCTCCGACCACCGCCTGCCCACCCACTGCATCATGCCACCGTCGCCCCGTGCTAGATTCGGCCGCCAACCACCCCCGCTGCCGTTTCCGTGACTCTGCCGCCGCAGCCCACCTCAAATCGGACTCGATTCGCCACCGCCGTCGCCGCTCGATTCTCCAGCACCGACATCCGATTCGCCACCGCCAAGCCCCCGCCCCCACCCCGAGCC
>NC_041380.1:234443092-234460349 GCF_002162155.2 Triticum dicoccoides | reverse complement strand
GCCCCAGCCCAGAGCCCCACCTCACCGCCGCCCGCCAGCAAGCCCCCGCCCCACGCCGCCCATCACCAAACCCCCGCCCCGAGCCAACCAATTGTGACTGCTATAATTCAGCAATAATGCAATCCTTTTCACCGGATACTTTTATAAAAATGCTTAAACATGATTGTCACTTCTATACTACAATCCTTTTTCCTAGAAAAAAATAGCACAACTAAATGACAATTACACACAACGAGCCAACCAATTGAAATAGACCACATACGAAATAAACATAGGGGACTTAACCCACGACCGAAGAATAGGCGCGGCAAAGCGCGCGTCATGCTCTAGTCCTACCCCAAATGGACAACAATGGTAGTACGCGGGCAGTGTAAAATGCATTTGTGTTTGTTCAGTGAAATTAGAGATCGGCCTGATGGTACTTCATTTTTTATTCTATAGCTTGATCTGCGAAATGCTATTAATGAAATGAAGTTTCTTCCTCGATAAGTTATCAGTCCTTATTGTGTGTATACTTCCTAATCAACACCTGAATAATCTACACTGTAAATCTTCCAGCACTTGCTTACAATGTCTTACTTTCTGTTATCAGTCTGCCGTCATGGAAAAAGTTAGGATCCCAACAAAAGTGCTTCTGGATGCTCTGGTGCAACATCTTGGCCACAATTTACTCAACACAAGGCAAGGACCGTTGGTCTCGAGGCGACTGTTCAATTCTATCCATCTCAGCACCAACTAAACAATGGACGTGCAAACTAATCAATATCCATCTATGTCTACGAAAAAGTGGAATAGGCTGAAGATCGGCCAGCAAAAGAAGAGTTGTGAGGTCACCAAGCTGTGCCATTGCTGCTTGTGCCATCACTGCCTTAAGAGCTGAAAGTATATATAGTTTTCCGTAGACATGATTCTATTTATATGACGCATGTGTCATCGATGGCACATGCGTCGATGATTCTGCCTGATCTAAATGGCAACATGTCTTAGTTACCATCACCTTGGTGACAAAAACAATATATATGATGCATCTCTGCTTATGTAGCTTTGTTTATCATGAACTGGTCTCAAGCCTTTCTTTTGACCTATGAAACTACCTCAAATGTAATATATAACACTACGTATGAACATCATACCTAAATATCTATTTTCTTATGCTTCAATTATTTGATAATCGGTCTCTGAATATTCTAATTCTGATGATTTAAAAACTTGGTTCACTCTCGCCCTTTGCGCCATTGGCACAATGAGTCATCTAGTTCTCTTAAACAATAAACAGGCTGCACGTGGAGTTACTAAAGATCAATGTTGAACTTATTCATGTCGGCTTGTACTGATTAGCCAAGTGATTATTCGGTATATCTGAATATATCATGCAATAAAATTCTACCTACTCTCATAGGATGTGATTTAGTGCTAAAACTCACAGTTAAGTTATTGCAATTTCCATTTTTGATATAATTATTTTTCTCCACAAAGCAGTAAAATACACTTAAATTATGATGACCATATGGCCAAAGGGACAGTAGTTACTTTCAGTATATTAGTACTTTATTCATGCAAATTTGAGTGAATTTGTGGGCTGCTATTATGTTAGGTGTTTATAAATCTGATTGGAATGGGACTTAGACCAGATGGATTGGGATATATAAGCTTATTCTTCCAACTGGATTGATTGCTTTCAAATTGCTAGCCCATGGAGATGCACGGGTTGATAACTAGTTGCACTAACTGAGAAAGGGATGGTAACACCTAAAATGTAACGGCAGTGGCAAAAATGTAAGAAATTTAACAGTGTAGTGGCAAAAGCAATGGCACAATCATAATTGCAGGAGAAACTAGTTGCATCGACCTAAATTCCCATATAGTTGGGCAAGAGTGACTAACCATAAATCATGTCCAAAGAAGCCACGGAAGTACGGACGGAACCTAGCTTAGAAGATACAGCTGTGTGCACAATATTCTAGATTCCAACCATCTGTGATACGGTCATATGGAAATTGTAAAACTGAAAGGAAAGAAGTCATTCATGTCATTTGATATCCAGCAAAGAAATAAGTCCGTAACTAAACACTACACAAGACAAAGCGCTAGAATGATTCAGAGACAAGAACAGACCATATCAGTCCAAGTAGAACAAAATCTAGCAACGAGGGAATAAACTGTACTCTCAAATATCTACATTGCAATACATCAGATACTATGCTTCAGACGATTATGGACTCAATGTTGTCAATCCCGGAGGTTCATAAACAGACACTATTGGTGTACTAAAAACATCAAAACTGTACAACTACATTTGTGAAAAATATAAAATAGCCAATACACTTCGAAGGAATAAAAAAATTGTATATACAGTTGATTGGGTATTACATATTTACTTTGGTCCTTGACTTTTACAAAATGTTTTTTTTCATGCAAAGTTTTTACAACCAAGCACAGTAAAGTAGTAAAGTGAGAAAAGGAAACATGTCTGAGACTATTTTAGATACTAAGTGGGTGGGACACATATTCAATACTTATGTACGAAGATATACTTGCATGCAGAATGTCTCTACTATCACATTCTTACACATTTGCTATTTTTGTTAGGGCAAGGCCTTGAACACTAAATAACACTTACATGAACAAGAATTTAAAAAAATGTGAAGTTGAGATTGGCCTAGTGCATTTCCAGGAAATCTTACATTTGTTTCCAAAATAAGGATTGGATAACTGGCCACATGGCGTATCAGAGTGTATTGGGCCAAAAGGTAACTTTGTAGTTCATAGAGCTTTATAGCACCAATATAAAAGGACACCACTATTACTTACTCCCTCTGTAAAGTATATGATCTAAAAAAAGTCTTGTATTACTTTACAGAGGGAGTAGCATACAACTTATAAAAAATAGACCAATAACTTGCTAGCATGTCTTGTTTTTATAATAACAAAACCACATATAGAAGGTGTTGGTCATGCTGGGATAATGGCTACATTTCCTCCAGTAACATTAAAGGTATGCTGCTACATCAATTTAATATTTGTTGCATGCTATGCTCAATTGCACAGAGCTTTTTCTACCGTTCAACATAAATAATACTGTCAGTATGTAACATATATCCTATAGAAACTGGATCAATATTACGTCCAAATAGATAGACCATAACCACTTTAGGTCTGAGTTGTGAACAATTAGGTGGCCGCCTAACTAACCACCATTTATAAAAACAAAACAAAAAACTAAACACTATTTATAGCTTGCTGCTAACGCGTAGGTGGCAGAGTAAGTGCTCAGAGACCTTGACTTACAACACTTAAACGGCTAGAACAGTGTCGAGAGCGAATATGATCAACATAGGTTACATAAATTCAACTGGTTAGACAAAAAATGACACGCCATCCAGTAAAAGTTTTGCCTATATCCAAATAGATGAGTAACATAGAGAACATTACATGGAAATGAAACATCTAATGACCATCTAGTATATTTGGTGTTGAAATATCATAAGCCATGTCATATTATTTCTCAATGTTAAATATCGCGTATGTTGCTGCTTGTGGATCTTATTATCTCTTAACACAAGAAACACAGATGATTCACTAGAAAATTGGAAATCTTGGAAAGCACTCGGGACATATCATATGCAAGAGCAGTAAGAAATCCAGATGAGCCAAAACTAATATTCGGAGATATCATAGGTCGATAGCCCTATCTTAGTAGGGTTTAGATAGGCTGACAATCTTGTAGGCTGTGACATTGTGCATTAATTTCTGGGACATTTGATTAGCTACCTGGCCCGAACACTGTCCCTGACCCGCAAAAAGTGAGGATGAGAGACTTAAACGTAAGGCAAGGCAGTGAGCTGATGATTAGCACAATTAAGTTACAAAAGACAAATAACTACTCCCTCTGTACCGAAATATATGTCATTGAAGCAACTGTAGTTCAACTTCTCCAGCGACATATATTTAGGTACCGAGGGAGTACCTACAAACATTGTACCAAACTATGTTGAGCATCGCGCACTAAGACACGGAAAAAATATCAGCCAGCCAAGGAAACAAGCTAGCAACAATAATGCCAATCATTTGGTGGTTCTTTCCCCATATTTCGCACCTTTACGCATCAGGTACTATGCTGAGCACAACAAACTGTAATGTTTCCAATCTCAAAACTTAACACATAAATTCCTTGTCTTATTTTTTGAAACATGATACTACTAGTTAATAAGCAACAACAGTACCTACTGGGTGCCATCCTCGGGGAAGCGCGATTCGACCCCGCCGTGCACATGCTGCCCTCCGGCGCCGGCAGCCGGGGTTGAGACGCCACCGCCAGGTCCGGCAGCTGAGGGCCCTCCGACGCCGTGCTGAAGCTCGATAACGAGCCAGCGGACGGCCTTGCTCATCTGCTCGAGGCGGACGGCGCTGATTGGCTTGATGCCGGGGGCAGCCAGCGCGACGCTTGCGGGCGTGGAGGCGGAAGAGGAAGATCCCGTGGCCTCGTCGACGAGACACTCGGAGCCGATGCGCTGGCGGATGGACTCAACGAGCTCCTCGGCGTGGTCGCAGGAGACGCGGAAGAGCTCCCATCGCTGCTTGAAGGCTTCAAGCGCCGCGTCCGTGGCTGCCATCTTCTGGCCGCCCGACTGCTCGCGAGCTTCCATCACGGCCACCGCAGCCGCCACGAACTCCTTATACGCCGCGCTCAGCTCGTCCACCGTCGCGTCCATTCCGCCGCCCGAAAGTTTCTTACGCATCATCCGACACGCTCCGCTGACGCTATAACCCGAAAATCCCCCAATTTGAGCACGGTCGACTCGCAGGCACCGAGGTACACATAGGCTTGAAGATCCAGGTCGTCCATTTTGTTTTGCTGTCTAGGGTTCTCATAAATATGAGGAAAAAAATTATGTCATACAGTATGAGCTGGTACATCTATACGTCTACACAGACGGCCACTGAGCGGTCACAAAATCTTGACTCGGCCACACCCCTCATACCGGCCCTATACGGCCGGGCTGACAAGCATTCTCAGCCCACATCTGAGACGGATATGGGGAGGCCCGGACGTGCCTGCATGCATCTTCCACGTCGGATTCAGCCCACCCTGGCCCATTCCGATCCTGCATATATTCATCCTATCCGCATCTTAGACAAAACCCTAAACACTCCACTTCATTTCGCCCCCAACCACCATTTCGATGATCTCAGGCCTTCTCCGGCATGACGGACATCGGATCCGACTCCGAAACCTTGGAGAGGAAGCGGGAGGATGTCTAATGGGGACAAAGGGTTGAAACAGTACACCATATCAAATGGAGACATGTACGTAGTCATGTATCTTGCACATTGTAGGTGAATTCAGCGACAGGTAAACGCTCCTCTGACTCCTTGATGTTCTTCCTAATTAGCACGCGAACAAGTGTCGATAGCGTACGGTTGACCACCTTGGTTTGGCCATCGGTTTGACGATGATAGACCGAAGAGAACATGAGTTTGATTCTAAGTTTGATGCATAGGGTCTTCCAAAAGTAGCTCAAGTACTTGACGTCACGGTCGGAGACAATTGTAAAAGATATTTGCAACATGTGAAGCATCGTCTACTTTGTTGCATGGAATGAAATGTGTCATTTTAGAGAAGCGATGCACAACGACAAATATTGAGTCTTTGTCATTTCTAGTCCTAGGCAAACTAAGTACAAAATCTATGCTTATATCCTCTCAAGGTGCATATGGTATAGCTAAAGGCATGTATAATCCATGGAATTGAGCTTTTGACTTAGCTTTACGGCATGTGCATCAATATTTGGTGAAGCACGTCACATCTCAAAACATCTTGGGCTAGTACATGTTTGTGAGAGTGAGGAATGTCTTATCCTGGACAAAGTGTCCCATGAGGCCTCCATCGTGTGACTCTTGCAAAAACAACAGACGCAAATAGCTCTCGGGCACGTAAAGCTTGTTAGCATGCATAAGATATCCATATTTCAAATTGTAATGCTCCCAATAAGTGTTATCATGACATTTAGCAAAGTGAAGCGCAAAGAATGTATCATGCTCATATAGGCTTTGATATCCTCGAAACCAATGACATTAAGCTCTAGTTGAGCATGCATTTGAGGGAAAGAGTGTCTGCCATGACATTCTCTTTACCCTTAATGTATTTGATGACATAAGGAAAAGGTTTAATAAATTCACTCCATTTAGCATGTTATTTATTCAATGTAGTTTGGCCTCTTAGATACTTGAGAGTTTCATGATCGGAATGAATAACAAATTCTCTAGACCTAAGGTAATGCTCCCAAACATGCAAAACATGCACAAAGGCATACAATTCCTTATTATATATGAGATAGTTCAATTGAGCTCTGGATAGTTTCTCATTAAAATAATCAATTGGTCACCGCTCTTCTATTAGGACACCACCTATAACATTACTGCTAGCATCACAATGCACTTCAAAAGTTTTATCGAAGTTGGGTAAAGTAAGCAAGGGCGCATGAGTTAGCATATTCTTAAGCTCATTGAACGCTTTATCTAGTGAAGGTCCCTATATGAAGGGTGCATTCTTATTACTCAAAGCATGTAAAGGCGAAGCAATCATGCTAAAGTCCTTAACGAAACAACGGTAAAACCAGCTAGTACAAGGAATCTATGCACTTGAATCAAGTTTGTAGGTTGGGGCCAAGTTTTAATAGTGTCAATTTTATGAGTAAATTTTATGCATACTTTTTAGAGTATATTATAATGCCAAACATATCATATCAATCTAGCACTTATTCATGTCTCCAATGCATAGTTTTTGGTATTTATTTGTTTTACCAAGTTCATTGCACACTTTTTATTTTTATTTAGTTTTTATTAGTTTTCCTTTGTTTTGTGGTCTTTGTAGGTGTGCTGGCGTGTTCATGGACTTGGAACATCAAAATAATCATGTAACACCCCGGATGTAACTTTCCCTATTTGTACTCCAACTCTTGCCGTTTTCGGCGTTAAGTTATATTTATTTCCTTGGGTTCGGGTTTTGTCTCCGTGTGTTGATTGACGTTGTCATGCATCTCATATCATGTCATCATGTGCATTGCATTTGCATACGTGTTCATCTCATGCATTCGAGCATTTTCCCCGTTGTCCGTTTTGCATTCCGGCGCTTCGTTCTCCTCCGGTGGTCATTTCTAGCTTTTCTTTCGTGTGTGGGGATTAAACATTTCCGGATTGGACCGAGACTTGCCAAGCGGCCTTGGTTTATTATCGGTAGACCGCCTGTCAAGTTTCGTACCATTTGAACTTCGTTTGATACTCCAACGGTTAACCGAGGGACCGAAAAGGCCTCGTGTGTGTTGCAGCCCAACACCCCTCCAATTTGGCCCAAAACCCACCAAACTCTGCTCCATGTCCTAGAGCGTTCGATCACGATCGCGTGGCCGAAAACCGCACCTCATTTGGACTCTCCTACCTCCCTCTATGCCTATATAAAGACCCCTCCGAATCCGGATCTTCCTCTCCCCCCGAAACCCTAATTTTCCCGTCGCGCGCCCAGACACGTCCGGCTGTCACCGGACAAAGCCGCCGTCGCCCGCCCGCGCCTATCGGGCGCCGCCACGTGGCACAAAGCCGCCGCCGTTGCTCCGGCCCGGTAGGCCCAGCCGGGGCCCCCGAGGCCCATCTCCTCCGCGCCTCCTCGCCCGCGAGCCGGCCGTCGCCGCCCGCCGCCACCGACCTCGCTGTCGCGGCCGCCGCCCGCCACCACCGGCCGCACCGACCCCGTCCGGCGCCACCACCGGCCGCGCCGCCCCGCCGCGCTCGGAGCCCGCGCCGGCGCCACTCCGGCCTGTCCTCTCCGGGGAGCTCCGAGGATTCCGGCGAACTTCATAATCCGTGCCCGGATCTTAGATCTGAAATCCTAACCCTAGGTCGTTTTTTTCACTGTCCCAGAATTCCTGATCCAAGTTGCCATGTTCGCGGCTCCGTAACTTTGCATCCGTAGCTCCGATTTGGGCATATAGCATATCAAAATGTTCATCTCAGAGAGTACATCATTTCATTCCATTGCATCATTTTCATTTGAGCTCATCTTGATGCTCGAAATGCTGTTGGTAGAGGGCTACTTGAGTTAATTGTCAGATCTGTTACTCCGTTTAGCACTTTTGTCATTTTTGCCATGATTAATGTGTGCATGCTATGCCCGTGAGTTCTTCATATGTTTTGTTAAGGGTTTTGTCATCTTTCCAGAGGTGCAACCCATGTATTTTAGGATGTATGTGGTGATTTGTGCAAGCTTGCAAAGTGGTGCACTTGCTAATTCTGTTTTCAGGGACTTAGTGATTTCACTAAGTCCTGGGATTGTTTATCTCATGATGACATATGTTCATGTTGTTTCCTAGTGATCCGTGCCTCTTTTGAGGATGATCAGTAAAGGAGTTTTGTTAATATTATAGTGCTTTATCCATCCATGTCTTTGTTTGCAATTATGGAGCAACCTAGCTTGAGTCGATTGAGCTCTACTTTTGCTTCGTTGCGAATCTGGGCAGATCGTCAACTTGTTTGCGATTTTGCCGATGTTATTGTAGTTGATCCGTGCATGCTATGCCATTGTTCTTGCCATGTCTAGCTTGCATTTTGTGCCTTCTTAAGGGATGTATGCTTGTATTTCCATGACTTGCACCTTAGTGAGTGCATCGAGCTCGTAAACATGCCTTCGTGAGTTATGTTTCAGCATGCCCCAGTTTTCACTAAGTCTGAAAACTGATTATGTTTTTGCTATGTTCGTGTGCTTGTTAGTATATTTTGTGATCCCTTTTGGCTCAAGGTCATTAAGGGACTTTTGTTAAGCTTGTTGAGTAGCTCCATGGCATGTCTTTCTTTGTCATGTACAGGTCCTGTAGCATGTTGTTTTGTTGCTCCGAAGAGGGCTATATGATCTGAAATTCCAGACAAGTGTTAATTTCACTAAGTCTGAGATCTGTTTTACCATTTGCATTTTTGCCATGCTTGTTTGAACGTGTTAATGGATGATTTGGCCGTAGCTCAGTGCTAGACTTTTGTTAAGCATCTTGAATGCTTCCCTGCCATGTTTTTTGTTGCCATGTTTGGGTGCTGTAGCATGTTCATTTTGTTGCATTTAGATGCCTACTTGCTGTAAATCGCAGACCGGTGTCATATTTGAATCGCTTGCCATTTCCAAACCGTAACTCCGATTCCGGTGTTCTTTATATCGTTTCCAAGCGATTTCATCTCATATTTCCAGTGGCACACTTGGTTTTCCAAGTTGAGGCCAGGTTCATGCATTTCCTGTCATATCTTGCATTTTGCATCCCGCATCGCATCCCGCATAGCATATCATCTTTGCATCATGTTGTTTGAGTTTGCACGTGGTTGATTGTATCCTTGTTGCTTGTTTGTCTTGTTTGGGTAGAGCCGGGAGACGATTTCGCTAACGAGGAGCCCGTTGAGTTTGCTTTCGAGGATCCAGTCAACTCTGACAACTGTGTAGGCAAGATGATCATACCCTCGAAATCACTACTATCTTTGCTATGCTAGTTTGCTCGCTCTTTTGCTATGCCAATGCTATGATGCCTACCATTTGCTTGCAAGCCTCCCAAATTGCCATGTCAAACCTCTAACCCACCAGGTCCTAGCAAACTATTGATTGGCTATGTTACCACTTTGCTCAGCCCCTCTTATAGCGTTGCTAGTTGCAGGTGAAGATTGGAGGCCGTTCCTTGTTGGAACATTTATTTACTTGTTGGGATATCATTATATTATCTCGTTATGTTAATGCATCTATACACTTGGTAAAGGGTGGAAGGCTCGGCCTCTTGCCTAGTGTTTTTGTTCCACTCTTGCCCCCCTAGTTTCCGTCATATCGGTGTTATGTTCCCGGATTTTGCGTTCCTTACGCGGTTGGGTTATAATGGGAACCCCTTGATATTTCGCCTTGATTAAAGCTTTTCCAGCAATGCCCAACCTTGGTCTTACCATTTGCCACCTAGCCTCTTTTTCCCTCGGGTTTCCGGAGCCCGCGGGTCATCTTATTTTAAACCCCCCCGGGCCAGTGCTCCTCTGAGTGTTGGTCCAAATTAGAGTCCTGTGCAGCGCCCCCTCGGGGAAACTCGAGGTTTGGTTTTAGTTGTATGGAGCGCTCATCTGAGTGTGCCCTGAGAAAGAGATATGTGCATCTCCTATCGGGATTTGTCGGCACATTCGGGCGGTGTTGCTGGTCTTGTTTTAACCCGTCGAAGTGTCTTGAATTACCGAGATACCGAGTCTGATCGGAACGTCTTGGGAGGAGGTCTATTCCTTCGTTGACCGTGAGAGCTTGTCATGGGCTAAGTTGGGACTTCCCTGCAGGGATTGAACTTTCGAAAGCCGTGCCCGCGGTTATGGGCAGATGGGAATTTATTAATGTCCGGTTGTAGATAACTTGAACCTTTAATTCAATTAAAATGAATCAACTGAGTGTGTTACCGTGATGGCCTCTTCTCGGCGGAGTCCGGGAAGTGGACACGGTGTTGGAGTAATGTTTGCGCAGGTTGTTCTTTAGTTTCTCGCTCGTGCTTGCCTTCTCTTCTCGCTCTCTTTTGTGAATAAGTTAGCCACCATACTTGCTAGTCGCTTGCTGCAGCTCCACTCATATTTTACCTTGCCATTCCTATAAGCTTAAATAGTCTTGATCGCGAGGGTGCAAGATTGCTGAGTCCCTGTGGCTCACAGATTACTATTACACCAGATGCAGGGCCTGATGATTCCTCTCCAGGAGACGCGTATGAGCTCAAGTGGGAGTTCGACGAAGACTCTCAACGTTACTATGTTTCCTTTCCCGATAATCAGTAGTGGTGCCCAGTTGGGGTGATTGGGACCGTGTCGCATGTTGGGTTCTCTTTTATTTTGGTGCCGTAGTCGGGCCATGAGTGTTTGGATGATGTAATGTTATTTAAGCACTTGATTGACGTGGCGAGTGTAAGCCAACTATGTTATCTCCCTTTTTATTATCATAATACATGGGATGTTGTGAAGATTGCCTAACTTGCGACATATGCCTTCAATGCGATTATATCTCTAAGTCGTGCCTCGACACGTGGGAGCTATAGTCGCATCGAGGGTGTTACAAGTTGGTAATCAGAGCCTTCCCCGACCTTAGGAGCCCCATTGCTTGATCATTTTTAGCGGCCGAGTTGTGTCTAGAAAATGTTTTGAATCTTTTAGGAATTATATATCAGAGAGTTTAGGAATTCTTTTTACTTCCTAGTCTCCTCATCGCTCTGGTAAGGCATCCTGACGTAGAGTTTTGACTCTTCTCTTCTCAAATTTCACTAAAAAAAATTTTAGGATCACGCGGGTATCTTGGAATCGTTCCGATGGTTTTATGATGAGAACTTTGTCTTGGTGCCTCCTGTCAGGGGTTTAGTGGAAGTGTCCCGGGGAGTTGAGCTCTGAGGTGTTGTCATCATAATTTTATTGTTGCAGTTCTGGAATACCTGAGTTTAGTACGCTAACATCAAAAATCTCTTTTATGCAGTTCGTTGGTGAGATAACCTCGACGCCACCCAGTACTGGGGTGGGAGTTCGGGAGTATCGCCATAGCTTGTATAACAGATGCTTTTCGAAGGTTGAGGTAGATGGTTTCCGAAGGTTTCTTGGTTATGTGTTGAAAGATGGATATAGCTGGATGTAGGATTTGCTAGTTTGGGTGAGATATTATGCTTCCCCTGTATCCCCAACACCTGATTGCATAACCGAAAAGGTTCGGGAGTTTCATAGGTGGGAATTCTAGTAGCTTTAGTTCTTCTTCTACGGATATTGGTTTGAGATTGGGATTTCTTACCGATTATTCGTTCTTGATCCGTACCTTGTTGATTTATTTCTCTACTTTAATTCTACGTGGCTTCTCAATTTATGGATATGTGACCATTTCAAGAGGAATGCATTCGTTCATTTTGTTCGGATGTGAAGACTATATGTTGTAATTTTCATTCCATTGGATTCAGCTTCAATATTTATCTGTCAATGTGCTAATGGTGGTCAACCTCTTCAGGATGGCTCCTCCAACGCGCACGACTCCGAATCCTGATCCGCCACCACCTCCACCTCCTCCAGAGGCATGGCAAGCTGTGATGGCCGCAACCAATGCAAACACACAGTTGATCATGCAAATTCTTCAAGAGCGCAATCAAGGCAGTCAAGGGAATCAAGGCAGCAATCAGAGTCACTTTGCTACACTCAACCAGTTCCTTGCTAACGGGCCAAAGACTTTCAGCAATTGTGTTGAGGCAACCGATGCTGACGATTGGCTTGTGGATCTGTGCAAGCATTTCGAGTGCAGTAACGTCAGGCCTGAGGACTTTGTTAAGTTTTCTTCCTTCCAACTCAAAGATCAAGCTGCAGAATGGTTCCAGCAGTACAAGGACTCCAGAGGTGGGCGTGTTATCACTTGGGATGATTTCCGTCGAGATTTCCAAGCTCATCATATTCTGCAGAGCGTGGTTGAAAGCAAGTGTGAGGAATTCTGCAATCTAAAGCAAGGCTCTTTGTCTGTCTATGACTACAACAAGTTGTTCCAGAAGCTCGCCCGCTTTGCCAAGCAGGACGTCCCTGATGAGAAGAGCATGATATATCAGTTCAGGGGTGGTCTCAGAGAAGATATTCAGCTTGCTCTTGTTCTCTTTGAGACCTTGAGATACGATGAGTTCTACAACATGGCACTGAAGCAAGAGGTTGCTTAATTGAGGTGTGATGCTTCCAAGAAGCGAGTCAGAGATGCTACTCCTTCTTCCTCTACTCAAGTGGCCAAGCAGCAGACGTTTTGGCTTCCTCCTCCTCCGTTCCGTCAGCCGTATCAGCAGAAGAGCAAAGGTGGCAGTGGTTCTTCCCACCCACCCAACCCTGGCTTTCAGAACAAGACTTCGTCTCAAGCTCCAAGATCGAGTGCTCCATATCACCGTCCGCTTTCAGAGGTCATGTGCAACAAGTGCCAACAGAAGGGTTACTATGCCAACAAGTGTCTCAACCAGAGGCGTCTTCCTCCTCCTCCTCCTGTCAGATCGACAAGTACAACTGTGGTCAAGCATAACCCCAAGTTCGCCAAGGTCAATATGGTGAATGCAGCTCAGGCAGAGGACTCACCAGATGTCATCATGGGTAACCTTCCTGTTAATGATATTCCTGCAAAAGTTCTTTTTGACACGGGTGCATCGCATTGCTTCATTTCTAAACCTTTTGCATCAAAGTATGAGTGTGATTATCAGTATCTGCAAAGTTCCTTGCAAATTGTGTCACCGGGCAAGCAGATGACAGCTAACACCTGCGTCCCTAAGGTTACTATCACATTGGGTGACTACAAGTTCCTTTCTTCCCCAATTATTCTTGGTAACTCGGATATTGATCTTATTCTCGGAATGGATTGGCTTTCTAAGCACAAGGCACATCTTTATTGTGCAGCCAGGCAGATTCAATTGACTCATTCGTCTAAGGATGTAATTGTCTTTGCCGCTCGAGATAATACTATCCGTCTGTTTCCTCTCAATGAAAAGGGTGAATTGGATGCCATCTCTCAAATTCCAGTCGTTTGCGAATATCAAGACGTCTTTCCAGAAGAGCTTCCAGGAATGCCTCCGCACCGGCCAGTTGAATTCGTTATTGATCTTGAGCCTGGTACGGAACCTGTGTGCAAACGTCCTTACAAGCTCGGACCTGAAGAGTTGAAAGAGCTGAAGAAGCAACTCGATATGCAAGAGAAAATGGGTCTCATCCGGCCTAGTTCTTCTCCGTGGGGTTGTGGTGTTCTTTTTGTGAAGAAGAAGGATGGAACGGACCGACTTTGTGTTGATTACCGTCCAGTGAACAAGAAGACCATCAAGAACAAATACCCACTTCCCGACATCAATGAGCTGTTCGAACAACTCAAAGGTGCCCAAGTATTCTCCAAACTTGATCTTCGTATGGGTTATCACCAGATTCGCATTCGTGAAGAAGATATTCCCAAGACAACATTCAGAACAAGCTTTGGTTCCTATGAATACACTCTCATGTCTTTTGGCCTCGCCAACGCTCCTCCGACGTTCTCTCGCATGATGAACTTCATCTTCAACGCCTACACCAATGACTTCGTTTTGGTCTATCTCGACGACATTCTGGTTTTCTCGAAGAACAAGGAAGATCATGCCAAACACTTGCGTTTGGTGCTTGATAAGCTCAGAGAACATCAGTTCTACGCCAAGTTCTCCAAGTGTGAGTTTTGGCTTGATGAGGTTCTTTATCTTGGTCATATCATCTCTGCCAAGGGCATTGCCGTGAATCCTGAGAAGGTGTCTGCAATTGTGAATTGGGAACCTCCTCAAAACGTGAAGCAACTCCGCAGTTTTTTCGGTCTCGCAAGCTATTGCCGAAGATTTGTTGAAAACTTTTCTAAGATCGAGAAGCCTCTCTCAAATCTTCTCCAGAAGCACGTCAAGTACGTTTGGTCTCCGGAGTGCGATATTGCTTTCAACACTTTGAAAGAGAAGTTGATCACTGCTCCAGTTCTGACTCCGCCTGATGAATCCAAGCCGTACGAGGTCTTTTGTGATGCCTCTCTCCACGGTCTTGGCGCAGTATTGATGCAAGAGAAGAAAGTTGTTGCCTATACATCTCGCCAGTTGAAGCCTAATGAGAAGAACTACCCCACTCATGATCTCGAGTTGGCGGCAGTTGTGCATGCTCTTTTGACTTGGAGACATCTTCTATTGGGAAGAAAAGTGGAGATTATCACTGATCACAAGAGTCTCAAGTACATCTTCACTCAGCCTAATCTCAACCTCAGGCAAACTCGATGGGTCGAAATGATTCAAGAGTATAATCCGAGTATCGAGTATACTCCAGGCAAGGCCAATGTGATTGCTGACGCTTTGAGCAGAAAGGCTTACTGCAACAGTCTGATTCTCAAGCCTTATCAACCTGAGCTTTGTGAAGCTTTCCGCAAACTTAATCTGCAAGTTGTTCCTCAAGGTTTCCTCGCCAACCTTCAAGTCTCTCCTACCTTAGAAGACCAGATTCGCCAAGCTTAGCTTCTTGATGCTATGGTGAAAAAGGTGAAGATTGGGATTGCCAAGAGTCAGTCCAAGTACAAGTGCTACCGCCTTGATGACAAGGACACTATCTTCTTCGAGGATCGTATTGTTGTACCCAAAGGTGACCTCCGTAAAGTGATCATGAACGAGGCTCACAATTCTCTCCTCTCCATCCACCCTGGGAGCACGAAGATGTATCAGGACCTTAAGCAAGCTTATTGGTGGACTCGAATGAAGCGCGAGATCGCTCAATTCATGAATGAATGTGATGTCTGCAGAAGAGTGAAGGCAGAACACCAAAGGCTAGCAGGTCTCCTCCAACCTCTTGCCATTCCAGAATGGAAGTTTGACCACATTGAAATGGACTTCGTGACTGGGTTTCCAAAGTCCAAGCGTGGCAATGATGCTATATTTGTTGTCATCGACAAACTCACTAAAGTGGCTCACTTTCTGCCTATCAAAGAGTCAATCACTGCAGCTCAATTGGCGGAACTCTATACCTCTCGTATTGTCTCTCTGCACGGTATTCCACAAGTGATCTCTTCAGACCGTGGCAGCATCTTTACCTCGAAGTTTTGGGATTCTTTTCAGAAGGCCATGGGCACGAACATCCGCTTCAGCACAGCTTTCCATCCTCAAACTAGCAGTCAAGTCGAGCGTGTCAACCAGATTCTTGAAGATATGCTCAGGGCGTGTGTAATCTCCTTCGACATGAAGTGGGAGGATTGTCTTCCTTATGCTGAATTCTCCTACAACAACAGTTTTCAAGCAAGTTCGGGCAAGGCCCCATTTGAAATTCTGTATGGTAGGAAGTGCCGTACCCCTCTCAACTGGTCCGAAACCGGTGAACGTCAGCTTTTGGGTAATGACTTAATCATAGAGGCAGAAGAAATGTGCAAAGTCATTCGTGATAACCTCAAAGCAGCCCAATCCCGCCAGAAGAGCTACTATGATAGTAAGCACCGTGATTTGGCTTTCGAGATCGGAGATCATGTTTACCTCCGTGTCTCTCCTATGAAAGGTACTCGTCGCTTCGGTATCAAAGGGAAGCTTGCCCCTAGATACGTGGGACCTTTCAAGATTGTCAGCAAGAGAGGCGACCTCGCCTATCAACTCGAGCTTCCTTCAAACTTTGCAAATGTTCATGACGTGTTCCATGTCTCTCAGCTTCGAAAGTGCTTCAAGACTCCTGACCGCACCGTCAACTTCGAGGACATTGAGCTCCAAGAAGATCTCTCTTATCGTGAGCACCCAGTTGCTATTATTGAAGAGACTGAACAAAAGACTCGCAACAAGTCAATCAAATTTCTCAAAGTCAAGTGGTCACACCATTCCGACCGTGAAGCTACCTGGGAACGCGAGGATCACCTCCGTTCTGAGTACCCGGCGGTCTTTCAGTCCTAGATCTCGGGACGAGATCCTTTCGTAGTGGTGGAGTGTTGTAACACCCCGGATGTAACTTTCCCTATTTGTACTCCAACTCTTGCCGTTTCCGGTGTTAAGTTATATTTATTTCCTCGGGTTCGGGTTTTGTCTCCATGTGTTGATTGACATTGTCATGCATCTCATATCATGTCATCAAGTGCATTGCATTTGCATACGTGTTCATCTCATGCATTCGAGCATTTTCCCCGTTGTCCGTTTTGCATTCCGGCGCTTCATTCTCCTCTGGTGGTAATTTCTAGCTTTTCTTTCATGTGTGGGGACTAAACATTTCCGGATTGGACCGAGACTTGCCAAGCGGCCTTGGTTTATTACCGGTAGACCGCCTGTCAAGTTTCGTACCATTTGGACTTCGTTTGATACTCCAACGGTTAACCGAGGGACCGAAAAGGCCTCGTGTGTGTTGCAGCCCAACACCCCTCCAATTTGGCCCAAAACCCACCAAACTCTGCTCCATGTCCTAGAGCGTTCGATCACGGTCGCGTGGCCGAAATCTGCACCTCATTTGGACTCTCCTACCTCCCTCTATGCCTATATAAAGACCCCTTCGAATCCGGATCTTCCTCTCCCCCTGAAACCCTAATTTTCCCCTCGCACGCCCGGACACGTCCGGCTGTCACCGGACAAAGCCGCCGCCGCCCGCCCGCGCCTATCGGGCGCCACCACGTGGCACAAAGCCGCCGCCGTCGCTCCGACCCGGGAGGCCCAGCCGGGGCCCCCGAGGCCCATCTCCTCCGCGCCTCCTCACCCGCGAGCCGGCCGCCGCCGCCCGCCGCCACCGACCTCGC
>NC_041380.1:234379630-234442395 GCF_002162155.2 Triticum dicoccoides | reverse complement strand
ACCTCGCCGCCGCGGCCGCCGCCCGCCACCACCGGCCGCACCGACCCCGTCCGGCGCCACCACCGGCCGCGCCGCCCCGCCGCGCTCGGAGCCCGCGCCGGCGCCACTCCGGCCGGTCCTCTCCGGCGAGCTCCGAGGATTCCGGCGAACTTCGTAATCCGTGCCCGGATCTCAGATCTGAAATCCTAACCCTAGGTCGTTTTTTTTCACCAAGTCCCAGAATTCCTGATCCAAGTTGCCATGTTCGTGGCTCCGTAACTTTGCATCCGTAGCTCCGATTTGGGCGTATAGCATATAAAAATGTTCATCTCAGAGAGTACATCATTTCATTCCATTGCATCATTTTCATTTGAGCTCATATTGATGCCCGAAATGCTGTTGGTAAAGGGCTACTTGAGTTAATTGTCAGATATGTTACTCCGTTTAGCACTTTTGTCATTTTTGCCATGATTAATGTGTGCATGCTATGCCCGTGAGTTCTTCATATGTTTTGTTAAGGGTTTTGTCATCTTTCCAAAGGTGCAACCCATGTATTTTTAGGATGTATGTGGTGACTTGTGCAAGCTTGCAAAGTGGTGCACTTGCTAATTTTGTTTTCAGGGACTTAGTGATTTCACTAAGTCCTGGGATTGTTTATCTCATGATGCCATATGTTCATGTTGTTTCCTAGTGATCCGTGCCTCTTTTGAGGATGATCAGTAAAGGAGTTTTGTTAATATTGTAGTGCTCTATCCATCCATGTCTTTCTTTGCAAGTATGGAGCACCCTAGCTTGAGTCAATCAAGCTCTACTTTTGCTTCGTTGCGAATCTGGGCAGATCGTCAACTTGTTTGCGATTTTGCCGATGTTATTGTAGTTGATCCGTGCATGTTATGCCATTGTTCTTGCCATGTCTAGCTTGCATTTTGTGCCTTCTTAAGGGATGTATGCTTGTATTGCCATGACTTGCACCGTAGTGAGTGCATCGAGCTCGTAAATATGCCTTCGTGAGTTATGTTTCAGCATGCCCCAGTTTTCACTGTCTGAAAACTGATTATGTTTTTGCTATGTTCGTGTGCTTGTTAGTATATTTTGTGATCCCTTTTGGCTCAAGGTCACTAAGGGGATTTTCTTAAGCTTGTTGAGTAGCTCCATGCCATGTCTTTCTTTGTCATGTACAGGTCCTGTAGCATGTTGTTTTGTTGCTCCGAAGAGGGCTATATGATCTGAAATTCCAGACAAGTGTTAATTTCACTAAGTCTGAGATCTGTTTTACCATTTGCATTTTTGCCATGCTTGTTTGAACCTGTTAATGGATGATTTGGCCGTAGCTCAGTGCTAGACTTTTGTTAAGCATCTTGAATGCTTCCCTGCCATGTATTTTGTTGCCATGCTTAGGTGCTGTAGCATTTTCATTTTGTTGCATTTAGATGCCTACTTGCTGTAAATCGCAGACCGGTGTCATATTTGAATCGCTTGCCATTTCCAAACCGTAACTCCGATTCCGGCGTTCTTTATATCATTTTCAAGCGATTTCATCTCATCTTTCCAGTGGCACACTTGGTTTTCCAAGTTGAGTCCAGGTTCATGCATTTCCTGTCATATCCCGCATCGCATCCCGCATAGCATATCATCTTTGCATCGTGTTGTTTGAGTTTGCACGTGATTGATTGTATCCTTGTTGCTTGTTTGTCTTGTTTGGGTAGATCCGGGAGACGAGTTCGCTAACGAGGAGCCCGTTGAGTTTGCTTTCGAGGATCCAGTCAACTCTGACAACTGTGCAGCCAAGATGATCATACCCTCGAAATCACTACTATCTTTGCTATGCTAGTTTGCTCGCTCTTTTGCTATGCCAATGCTACGATGCCTATCATTTGCTTGCAAGCCTCCCAAATTGCCATGCCAAACCTCTAACCCACCAGGTCCTAGCAAACTGTTGATTGGCTATGTTACCGCTTTGCTCAGCCCCTCTTATAGCGTTGCTAGTTGCAGGTGAAGATTGGAGGCCGTTCCTTGTTGGAACATTTATTTACTTGTTGGGATATCATTATATTATCTCGTTATGTTAATGCATCTATACACTTGGTAAAGGGTGGAAGGCTCGGCCTCTTGCCTAGTGTTTTTGTTCCACTCTTGCCCCCCTAGTTTCCGTCATATCGGTGTTATGTTTCCGGATTTTGCGTTCCTTACGCGGTTGGGTTATAATGGGAACCCCTTGATATTTCGCCTTGATTAAAGCTTTTCCAGCAATGCCCAACCTTGGTCTTACCATTTTCCACCTAGCCTCTTTTTCCCTCGGGTTTCCGGAGCCCGCGGGTCATCTTATTTTAAACCCCCCCCGGGCCAGTTCTCCTCTGAGTGTTGGTCCAAACTAGAGTCCTGTGCAGCGCCCCCTTGGGGAAACTCGAGGTTTGGTTTTAGTTGTATGGAGCGCTCATTTGAGTGTGCCCTGAGAAAGAGATATGTGCAGCTCCTATCGGGATTTGTCGGCACATTCGGGCGGTGTTGCTGGTCTTGTTTTAACCTGTCGAAGTGTCTTGAATTACCGAGATACCGAGTCTGATCGGAACGTCTTGGGAGGAGGTCTATTCCTTCGTTGACCGTGAGAGCTTGTCATGGGCTAAGTATGACTCCCCTGCAGGGATTGAACTTTCGAAAGCTGTGCCCGCGGTTATGGGCAGATGGGAATTTGTTAATGTCCGGTTGTAGATAACTTGAACCTTTAATTCAATTAAAATGAATCAACTGAGTGTGTTACCGTGATGGCCTCTTCTCGGCGGAGTCCGGGAAGTGGACACGGTGTTGGAGTAATGTTTGCGCAGGTTGTTCTTTAGTTTCTCGCTCGTGCTTGCCTTCTCTTCTCGCTCTCTTTTGCGAATAAGTTAGCCACCATACTTGCTAGTCTCTTGCTGTAGCTCCACTCATATTTTACCTTGCCATTCCTATAAGCTTAAATAGTCTTGATCGCGAGGGTGCGAGATTGCTGAGTCCCTGTGGCTCACAGATTACTATTACACCAGATGCAGGGCCTGATGATCCCGCTCCAGGAGACGCGTATGAGCTCAAGTGGGAGTTCGATGAAGACTGTCAACGTTACTATGTTTCCTTTCCCGATGATCAGTAGTGGTGCCCAGTTGGGGTGATTGGGACCGTGTCGCATGTTGGGTTCTCTTTTATTTTGGCGCCATAGTCGGGCCATGAGTGTTTGGATGATGTAATGTTATTTATGCACTTGATTGACGTGGCAAGTGTAAGCCAACTATGTTATCTCCCTTTTTATTATCATAATACATGGGATGTTGTGAAGATTGCCTAACTTGCAACATATGCCTTCCATGCGATTATATCTCTAAGTCGTGCCTCGACACGTGGGAGCTATAGTCGCATCGAGGGTGTTACAAATCAAGCTAGGGGTCAAGCCGGAGAAGTTCCAGGCACCAGATCAAGGCCCTTTGGAGAGTTTGATGATTTAACATCTATCAAAGTGTCCAAAATAAAGATCCAAGACCACAAATGCACAGGGCTTTTCTCTAGCAATCCAGCGATCCCAAGAACATAAAACTTGAGTTTGCATGAAGAAATGGTGACCAAAATACGAAGTGGCTCCCGAGTCCAGAGTGAAATATGGCCTTCCATATGACCGGAGCCGCTCGTTTGAGCTCTAGACAACCACGAAAATTGGCCAGAACTTTCCAAATTTTGCTTCGATCTTGTTCCCATTTTCCCTACGAGATCCTTGACGACAGAGGCTTGTTTGGGCGTGGATTTGTCTCCCCTTGAGCCCTTGGATGAAAGGGAGGAGGCTAGATCAATGGACGACACCTAAGGAGCACTCCTATATGAAAACCTCCAACGCTAGCCGCCGGCTCATTAAGTCTCCATCATCCACAAGTCTCATCTACATCCACCACACATCCATTGCAGCAACTCCACCATAAAGAGAAGGGCCAAGCCAAGGAAGAAGGAAGGGAGGAGGCGCCTCCACACCGGTGCCGTCTGGAGGGCCGGAGCCCTCTTCATCATTGGCGTCATGCCTCTCCTC
Organism: Triticum dicoccoides; assembly: GCF_002162155.2. NCBI lineage: Eukaryota > Viridiplantae > Streptophyta > Magnoliopsida > Poales > Poaceae > Triticum > Triticum dicoccoides. Next base: position 234,438,374 of record NC_041380.1, on the reverse strand, counting down.
ATGTCCATCTCCAACTTCATGTTGGCAAGTAACTCACCCTGAATCTCTACGTACTCCATCACCATGTTTGAGTAATTTACTAGTCCTTGAGGGAATAAGATGAACTCTAGTTTGTGTTAGTACCGATTTCTCTTGCGTGATATCATATCCTATTTGCATGTTTATGTTAGTAGTCTTCTTTGACGTTGGGTGAAGTCGACCATCCATTGTATGCCAATTTAGGGCAGAAGGTTATTACCATTGGTGAACCATGTGGTTGCGGAGGTGGGTGACGTGACAAGCCCCATCTCCCTTCATAGCGGATCATTGCAGTAGGTGGTAAAATGGAGACCACTTTGGCTGCACCCACTGCTACTTGTGAGCTACGCTGGGATTTTACCCAAAGAGGAAGGGTGAAGAAGTACAGTTGAGATAAGTATTTCCCTCGGTGAGAACCAAGGTTTATCGAACCAGAAGGAGCACCAACAAAATCCTAGTGAACAACACCTACACACACAAAATCAAACACTTGCACCCAACGCGGGCAAGAGGGTTGTCAATCCCCTTGAACTCGTTATTTGCAAGGATCAAATCTTGTATATGTAGATAGATAAATTCAAAAACAAAATAAAAGTAATTAAATTGCAGCAAGGTATTTTTTGTTTTCATAATATGATTAAAATAGACCCGGGGGCCATAGTTTTCACTATAGGCTTCTCTCTCAAACAATAGCATACAGTGGGTAGACAAATTACTATTGCACAATTGATAGAAAAGTGCATAGTTATGATGTATTAATGGCAATGATCATGCATATAGGCATCACTTCTGTGACAAGTAGACTGACTCCTGCCTGGATCTACTATAATTACTCCACCAATCGACCTCTATCCAGCATGCGTCTATGCTATTAAGTTCATGACAAATGGTGTAACACTTGAAGCAAGATGACGTCATGTAGACAAAGTAAACTCAAGCAATATGATTAAACCCCGTTGTTTTAACATTAATAGCAACAATACAGTAGGTGCCTTGCTACCCATTCCGTCACTAGGTGAGGACACTGCGGGATTGAATCCATTACAAAGCACCTCTCCCATTGAAGATAAATCAGTCTAGTTGGCCAAACCAAATGGATATATCAGAGAGAAATACAAAGTTATAATAATCATGCATAGTAAAGTTTAGAATCACTTTCAATGAATAATCTGATCATAAACCCACAATTCATTGGATACCAACAAACACACGGTAAAATAAGATTACATCGGATAGAACTCCAAGAAGATCGAGGAGAACATTGTATTGAATATCAAAGAGAGAGAAGAAGTCATATAGCTACTATCTATGGATCGATATGTCTGTGGTGAAATACTCACGCATCATCGGAAGGTAGAAAGGATGATATATAAGCCCTCCGTGATCGATTCCCCCTTTAGTAGAGTACCGGAAAAGGCATCCATATGGGATCACGGAAGAACAAAAGCTTGGAGCGACGAAAAAGTGTTTCAGGTGGCTCTCCGTTCGTTTCGTAATATTTGGGAATTTATAAAGGTGGTATTAGGTAAAATGGAGCTGCATGGGGCCCACGAGCTCAGGGGCGTGCCGACCCCCTGGGGCGCGGCCTGTGAGCTCATGGCTCTCCCATAGGTCTTCTGGCCTCCTCTCGAGCCTTCTAGGGTTTCTTCTGGTCCAGAAAAATCACCATAAAGTTTCACCATGTTTGGACTTTGTTTGGTATTGATTTTCTGAAAAGCCAAAAACAAGCAAAACCATGAATTGACACTGGGCACTGGGCACTCGGTTAATATGTTAGTCCCAACAAATGATATAAAATAGCATATAAATGCATATAGAGCATCCAAGATTGATAATATAATAGCATGAAACAATCAAAAATTATGGATACGTTGGAGACGTATCTGCATCCCCAAGCTTAATTCATGCTCGTCCTCGAGTAGGTAAATGATAAGAATATAATTTTTTTAATGTTGAATGCTACCTAACATGTGTATCATGTAATCTTTTTATGGTATAATTATTGAGAAATGATGAAGTAACAATGTCAACATAGTAATAACGATGAATATAAGAAGCATATTCATTAGTTTTTTAAAATACATGATCCTTAACCATGAATATAAGAAGCATATCGCCAGGTGAAAGACCCGCTGCAGGAGCAACTCCAGACGTTATGAACGTCTAGCAGAGCAAAGCTGATGACTACTGGATAGTTCAATGTGCCATGCTTTACGACTTAGAATTAGGACTTCAAAGACATTTTGAACGTCATGATGCATATAAGATGTTCCAGGAGCTGAAGTTAATATTTCAAGCAAATGCCCGAGTTGAGAGATATGAAGTCTCCAACAAGTTCTATAGCTGCAAAATGGAGGAGAATAGTTCTGTCAGTGAACACATACTCAGAATGTCTGGGTACCACAACCACTTGACTCAGCTGGGAGTTAATCTTCCTGATGATAGTGTCATTGACAAAGTTCTTCAATCACTGCCACCAAGCTATAAAGGCTTCATGATGAACTATAATATGCAAGGGATGGAGAAGACTATTCCCGAGCTCTTCGCGATTCTAAAGGCTGCAGAGGTAGAAATCAAGAAGGGGCATCAAGTGTTGATGGTTAACAAGACCACTAGTTTCAAGAAAAAGGGCAAAGGGAAGAAGGGGAACTTCAAGAAGAACAGTAAGCCAGTTGGTGCTCAAGGGAAGAAACCCAAGTCTGGACCTAAGCCTGAGACTGAGTGCTTCTATTGCAAAGGGACTGGTCACTGGAAGCGGAACTGCCCCAAGTACTTGGCGGATAAGAAGGGTGGCAAAGTGAAAGGTATATTTGATATACATGTTATTGATGTGTACCTTACTAATGCTCGGAGTAGCGCCTAGGTATTTGATACTGGTTCTGTTGCTCATATTTGTAACTCGAAACAGGGGCTATGGATTAAACGAAGATTGGCTAAGGACAAGTTGACGATGCACGTGGGAAATGGTTCCAAAGTCGATGTGATCGCCGTCGGCATGCTACATGTACATCTACCGCCTGGATTAGTTTTAGACCTAAATAATTGTTATTTGGTGCCAATGTTGAGCATGAACATTATATCTGGATCTTGTTTAATGCGAGACGGTTATTCATTTAAATCAGAGAATAATGGTTGTTCTATTTATATGAGTAATATCTTTTATGGTCATGCACCCTTGATGAGTGGTCTATTTTTGTGGAATCTCGATTGTAGTGATACACATATTCATAATTTAGAAGCCAAAATATGCAAAGTTAATAATGATAGTGCAACTTATTTGTGGCACTGCCGTTTAAGTCATATTGGTGTAAAGCACATGAAGAAACTCCATGCTGATGGGCTTTTGGAATCACTTGATGCTTGTGAACCATGCCTCATGGGCAAGATGACTAAGACTCTGTTCTCCGAAACAATGGAGCGAGCAACTGACTTATTGGAAATAATACATACTGATGTATGCGGTCCGATGAGTGTTGAGGCTCGCGGCGGGTATCGCTATTTTCTAACCTTCACAGATGATTTGAGCAGATATGGGTATATCTACTTAATGAAACATAAGTCTGAAATATTTGAAAAGTTTAAAGAATTTCAGAGTGAAGTGGAAAATCATTGTAACAAAAAAATAAAGTCTTTACGATCTGATCGTGGAGGTGAATATTTGAGTTAAGAGTTTGGTCTTCATTCGAAACAATGTGGAATAGTTTCGCAACTCACGCCACGTGGAACACCACTGCGTAATGGTGTGTCCGAATGTCGTACCCATACTTTATTAGATGTGGTGCGATCTATGATGTCTCTTACCGATTTACCACTATTATTTTGGGGTCATGCTTTAGAGACGGCTGCATTCACGTTAAATAGGGCACCATCTAAATCCGTTGAGATGACACCATATGAACTGTGGTTTGGCAAGAAATCTAAGCTGTCATTTCTTAAAGTTTGGGGTTGCGATGCTTATGTGAAAAAGCTTCAACCTGATAAGCTCGAACCCAAATGGGAGAAATGTGTCTTCATAGGATACCCAAAGGAGACTGTTTGATGCAGAGCATCCTATGGACATCACCATGTCAAGAGTTCATTCGGCAAGTGACACGTGTGACATCTACTTCACATACATAAAGTTGAATCCTCTCCTTTACACGTGCTCACTTGACCCCTTCGAGGATGCTATACTACTTGACCCTCCATCGTGCATGCATAGGTATTGTCGGAGCTTCATGAATGTCGAGGACGAGTGCAAGTGCCAAGGAACAACTACACCATCCGCGAGGGAAGCATGGAAGAGAAGGAAGAAGAAGCCTGGACAAGTTTCTGGAAAGCCCAAAACTTTCGCCCGTTGCCCGGAACTTCCGGCCCCCGGAACCTCCGGCCGTCCCGGAACTTCTGGCCCCGACGCATCGAAGCCGTCCGAGAGTGTGCCAACTCTCTGGATAGCCCGGACCTTGGCCGGACCTTCGCTCGGAACCTCCGGTGCCCGGACCTTCCGATCGTCCCCGGAACTTCCGGCCCTGCCTGCGCGCAGACACTTGGGCTGAAGCCCATGTACCCTTTCGCCCCTCACTTACCCCTTCGTGGACCTAGAATTTATATACTCCTCCACCTTCTCCTTTCTAGGGTTAGCGTTGGTTTAGCTCATACGTAGAGATAGAGCTTCGCTCATCCACATCGGATCTACTCCTCGTGAGAGACCGTGGCCTCTTCGGAGAAGATCCCTTTGGATTCAAGCCCCCTTTCTAAGGGAAGATCCGCCCGTGGATTCAAGACCTCCTCACTGAGAAGACCGGTTACCGTGTATCATCCATTGTTGACTTTGGATCGTGTATCTTCCCCTTTGTACTCGAGGATCTAGCACATGTGTGACTATTTCTTGTTGGTTGAGTGATTCTCTCATGTTTCCCCTCGTGACTTCCCTCGTCCCCCCTCGTGTTCCTCGTGTTCTTCGCGGGATCCGCTCCTTTCGTGAAAGATCGGGCGATTAGGGTTCTACCCTACATCATCTTGGTATCTAGAGCCACGTTGATCACGATTTCAGAGCCTCCCCTCTTCGTTTTCTAGCCTAATTTTGTTGCGTTCTTCCCCAATTTCGAAAACCCCCGCCAAAAATAGCCCCAATTTTTTTTTTGTGATTTGTTGGTTTGACGAAATTTTGTTGATTTTGATCCATGGATTCGTTGTGTCTCAAGTGGATCTAGCATTCCCCATCTTTTCCCCCATTTCTATCCACAAAATCTTCCCAATTTTGACCTTGGAAATCGAGTTTTTCCATCCCCATTCTCAGATCTGGAATTTAGGGTTCATCCCTGAAGAAATTGCACGACCCTGGAACTTCCAGACTCCCCCAGAACTTCCGTCCCCCGGAACTTCCGTCCTTACCCCGGAACTTCCGGGCTAAACATAAAGTTTACCCCAAAAAACCCCAGACTCCCTGCACTTTTTCCGTGACCCCTGGAACTTCCGGCCACCCCCCGGAACTTCCGGCCCTAGGCCCGGAACTTCCGGCCTAACCAGAAACTTTCCCCGAAATTTCAGCATCACCCTCCTTCACCGTTTTCATCACAACTTTTCGCTCCGAACTCCGATTTGAGTGTTCTTTGGCTCGTTTTGAAGCTATAGATGTGGCCGAGGACCTCACCTTGGTTTCACCACCTTTTCACCCCATCAAATTTTGTGAATTTTGGCATCTTTGCCTAGGGCTTCCACCACATCATCCGCTACACCACCACCGACTTCTGCAACCTAACCAATTTTGTTCCCCATAGCATTAGCGGTTGTTTGAGTTGTGACTTGAGTCTCCTAAGGTGTTTAGGCTACTTAGGGACGGTTGCTTCCTCATCAACCACCACCACCACTTCCGCCACCCCAACCTAACCCAATGTTGTTTGTGTTGTGAGTTGTGTCTCCTAAGGTGTTTCGACTACTTAGGGACCGTGCTTCCAACTCCGACTCACATAACCCAATAACCCTCCACTTCCGCATTGGCTACCCGCATAACCCATCATTGCATTACCGCAATCCCATTGAGCTTCCACAACACCACCACCGCATCCCGCTACCACCATTTTGACATTTGAGATTTTGAGTTCACGGTTTTTCCATTTCCTAAGGTGTTTCGGCTACTTAGGGACGAGTCTCCATCATCTTGGTATCTCCATCAAGATCACCGCCACTCATCATCGACACAGACGGTAACCTCCATATCATCTTGGTATCGTGGTATCCCTCCATTGTATATTCCCTTGCCATTGCATTGATAACCCCTAGCCCATTTTGCGTCACTTGCCTATCGAGACTAGCCATTTGAGTATTGCTGGCAACGTTACTTGTGCACATTAGTGATCTACACCATACATTGCATACATACCATACCGTATTGGTATCATATCATCTCGTGTGCCTCAAGTTTGTTCTCGCATATACATAATAGCTATCTTGGTTTGTGCATTTTGCAAAGTGGCCATATACAAAAAAAAGAGAATAAGCTTTTAAGCAAAGAAAAAGAGAGAAACAAAAGAGCTCGTAAGCAATAGCCATAGCATCATACCACATTTCATATAAGATCATCTTGGATCACCTTGTGAGAAACACCGGGAACCATACATACATAGCATACTTGGGATAGAAAGTTATCCATTTTGCATCTTATAGGTTGTGCACAAGTGTCGTATCCGCCTATTGAGCAATCGTGCTAGCGTCTCTCTTGAGTTGTGCAACACGAGCGTTTTCCATGGATTCCACATATTGTGCTCATCCTTGGTTGCACGACCCCATTTATCTATCCGTGTGTGTGTTTCCGCGTGCCACATATTGCTATTGGTCTACTTGTTACACTTGCGAATTTGTGAATCTCTTTCAACATTATTGACTCTTGCTAACATTTTGCATTAAATTTTTGTGCCACTATCCTCACCGAGCTCCACCATAAGCCTTACTTGTGTAGGTGTGATAAACCGACAAGAATTGGTACCAATTGTGTTATTTCCTTGTCCACATTGGAGTGATCATTGATCCACTTTCAACTTCGGTCAAGGTACATTTGGTATTCGTTCTTCTATTTCTCCCACTCATATTTGCTCGAGTCTTGTGATGGATAGGCAAGGCATTTCATCTTCGGTCTACAACAACAACGATGAGTTCGATGCCACAAACAACTCCACCGACGCCAAGATGCAAGCTCAAATGGAGAAGATCAAGGCCCTCATCAAGTCCTACAAGCGGTCTTCCTCATCTTCGAGAAGACGCTCAAGAGCACATGCCTCCGAGCTACCATCTACGGCAAGATCACATTGGCGTTAACACCATCACCAACAAGGGCGTGAAGGCCAAGAGCTCAACACCAACAACCGCTCAACGACTTCACCATCCCCCTTGGCATCTTTGCCAAGCGACTTCAAGGCATCTTCGCCTACGGACATACGGCATCTTCGCCCACAAGCACCTCAAGAGAAGCTCCCCAAGCTCAAGTCCACGACTTCCACGAGCTACTATGACCTCGACATCGACCACGGGATTCCTTTCTATGGGACTCAAGAACCTGAGGAGTATCTCGAGTGGGAATGTTTGATAGACGACTACCTCAAGCTACATCAAGTACGTCCCGAAGATCAAGTGAAGTGCGCCACAAGGAACTTCCATGACTACGCGTCCACATGGTGGATTCATGCACCTTCAGAGACCTACGACATGAGTTGACCCAAGAAGAAGAGAGCTTTGCGGCGAGAGTTCGTGCCTCCAACCTACATGGAACAACTTCAACGCCAATTGGAGAACACCATCCAAGGATCCAAGTCCATCGGCGAGTACTTCAAGGAGATGAAGATTGCCTTGCGACGAGCCGGCGTGGACGACCCCATTTCGATGAAGTTCCACTTCATGATGGGATTGCACAATGATATCTCCAAGACAATCTTCCTCGAGAACTACAAGTCCCTCGATGACAACTACATTGGTGCTCTCAAGGCGGAACAAGAACTCATGAAGGCCAAAGCTTCTCCACCCCAAGCTCACTTCGCGACGACCAAGCTCCATGAGAACGAGCATGAGGCTAGTACCACCATGATGTCCAAGCCCGACGAGCTCCAAGACGATGCTCCCAAGTTCGACTTCACCACCATCCCTCTTTGTGGCATTGACGATGCCGAGTCTACTTTGAATACTTTTCAAGATGGTGCGGCGACAAGTACGACTACGAAGAACCTCAAGGACCAAGCTTTGAAGGCAAGCGACAAGGTGACGAACAAGGATGATGCTTCCATCTTAGGAGGCGAGAGTGATGATGTGCCATCTTCGGCCTTCATCCACGGCGACGACAACGAGACGGTTGAGCATGAGATTTTCCCTTTGACCACGATGACATGTGATGATTTGAGTGACTTTAGTCACCATATTGAGAGTGAGAGTGACTTCACCACTAGCCCCATATGTGATGTGTTGCCACAATTCCCATGTGAGGAGAGCCACAACCCCCACCACTTGAGTGAGATGAGTGACTCCATCATATGTGAGTTTAAGTGCACCTACTTTGAGGGAGTGAGTGCACCACCACATAGAGAGAGTGAGATAGTTGATAGGTCATGTGAGGCCACTTTCAACACTAACGACTTGACCTCTACCTCTATTGTGTCTTCTCATTTGGTGCTAGGTCCCATCTATGATGACACGTCGATTCGCGATGACTTCGTCCTCCCTTTGGACAAGACGATGGCCATGGTGGAATATGATGCACCCCCCACATGGTTCCATCAAGATGAAGATGACCACCATTTGGTCTTTCCCACCTCACCTACACCACATGAGTTGAATGAACAAGGTAACATAGGTGAAGGTGATGCTCTAGTCCCACTAGTGGACATTCATGACATTGATTGCTTGCATGATGTTGATCCCCCTATTGACATGCTTCATGCTAGTATGATTTCCCCATGCGATGATTTACCCATTTATGATGAGTATGATGATTGCCATGTGGAGTCTTTTAGTTGTGATGCCATGTTAGACAAAACGAGCTATAGAGAGCAATGATGACTTGGGATCCCATGGATTGCATTTCGCGCCGCACTCTTCACGCGAAGTCTTCGTGCATTTATTCTACATGTCCCTCACATGGTTATGGATTATTGTCCATTACATTTTCTATGCCCATATTGCCATGTTCACTTTGCATGATATGCTCATTCCCATGCCTTTGCCATGCATTTGTGACCCATGCTTTGCATTACACATGATGATTGATTCTACTACTTGTATGTGTACTTGCAAGCTTGGTGGAGATATAACTTGTTATTGCCATATTTGCTTTGTGCCCCATGCCTATGATTATACTATGATCTTGCTTTGTGTTCGTGCTTGCGATATGTCATGTGCATTGCCTATGCCTATTATTTGCTCACATGACATGATTGCCATGATTTCCTCTAGTATGTTGCATCTTCGCACTACTAGCTTGCACGACTTGATTACTATGCTTGCTTATGTTGCATCCCCAATGATTCATACTTGCTCACTTCACGTGGTTGATGACAACCATCTACATGCTTATCACATGATTATTATTGCTTCTTGTCATATATCTCCATATGTTGCCTCTCTCATGCTAGATGATTTGCCATGTATTGAGTGCAACTATGCCTTTAGTCTTGCTAATGAGATTGCCCCCATAGCATTCTCGCATATATTTGGAGATTTGGACATATTTTTTGTGAAGCATGCTTGTCTTACCTCTTTGCACCATATACCTAGTGCCATGAATATTGCCATTGTTGCATCATATTATTCACACACTTGTGCTTCTAATGGTTATGTGCAAGAGAAGAGAACCATCATGATGGATGATGTGTTTATCTACCATGCGCATACGTTCTTTGTTTTGTTGTGTGCATGTGTAGGATACTTGGACCTTGTGTCAACTTCCACGTCACGCGAGTTGACAATCCGAGCTCTTGAGAGCGAACCACCTCCTACAATGACGATTCTACATCGCACTTGCTTGTACTTTGGCATTGTGAAGGACACACAAGGACATGCTTTCAAGGTGATATCCTTCTCTTTTGAGAATCCCCAAACCATGAGCATGAATATTGTGGATCATACTACTTGTGTTGCTTGCACCATGAGACTTGGACCACTTGATTGCACACATGTTAGAGACCTTGCTTCAACTTGTCATTTTCACCGCCCCATGCATCATGATATATATGCCTTGTGTGTTGCATCCAATTCTTGGATTACTTGCTCCTCTCATATGTTTGGTTGCAACAATGTCATCACTTCACATATGCCATGTCCCATTGATTGCTACACGCTTGCCTTGATTGCCTCACACATGATGAACAATTGCTCTTTATATTGTGTTGAGTGCCACACTATCTTCACTACACCCTATGCACATTATGCTTGCATTGTCTTGCACTTGACCCATGTGTTTAGACACTTCATTTTACTTGGTGTTGTGAATGATTCCCATGCCTACCATCGACCATTTGTCGAGCGCTTTATGCATGATCGCTATGACCGTGAGGTTGATGCTTCTTCTCTTGTTACACATATTTGCATCACTACCTCACATCTACATGCTTGTTTCCATGATGTCCTTCTTTGTGCTCAATTTATGTGCTTACATGCCATGTCACAATCCTTTGTCACACCATATGCTATGCTTGATGACAACACTTGTTGGGTGAATCACCTCTTGAATGCTTGGTTTTGCACTAACGCCAACCGCATTTGTTTTTCCAAGGAATCACGAGACGGTGTGACATTGGAGAGTGCCCATTTCAAGCTTCAAGATTACGAGAACTTGGTGATCGACCACTACTACACGGCGACGTCATCTCTTTCCCATGGTGATTTGGATTTCGATCCGAGGTCGGATCTTTCCCAAGGGGGAGGGGATGATGCGGAGCATCCTATGGACATCACCATGTCAAGAGTTCAGTCGGCAAGTGACACGTGCGACATCTACTTCACATACATAAAGGTGAATCCTCTCCTTTACACGTGCTCACTTGACCCCTTTGAGGATGGTATACTACTTGACCCTCCATCGTGCATGCATAGGTATTGTCGGAGCTTCACGAATGTCGAGGAGGAGTGCAAGCGCCAAGGAACAACTACACCATCCGCGAGGGAAGCATGGAAGAGAAGGAAGAAGAAGCCTGGACAAGTTTCTGGAAAGCCCAGAACTTCCGGTTGCTGCCCGGAACTTCCGGCCCCCGGAACCTCCGGCCGTCCCGGAACTTCCGGCCCCGACGCATCGAAGCCGTCCGAGAGTGTGCCAACTCTCTGGATATCCCGGACCTTCGCCCGGAACCTCCGGTGCCCGGACCTTCCGATCGTCCCCGGAACTTCCGGCCCTGCCTGCGCGCAGACACTTGGGCTGAAGCCCATGTACCCTTTCGCCCCTCACTTACCCCTTCGTGGACCTAGAATTTATATACTCCTCCACCTTCTCCTTTCTAGGGTTAGCGTTGGTTTAACTCATACGTAGAGATAGAGCTTCGCTCATCCACATCGGATCTACTCCTCGTGAGAGACCGTGGCCTCTTCGGAGAAGATCCCTTTGGATTCAAGCCCCCTTTCTAAGGGAAGATCCGCCCGTGGATTCAAGACCTCCTCACTGAGAAGACCGGTTACCGTGTATCATCCATTGTTGACTTTGGATCGTGTATCTTCCCCTTTGTACTCGAGGATCTAGCACATGTGTGACTATTTCTTGTTGGTTGAGTGATTCTCTCATGTTTCTCCTCGTGATTTGCCTTGTTTTCCCCCTTGTGTTCCTCGTGTTCTTCGCGGGATCCGCTCCTTTCATGAAAGATCGGGCAATTAGGGTTCTACCCTACATCACTGTTGGGTACACCTTCTATCACATATCTGAAGGCAAGATATTCATTGCTAAGAATGGATCCTTTCTAGAGAAGGAGTTTCTCTCGAAAGAAGTGAGTGGGGGAAAAGTAGAACTTGATGAGGTAATTGTACCTTCTCCCGAATTGGAAAGTAGTTCATCACAGAAATCAGTTCCAGTGATTCCTACACCAATCAGTGAGGAAGCTAATGATCATGATCATGAAACTTCATATCAAGTTACTACCGAACCTCGTAGCTCTACCAGAGTATGATCCGCACCAGAGTGGTACGGTGATCCTGTTCTGGAGGTCATGTTACTTGACCATGACGAACCTATGAACTACGAGGAAGCGATGATGAGCCCAGATTCCGCAAAATGGCTTGAGGCCATGAAATCTGAGATGGGATCCATGTATGAGAACAAAGTATGGACTTTGGTTGACTTTCCCGATGATCGGCAAGCCATCGAGAATAAATGGATCTTCAAGAAGAAGACTGACGCTGACGGTAATGTTACTGTCTACAAAGCTCGACTTGTTGCAAAAGGTTTTTGACAAGTTCAAGGAGTTGACTACGATGACACCTTCTCATCCATAGCGATGCTTAAGTCTATTCGAATCATCTTAGCTGTTGCTGCATTTTATGATTATGAAATTTGGCAAATGGATGTCAAAACTGCAGTCCTTAATGGATATCTTAAAGAAGAGTTGTATATGATGCAACCAAAAGGTTTTGACGATCCTAATGGTGCTAACAAAGTGTGCAAGCTCCAGCGATCCATTTATGGACTGGTGCAAGCCTCCCGGAGTTGGAGTATACGCTTTGATAGTGTGATCAAAGCATATGTTTTATACAGACTTTTGGACAAGCCTGTATTTACAGGAAAGTGAATGGGAGCTCTGTAGCATTTCTAATATTATATGTGGATGACATATTGTTGATTGGAAATAATATAGAATTTCTAGATAGCATAAAAGGATACTTGAATAAGAATTTTCCAATGAAACACCTCGGTGAAGCTGCTTATATATTGGGCATCAAGATCTATAGAGATAGATCAAGACACTTTGTTGGACTTTCACAAAGCACATACCTTGATAAAGTTTTGAAGAAGTTCAAAATGGATTAGTCAAAGAAAGGATTCTTGCCTGTGTTACAAGGTGTGAAGTTGAGTCAGACTCAATGCCCGACCACTGCAGAAGATAGAGAGAAAATGAAAGTCATTCCCTATGCCTCAGCCATAGGTTATATCATGTATACAATGTTGTGTACCAGACCTAACGTGTGTCTTGCTATAAGTTTAGCAGGGAGGTACCAAAGTAATCTAGGAGTGGATCGCTGGACAACAGTCAAGAACATCCTGAAATACCTGAAAAGGTCTAAGGATATGTTTCTCGTTTATGGAGGTGACAAAGATCTTGTCGTAAATGGTTACGTCGTTGCAAGCTTTGACACTGATCCGGATGACTCTAAGTCACAAACCGGATACGTATTTATATTGAATGGTGGAGCTGTTAGTTGGTGTAGTTCCAAGCAGAGCGTCGTGGCGGGATCTACATGTGGAGCGGAGTACATAGCTGCTTCGAAAGCAGCAAATGAAGGAGTCTGGATGAAGGAGTTCATATCCGATCTAGGTGTAATACCTAGTGCATCGGGTCCAATGAAAATCTTTTGTGACAATACTGGAGCAATTGCCTTGGCGAAGGAATCCATATTTCACAAGAGAACCAAACACATCAAGAGACGCTTCAATTCCATCCGCGATCAAGTCAAGGAGGGAGACATAGAGATTTGCAAGATACACACGGATCTGAATGTTGCAGACCCGTTGACTAAGCCTCTCTCATGAGCAAAACATGATCAGCACCAAGACTCCATGGGTGTTAGAATCATTACTATGTAATCTAGATTATTGACTCTAGTGCAAGTGGGAGACTGAAGGAAATATGCCCTAGAGGCAATAATCAAGTTGTTATTTATATTTCCTTATAGCATGATAAATGTTTATTATTCATGCTAGAATTGTATTAACCGGAAACTTAGTACTTGTGTTAATACATAGACAAAACATAGTATCCCTAGTATGCCTCTACTTGACTAGCTCGTTAATTAAAGATGGTTAAGTTTCCTGACCATAGACATGTGTTGTCATTTGATGAATGGGATTACATCATTAGAGAATGATTTGATGGACAAGACCCATCCATTAGCTTAGCATTATGATCGTTTAGTTTTATTGCTATTGCTTTCTTCATGACTTATACACATTCCTCTGACTATGAGATTATGCAACTCCCAAATACCGGAGGAACACTTTTTGTGTGCTATCAAACATCACAACGTAACTAGGTGATTATAAAGATTCTCTACAGGTGTCTTCGATGGTGTTCGTTGAGTTGGCATAGATCAAGATTAGGATTTGTCACTCCGAGTATCAGAGAGGTATCTCTGGGTCCTCTCGGTAATGCAAATCACTATAAAGCCTTGCAAGCAATGTAACTAATGAGTTAGTTACGGGATGATGCATTACAGAACGAGTAAAGAGACTCGCTGGTAACGAGATTGAACTAGTTATGATGATACCAACGATCGAATCTCGGGCAAGTAATGTCGGATCACGGGTTCCGGCATTACCCTTAAGGTTCAAACACTTGGGTGCGCATGAAGATCTCCCCCCTATCGATCTGCGTCCTAACTTAGCTAAGATCTCACGAATTACTCGACGAACTCGCAACATAAAGGACACAAGATATATACTGGTTCAAGCCACCGTTGCGGTGTAATACCCTACTCCAGTGTGGTGGTGGTGGATTGCCTCTTGGGCTGAGGATGAATAGTACAAGGGGAAGAACAGCCTCCTGAGGTTGAGGTGTTCTTGTGCTTGGCGAACTGGCTATTCTTCGGGTGGATTCCAGACCAGTCCCTCCTACTATGGTGGCTAATCCTTATAAAGGCCATGGTCCTCTCCCCAAATATTGAGCGGGAAGGGATCCAACAATGGCCAATTCGAAAGGGGACAACTAGTACAAGCTATCCTGACAAAAGCAGTCTTTGCCTGCCAAAGGCTCTGGTGGTGACGCCGTCTTGGGCTCCACGATGACCTCCGTCTTGCCGTCCTTCTGGTCTTGGTCTCGTTGCACCAATATGGAAACCTTTGCTTGATGCCTTGGTACTCCGCGCCTGCGCTTGCCCCCTTAGCACCAAAGAGGAAACAAGGACGTTGTGCGCGCTGGCGCCCGCCTGGTCTCGATCGTCATGGCTTACGTCACGCGAACCTCGCGAGGTTTGCCCGGCCTTGAATTCTCCGCCCCTCGCGAGCCAGCCTAGTGAGGCCGCTCCTGAGGAGGTCTTGTGTCGTCCGCCTCACGAGGCTTGGCCCCTTGCGAGGGTCTTGATTCCTTGTTGATGAAGATGGGCCGTACAGGCCTGCCAGCAAAGCCACGCCGTGGGCCACAGGCAGGCAAGTCTGGGGACCCCCATTCCTAGAATGCCGACAGTAGCCCCCGGGCCCAAGGCATGCTCGGGCTTGGCTTCGAGGCGAAGCCAAGGGTCAAGTGCGGAGCGCCACGGGCCCCCACAGCCTGTGGCCTTGGTCGATGCATGGCGGTTGATTGGACGTGGGCGTCTCCGCTTCCCCATGCTGCCTCGGTGATGAGGACATGACTACCTTGGATATGACCAAAAATATTGCATATATGCATATTTGTCAGGTGATTTCTAGTGCAAACTATTCAATAATCTATTTGTGTTATCCAGAACAAAAAAACTTCACACACTTTTGTGTTTTCTCTAATTGTAGGTGTATGGGACATTTGTACAATCCACATATGAAGATAAGGAAGAAATAGATGTTTATTTGCTGTCCAAAAAGTTCTCTCACGTCACTTTTGGCCCAAGAGAAGATAGAGTCCAAGTCTCTCACGTTCTGGATTCAGATTCGGACTGCACAGACATACCTGACTCAAAACGCACACAAGTTTTTCATACGGACTCCGAATTGGGTGATTCTTTTTTTGTTGGAAACTAGATTTCGTGCACTTTCCAACCCAATTGGAATCACCTTCAAATTCGTCCGGAGCGTTGAATTGTGGACGAAACAATCTGATGCTGCAGCAGAATCCGAGTCAAACTACAAGTCCAAAGGTGTTACATCACCTCCACTTGGGCCCATTGGCCTTGTACGACCTAGATTTAGTTTTAGGCTGCCTTGGGACGTCCTCCCACCTCCTTGGCCGCCACCCCTTGCTCCTATATAAGTAGATCCATCTAGTAGCTTTTCCTTGGGATTTGTTTAGTTAAAAGTTAGCCATTGCAACTTCGTGTACTTCATTTGTGTCCAACGACCAGACCAAGACCGCTTCCGGATCCCCACCATTATCAATACTTCATATATATTTGCAATATTCAGGTTGCTTTATCATATTCTTGCTTGTTCTTCGATTGCTTGCAGGAATAGACCTTCGTGGTCAGGCTGACCGTGCTTCCAGCATTGTCAGTAACCTCAGGAGATTGGTTTAGCGATTGCTAAGGCGCAACGTCGTGCACGTTTGTAGTCGGATCGTCAAAGTCGTCTCCACCAAATCGATAGTTATCATCTCATCGAAAGATCGGGACCCTCGCCTCTATCAAGTGGTATCAGTTTTCAGGTTGCTCGGTGAGAATTTCCAGTTTTCCTAGATTAGATTTATTTTCTTACCTATTGTCCAAGAAAAAGCCACAAAAAAGAGTTAGATCTATTCATCCTTGGTCCAAGCCAGTCTGAGCCTTTGCAATTTTCTTTTCATTGCTTGCATAGTTGAATTATCGGTTGCATCGTCGTGTCGAGTTGCTGGTCTTAGTGTCTAGTTCCTTTAGAGTTTCGAGTTCTGTTCACATTAGTCACGCAGCCGCTGCATCATTATCCCATCCGCTGTCCACCATCCAACCCACCAATTTCCACCACGTGCTACGCACTGTTTATTGTCATAATCATAGTTGAGGTCACTCACATCTTCGCCTGATCGAATCTGCATCTTATCTAGTTTGTCTTGGAAAGAGGGAGAAAAAGAAGATAAAGAAAAAAAAAGAGAAAAAAGGAAAGAAAAAAAAAGAAAAAGAGGGAGAAGAAAAAGAAAAAAAAGTGTGAGAAAAAAAAGAGAGAAGAAAAAAAAATTGGATCTATCTAGAATCAATCTCGTACCTGAATTCGGATTGGAATCTGTTTTGTGCACTGTTCAGTAAACAGCTTGGCTATTGTTTCACATCATTATCTTTACTGCCGTTGTGATCTTCACTTATATCTTGCTGTCCAGAGCTACTTTGTATCCTTCATTGATGCTGGTTGTGCTACGACGTGACCTCATTAGTGTTCTAGGCTCGCGTCTCTAGTTCGGTCTAGCCTAGGACCAGCACAGTACCGTCGTTGAGCGTTTATTCAACATTGCATCTTTGAATTGATTATTGCTAATCTTTTGCTACCATATATAGCCAACCCAGCTCCACATATTTCTACACCGTGTATACGTACGCTCCCCTGGCAATCGCTTTACTCAATATTCGGAGTTACTTGACACCGCTGGTTGCCGATCACCGCCTGCTGCATGGTAAGAACGTGTAAGACATTGATATTTGCTTTACTGTGAGCGTTTTACCACCACATCCTAGTAGTTATAGGAACATTATTTTTGGGTTTTGTTTCTTGTTCTACTAATCATGATAGGATCCAGAGTCAATTCATGGGCTTCGTCGATCGCGGGAGACGTGCCACCACCTTTGCAAATACCACAACCGTCACGAGAGGTGCACAAACATCCAAATGCACATGATCAGGTTAATGTATCTATACCACCATTTAATGGCCGTTTTAAACCTGCTTTATATATTGAATGGGAGTTCGACATAAAAATATATTTGCTTCCCATAATTTCGATGAACATAAAAAGGTTAAGGTTGCGGTTGGTTCTTTCACTGGTTATGCTTTGGTTTGGTGGAGTGAATATTGTCGGTTACACCCTGATTATATACCTACTACTTGGGATGATTTGAAACTTGCCATGCGACATACTTTCGTCCCTGCTTATTATACTCGTGACATGATTAAGAAGTTGCAACACTTAAAACAAGGTAGTGAAACTGTAACAAAATATTATGATGATTTACAAACTACCTTGTTGCATTCCTCTTTAGAAGAAAGTGAAGATGATTTTATGGATAGATTTTGGGGAGGATTAAGCCGTGATATTCAAGAGATACTAATTCATGAAGAGTGTTATCCTATGGACCATTTGTTTCATCTTGCTTGCAAAGCTGAACAGGAAATAAAACGACGTGTTGGCCACGAGGAGAACAAGCGCACGGTGCACATTCCAAGAGTTGATATGATTGTTCCTTCAACTACTGGGCATACTATGACAACCACATCCGTTGTTGTCAGGACTACATCACCTCCATCATGTGACACATCGCCCCCGAGAGTGGCTACATCATCTGAGTTGATCATAAGAGGTAATGACAAAGGTACTGATCTTCCATCTCTACATGAGAATGATGAATGCCTTGTCAATTTGAATGCACCATCTGATGAGCTACCCACTACTTTGATCACACCACCTATTTTAGAGGACTACGTTGATAATTTGACTTTGCCATGTGATCAAACAACTGAAATACCAACAATTTTGAGTGCACCCATTGAATTAACTATTGATGCAAAAAAACCAATGTTTAATCATTTTGATATGACCTCTGATCTTGGTGATGATTCTGTGTTGAATGACTTATTGCATGTTTGCTTATTTAAGCATGTTGTAGCATGTAAATTTGATGCAAGTAAGGTTTATTCACCAATGTTGGGATGGTTTAATGATGAACATTGTCAATCTTTTGAAATGAATAAGAGCTTCACTTATATGTGCAAACTGAGTTGCAATATTTTCATGCCTTCTACTTCTTGTGCTAATTTTTTGGCTTTAGATTTTATGAACTATGCAAGTTACTCATCTATTCATGTGTCATATATGCAAAAATCAAGGGAAGTAAAAATGGATGACATATACATATACAACATGTACACCTTGTCTCTTTTGTTAGCCACATTTTAGATTAAGCAACGCCGAGGACGGCTTTATTTTCAAGAAGGGGAGGATGATGAGGACATGACTACCTTGGATATGACCAAAAATATTGCATATATGCATATTTGTCAGGTGATTTCTAGTGCAAACTATTCAATAATCTATTTGTGTTATCCAGAACAAAAAAACTTCACACACTTTTGTGTTTTCTCTAATTGTAGGTGTATGGGACATTTGTACAATCCACATATGAAGATAAGGAAGAAAGAGATGTTTATTTGCTGTCCAAAAAGTTCTCTCACGTCACTTTTGGCCCAAGAGAAGATAGAGTCCAAGTCTCTCACGTTCTGGATTCAGATTCGGACTGCACAGACATACCTGACTCAAAACGCACACAAGTTTTTCATACGGACTCCGAATTGGGTGATTCTTTTTTTGTTGGAAACTAGATTTCGTGCACTTTCCAACCCAATTGGAATCACCTTCAAATTCGTCCGGAGCGTTGGATTGTGGACGAAACAATCTGATGCTTCAGCAGAATCCGAGTCAAACTACAAGTCCAAAGGTGTTGCATCACCTCCACTTGGGCCCATTGGCCTTGTACGACCTAGATTTAGTTTTAGGCTGCCTTGGGACGTCCTCCCACCTCCTTGGCCGCCACCCCTTGCTCCTATATAAGTAGATCCATCTAGTAGCTTTTCCTTGGGATTTGTTTAGTTAAAAGTTAGCCATTGCAACTTCGTGTACTTCGTTTGTGTCCAACGACCAGACCAAGACCGCTTCCGGATCCCCACCATTATCAATACTTCATATATATTTGCAATATTCAGATTGCTTTATCATATTCTTGCTCGTTCTTTGATTGCTTGCAGGAATAGACCTTCGTGGTCAGGCTGACCGTGCTTCCAGCATTGTCAGTAACCTCAGGAGATTGGTTTAGCGATTGCTAAGGCGCAACGTCGTGCATGTTTGTAGTCGGATCGTCAAAGTCGTCTCCACCAAATCGATAGTTATCATCTCATCGAAAGATCGGGACCCTCGCCTCTATCACTCGGCAACTGCCTGACGTGACAAGTCCCTGCGACATGCAAGGAAAACCATCATTACATGTGATCGTGGGGGGTGTTGGTTGGCCTTCTCCTGGTATAAATGGGAGAAGGCGGAGCCCCCGTCGCCCATCCTTCCTCTGCCTCTCCTGCTTCTTCTCCTTCCTTGCTTCCCTCCTTCCACCAATGGCGCCATCGAGGAGGTTCACCCCCACGGAGAAGGGGAAGGCCCCTCGTGAGGGGCCTGGCTCTCCGGTGTCCAAGCATGGACGCGGCCGTCCCCGCAATCCGTCACCAATACGAGTTCTTTTCATATTAGGTTTGCTTTCGAGATCCATCTATTTTTAGATTTGTGTTTCCTTGGTTGAGTAGGTTTCGAAAAAAAATCAAGTGGGACGAGCCTTGTGCATTCGCCTTGAGCCCGACCAAACTTTTGGTGCCGCTGCACCTACTATTGATGCTTGTGTGGCTCTATCTACTACCGAGGAGAACAATTACGAGGGTGATTCTGAGAATGAGGTTGATCAAAATCAGAACTACGTGTAGCCACCAGCACCACCACCACGAGGTCGTCCCCATGCCAATAATCGTAATGGAAGGGCTGCAGCACCCCCTCAGGTATGAGATAATGACCATATCCCAAAACTAAAATTGAATATTTCACCTTTTTAGGGTAGATACATTCCTAATATATATCTTACTTGTGAGTTAGAAACTGAACAACATTTTACATGTTTACAATATCCCGTAGATGCGAATTGAACAGAGTTGGGGCTCCACTGTGGATCTGACAAGGTGGTAGTCCTACATGTCTCATAGATGCAAATTGTAGCGATGGCTAGACAAAACAAAAAACCCAGGTCTAAAACCTAATCTAGGGTAGCTATTTATTATAGGCAGATGTACGTAGAGGCAGATGTGCGGCTAGTCAGTTCGCTATGTCCCATCCTGAGACAGACTGCTTTAGACGTACGTCCACAGGGCCACGTGTAGAGGCCAGAGCGTTGCAGGGCCGGATTGCAAGTCAATTCCGGGGTCCTGGCACAGCCAAATATTTTAGTGCACGTGTCCTTGTCCTTGTACATGTAACATCAAGTGGTGGCTATGATGGATGATTCCGTGGGTGCGTGCATGCATGTGAGATGGTTGGATTCAGTGGGCATATGCGTGCACTGTTTGCTTCATCTGATTTGAATGCATGATATGTCCATTTTGCATCATGCTTTTATATTGATATTTATTGCATTATGAGCTGTTATTACACATTATGTCACAATACTTATGTCTATTCTCTCTTATTTTACAAGGTTTACATGAAGAGGGAGAATGCCGGCAGTTGGAATTCTGGGCTGGAAAAGGAGCAAATATTAGAGACCTATTCTGCACAACTCCAAAAGTCCTGAAACTCCACGGGAGTAATTTTTAGAATATATAAAAAATATTGGGCGTAGGAAGCACCAGAGGGGGGCCACCCACCATCCACGAGGGTGGGGGCGCGCCCTACCCCCTGGCGCGCCCGCCTGCCTCATGGGCCCCCTGGCAGGCCTCCGGGGCCCATCTTTGCCTATATGAAGTCTTTTTCCCTGGAAAAAATCATAAGAAAGCTCTCGGGACAAAACACCGCCGCCACGAGGCGGAACCTTGGCGGAACCAATCTAGGGTTCCGGCGGAGCTATTCTGTCGGGGAAACATCCCTCTGGGAGGGGGAAATCATCACCATCGTCATCACCATCGATCCTCTCACCGGGAGGGGGTAAATCTCCATCAAGATCTTCACCATCACCATCTCATCTCAAACCCTAGTTCATCTCTTGTATCCAATCTTTGTCCCAAAACCTCAGATTGGTACCTGTGGGTTGCTAGTAGTGTTGATTACTCCTTGTAGTTGACTCTAGTTGGTTTACTTGGTGGTGTTCAGATCCTTTATGCATATCAATACCCCTCTGATTATGAACATGAATATGATTTGTGAGTAGTTACGTTTGTTCCTGAGGACATGGGAGAAGTCTTGCTATAAGTAGTCATGTGAATTTGGTATTCGTTCGATATTTTGATGAAATGTATGTTGTCTTTCCTCTAGTGGTGTCATGTGAACGTTGACTACATGACACTTCACCATTATTTGGGCCTAGGGTAAGGCATTGGGAAGTAATAAGTAGATGATGGGTTGCTAGAGTGACAGAAGCTTAAACCTTAGTTTATGCGTTGCTTCGTAAGGGGCTGATTTGGATCCATATGTTTCATGCTATGGTTAGGTTTACCTTAAAACTTCTTTTGTAGATGCTGATGCTTGCAAGAGGGGTTAATCATAAGTGGGATGATTGTCCAAGTAACAGCAGTACCCAAGCACCGGTCCACCCACATATCAAATTATCAAAGTACCGAACGCGAATCAAATGAGCATGATGAAAACTAGCTTGACGATAATTCCCATGTGTCCTCGGGAGCGCTTTCCTTTATATAAGAGTTTGTCCAGGATTGTCCTTTGCTACAAAAAGGATTGGGCCATCTTGTTGCACCTTATTTACTTTTATTACTTGTTACCCGTTACCAATTACCTTATCACAAAACTATCTATTACCGATAATTTCAGTGCTTGCAGAGAATGCCTTACTGAAAACTGCTTATCATTTCCTTCTGCTCCTCGTTTGGTTTGACACTCTTACTTATCGAAAGGACTAAGATAGATCCCCTATACTTGTGGGTCATCAAGACTCTTTTCTGGCATCGTTGCCCGGGAGTGAAGCGCATTTGGTAGGTGGAATTTGGTAAGGAAAAATTTATATAGTGTGCTGAAATTTACTGTCACTTGTTACTATAGAATGTAATCCTTTGAGGGGCTTGTTCGGGGTATCTTCACCCCGACCAGTAGAGCAAAGAGTTTCTCATCAACCTACTGAAAATGTTTACTTTGAAATTCCTTCGGGTATGATAGAGAAACTTCTAGCTAATCCTTTTACAGGAGATGGAACATTACATCCCGATTTGCACCTAATCTATGTGGATGAAGTTTGTGGATTATTTAAGCTTGCAGGTATGCCCGAGGATGTTATCAAGAAGAAGGTCTTCCCTTTATCTTTGAAGGGAAATGCATTGACATCGTTTATGCTATGTGATGATATTGGATCATGGAACTACAACCGATTGAAATTGGAATTTCATCAGAAGTTTTATCCTATGCATCTGGTTCATCGTGATCGTAACTATATATATAATTTTTGGCCTCACGAAGGAGAAAGCATCACTCAAGCTTGGGGGAGGATTAAGTCAATGTTATATTCATGCCCCAATCATGAGCTCTCAAGAGAAATTATTATTCAAATTTTTTATGCTCAGCTTTCTCTCAATAATCGCTCCATGCTTGATACTTCTTGTACTGGTTCTTTTATGATGAAGTCTATTGAATTCAAATGGGATTTATTGGAAATAATTAAACGCAACTCTGAAGATTGGGAATTCGACGAAGGTAATGAGTCAGGTATAACACCTAAGTTTGATTGTGTTAAATCTTTCATGGATACCGATGCTTTTCGTGAATTTACCACTAAATATGGACTTGACTCTGAGATAGTAGCTTCTTTCTGTGAATCATTTGCTACTCATGTTGATCTCCCTAAGGAGAAGTGGATTAAATACCATCCTACCATTGAAGTAAAACTAGTTGAACCTATTAATGTTGAAGAAAAGACTATCACTTATAATGTTGATCCTATTGTTCCTACCGCTTACATTGAGAAACCTACTAGAATAAAGGATCATGCTAAAGCTTCAACTGTGGTTCGTAAGAGTAATACTAGAACACCTACACCCTTTGAGAAAATTAAAGTTGAACCTAGTATTGCTATGGTTAAAGATCTCTTGTCCGATAATATTGGTGGGCATGTTATTTATTTTTGTGATGAAGCTGCTAGAATTGCTAGACCCGATACTAAAAATAAACATAGATTTGTTGTAGGCATGCTTGTTATTTCTGTTAAAATAGGAGATCATTGCTATCATGTCTTATGTGATATGGGTGCTAGTGCGAGTGCAATACCTCATTCTTTATATGAAGAAATTATGCATGATATTGCACCTGCTGAGATAGAAGGTATTGATGTTACAATTAAGCTTGCCAATAGAGATACTATTTGACCAATTGGGATTGTTAGAGATGTTGAAGTCTTGTATGGGAAAGTAAAATATCTTGCTGATTTTCTTGTTCTTGGTTCCCCACAAGATGACTTTTGTCCCATTATATTTGGTAGACCCTTCTTGAATACTGTTAATGCTAAGATAGATTGCAAAAAGGATGTTGTTACTATCGGTTTAGGGGATATGTCTCATGATTTTAATTTTGCTAAATTTCGTAGACAACCCCATGATAAAGAATTGCCTAGTAAAGATGAAATTATTGGTCTTGCTTCTATTGTTGTGCCTCCTAGTGATCCTTTAGAACAATATTTGCTAGACCATGAAAATGATATGTTTATGAATGAAACAAGGGAAATAGATGAAGTATTCTTTAAACAAGGACCTATTTTGGAAAACAACCTGCCTGTCGAAATTCTATGGGATCCTCCTCCACCCAAGGGTGATCCCGTGTTTGAGCTTAAACCATTGCCCGATACTCTTAAATATGCTTATCTTGATGAAAAGAAGATATATCCTATTATTATTAGTGCTAACCTTTCAGAGCAGGAAGAAGAGAAATTATTGAAAACTCTGAAGAAGCACCATGCTGCTATTGGATATACTCTTGATGATCTTAAGGGCATTAGTCCCACTCTATGCCAGCACAAAATAAAATTGGAAAAAGATGCTAAACCGGTTGTTGATCACCAACGATGGTTAAATCCTAAGATGAAAGAAGTGGTAAGAAAAGAAATACTAAAGCTTTTGGAGGCAGGTATAATTTATCTTGTTGCTGATAGTCAGTGGGTAAGTCTTGTCCATTGTGTCCCTAAGAAGGGAGGTATTACTGTTGTTCCTAATGATAAAGATGAATTGATCCCACAAAGAATTGTTATAGGTTATAGAATGGTAATTGACTTCCGCAAATTAAATAAAGCTACTAAAAAGGATCATTACCCTTTACCTTTTATTGATAAAATGCTAGAAATATTATCCAAACACACGCATTTTTGCTTTCTAGATGGTTATTCTTGTTTCTCTCAAATACCTGTGTCAAAAGAGGATCAGGAAAAGACCACTTTTACTTGCCCTTTCGGTACCTTTGCTTATAGACGTATGCCTTTTGGTTTATGTAATGCACCTGCTACCTTTCAAAGATGTATGACTGCTATATTCTCTGACTTTTGTGAAAAGATTGTTGTGGTTTTCATGGATGATTTCTCCGTATATGGAACTTCTTTTGATGATTTCTTAAGCAACCTTGACCGAGTTTTACAGAGATGTGAAGAAACTAATCTTGTCTTGAATTGGGAGAAGTGCCACTTTATGGTTAATGAAGGTATTGTCTTGGGGCATAAAATTTATGAAAGAGGTATAGAAGTTGATAAAGCTAGAGTTGATGCTATTGAAAAGATGTCGTGTCCTAAGGACATTAAAGGTATAAGAAGTTTCCTTGGTCATGCCGGTTTTTATAGGAGGTTCATTAAAGACTTCGCAAAAATTTCCAGGCCTCTGACTAATCTCTTACAAAAAGATGTTCCTTTCGTCTTTGATGATGATTGTGTAGAAGCATTTGAAATACTAAGCCTTGATTTCTGCACCTATTGTTCAGCCTCCTGATTGGAATTTACCCTTTGAAATTATGTGTGATGCTAGTGATTAAGCTGCAGGTGCTGTTCTAGGACAAAGAGTTGATAATAAATTAAATGTTATCCAATATGCTAGTAAAACTCTAGACAATGCCCAGATAAATTATGCTACTACTGAAAAAGAATATTTGCTTGTGATAAGTTCAGACCTTATATTATTGATTCTAAAGTAACTGTTCACAGTGATCATGCTGCTATTAAATATCTTATGGAAAAGAAAGATGCTAAACCTAGACTTATTAGATGGGTTCTCCTACTACAAGAATTTGATTTGCATATTATTGATAGAAAGGGAGCTGAGAACCCCGTTGCAGAAAACTTGTCTAGGTTAGAGAATGTTCTTGATGACCCACTACCTATAGATGATAGCTTTTCTGATGAACAATTAGTTGTCATAAATGCTTCTCGTATTGCTCCATGGTATGCTGATTATGCCAATTACAATGTTGCTAAATTTATACCACCTAGTTTCACATACCAGCAAAAGAAAAAGTTTTTCTATGATTTAAGACATTACTTCTGGGATGAACCACATCTCTATAAAGAAGGAGTAGATGGTGTTATTAGACGTTGTGTACATGAGCATGAACAGGAACATATCCTATGCAAGTGTCACTCCGAGGCTTATGGAGGACACCATGCTGGAGATAGAATAATACATAAGGTATTGCAAGCCGGTCTTTATTGGCCTACTCTCTTCAAGGATGCCCGTAAGTTTGTCTTGTCTTGTGATGAATGCCAAAGAATTGGTAATATTATTAGACGTCAAGAAATGCTTATGAATTATTCACTTGTTATTGAACCATTTCATGTTTTGGGCTTTGATTATATGGGACCGTTCCCTTCCTCTAATGGGTATACACATATTTTAGTTGCTGTTGATTACGTTACTAAGTGGGTAGAAGCTATTCCAACTAGTAGTGTTGATCATAACACCTCTATTAAGATGCTTAAAGAAGCTATTTTTCTGAGGTTTGGAGTCCCTAGATACTTAATGACTGATGGTGGTTCACACTTTATTCATGGTGCTTTTCGTAAAATGCTTGCTAAGTATGATGTTAATCATAGAATTGCATCCCCATATCACCCACGGTCTAGTGGTCAAGTAGAACTGAGCAATAGAGAGCTTAAATTAATTTTGCAAAAGACTGTTAATAGATCTAGAAAGAATTGGTCCAAGAAACTTGATGATGCATTATGGGCCTATAGAACTGCATATAAAAATCCTATGGGTATGTCTCCGTATAAGATGATTTATGGTAAAGCATGTCACTGACCTCTCGAACTAGAACATAAGGCATATTGGGCCATTAAAGAGACCAATTATGATTTCAAACGTGCCGGTGAAAAGAGACTATTTGACATTAGCTCACTTGATGAATGGAGAACCCAGGCCTATGAGAATGCCAAACTGTTTAAAGAAAAAGTTAAAAGATGGCATGACAAAAGGATACAAAAATATGAGTTTAATGTAGGTGATTATGTATTGTTATACAACTCTCGTTTAAGATTTTTTGTAGGAAAACTCCTCTCTAAATGGGAAGGACCTTACATTATCGAGGAGGTCTATCGTTCCGGTGCCATCAAAATCAACAACTTCGAAGGTACAAATCCGAGGGTGGTGAACGGACAAAGAATCAAACATTATATCTCAGGTAATCCTATAAATGTTGAAACTAATGTTATTGAAACCGTAACCCTGGAGGAGTATATAAGGGACACCTTCGAGAACGTTTCAACCTCCGAAAAGGAAGAGGTATGTGGTATGGTAAGTAAACCGACTCCAAAACAGTTCTAATAGTAATTTTTCTCCGTTTTGGAATATTTAAGAAAATAGGAAAATAAGAAGCACTCGGAAAGGACACGAGGCGTCCACGAGGGTGGAGGGTGCGCCCCCTGCCTCATGGGCACCTCGTGTGTCCTCCGGACTCCGTTTTCTTGCATGATACTTCTTTTGGTCGGTAAAAATTTATTATATAATCTCCCAAAGGTTTTGACCACCGTACCATGCAAATATCCTCTATTTTTGTCTCGAGTTGTTTCTGCAGCAGATTTAGAGCAAGATGTCATCTCAAGACTCCGACGGAGAGAGCTATGTCTCACATCTCATTGCTGACCAAAGACCTATGGGGACCTATCTCCTTGTGGTCGAACTACGGATGATGAGGAGGATTCTCATTTGAGGAGGATCAATGATTCAAGTTCAGAGGAGGGGGGTGTTCCTCTACCTCAACCTGGGGATATGCACGTGAAGTTCAAGAAGTCCAGTCTCCCTAAGAGGGCCAAACTGTCTAACAACCGATCTATTCCTTCTCATTTTTGCCAGAAAAGCAAAGGAGATTTATGTGACAAGATCTTGAAGATGGAATAGGAGGTCGATGATTTAAAGGAGGAGATCGCTCTTCTTAATTACAATATGAAAAGGCCGAAGGCACAATTTTCATCATCATCACCATCTCCTTCACCTTCGAAGAAAGAGACATAAATACATGGGTATGGGCACTCCCCTTGGCAACTGCCAAGCTTGGGGGAGTGCCCCGGTATCGTATCACCGTCACACTTTTATCTTTACCATTTTTCTTAGTTCGATCCTTTTGGCAATATCTTGATCTAGTAGAATAAAGTTTTAGTATGATTTAGTTTTGAGTTTTGCTTTATGTTCCTTCTATGTAATCGAGTCCGTGAGCTATATATAATAAAGATTAGTGTTGAGTCAAGGGCTTTGCCATCTTGCTATGATCTTGAGGGAATAAAAGGAAGAATAAAAAGAAATAAAGAGATCATATGAATCTTATGGAGAGTAATGACTTCACATAAAAAGAGTATGATGAATAGAAGTTGTTGAGAGGTGACAAACATAGTTTTGGTCATCGTTGCAATTAATAGGAAGTAATAAAGAAAGAGAGGTTTTCACATATAAATATACTATCTTGGACATCTTTTATGATTGTGAGCACTCATTAAAATATGACATGCTAAAAAGTTGATGTTGGACAAGGAAGACAACGTAATGGGTTATGTTTTCTTACATCTGAAATAAATTATATTGTCATGGATCATCCAACATGTTGAGCTTGCCTTTCCCCCTCATGCTAGCCAAATTCTTTGCACCAAGTAGAGATACTACTTGTGCTTCCAAATATCCTTAAACCCAGTTTTGCCATGAGAGTCCACAATATCTACCTATGGATCGAGTAAGATTCTTCAAGTAAGTTGTCATTGTTGCAAGCAATAAAAATGGCTATCTAAATATGTATGATTTATTAGTGTGCAGAAAATAAGCTTTATACGATCTTATGATGTGGAAGAAATAAAAGCGACATACTACATAATAAAGGTCCATATCACAAGTGGCAATATAAAGTGACGTTCTTTTGCATTAAGATTTCGTGCATCCAACCATAAAAACACATGACAACCTCTGCTTCCCTCTGCGATGGGCCTATCTTTTATTTTTGTCTTATACTTCATACAAGGGTCATGGTGATCTTCACCTTTCCTTTTTACATTTTATCCTTTGGCAAGCACTATGTGTTGGACAGATCATGATATATATAGCTAATTGTATCTGAGTTTTCATGAACTATTATTGTTGACATTACCCTTGAGGTAAAAGGTTGGGAGGCAAAACTATAAGCCCCTATCTTTATTTGTATCCGATTAAAACTTCATACCCATAAATATTGCGTGAGTGTTAGCAATTGTGAAAGACTAAATGATAGTTGAGTATGTGGACTTGCTGAAAAGCTCTTACATTGACTCTTTCCGATGTTATGAAAAATTGCAATTGCTTCAATGACCGAGATTACAGTTTGTTAGTTTTCAATGAAGTTTCTGATTCATACTTGAAAATTGTGAATGAATTGTTACTTTAGCATAAGAAATCATATGACAATATATATATATATATATATATATATATATATATATATATATATATATATATATATATATATATATTGCTGTTCTAAGAATGATCATGATGCCCTCATGTCCGTATTTTATTTTATCGACACCTCTATCTCTAAACATGTGGACATATTTTTCGATATCGGCTTCCGCTTGAGGACAGGCAAGGTCTAAGATTGGGGGTCTTGATACGTCCATTTTGCATCATGCTTTTATATCGATATTTATTGCATTATGGGCTGTTATTACACATTATGTCACAATACTTATGTCCATTCTCTATTATTTTACAAGGTTTACACGAAGAGGGAGAATGCCGGGAGCTGGAATTCTGGGCTGGAAAAGGAGCAAATATTAGAGACCTATTCTGCACAACTCCAAAAGTCGTGAAACTCCAGGGGAGTCATTTTTAGAATATATGCGAAGGAAGCACCAGAGGGGGGCCACCCACCATCCACGAGGGTGGGGGGCGCACGCTACCC
Organism: Triticum dicoccoides; assembly: GCF_002162155.2. Classification (NCBI taxonomy): domain Eukaryota; kingdom Viridiplantae; phylum Streptophyta; class Magnoliopsida; order Poales; family Poaceae; genus Triticum; species Triticum dicoccoides. The sequence continues at coordinate 234,408,267 of NC_041380.1, read as the reverse complement.
CCGTGGGCACGCCCCCTGCCTCGTGGGCCCCCTAGCAGGCCTTCGGTGCCCATCTTTGGCTATATGAAGTGTTTTGCCCTAGAAAAAAATCATAAGCAAGCTCTCGGGATGAAACACCGCCGCCACGAGGCGGAACCTTGGCGGAACCAATCTAGGGCTCCAGCGGAGCTGTTCTGCAGGGGAAACATCCCTTCGGGAGGGGAAATCATCACCATCGATCCTCTCATCAGTAAGGGGTCAATCTCCAACAACATATTCACCAACACCTTCTCATCTCAAACCCTAGTTCATCTCTTGTATCCAATCTTTGTCCCAAAACCTCATATTGGTACCTGTGGGTTGCTAGTAGTATTGATTACTCCTTGTAGTTGATGCTAGTGGGTTTACTTGGTGGAAGATCATATGTTTAGATCCTTTATGCATATTAATACCCCTCTGATTATGAACATGGATATGATTTGTGAGTAGTTACGTTTGTTCCTGAGGAGATGGGAGAAGTCTTGCTATAAGTAGTCATGTGAATTTGGTATTCGTTCGATATTTTGATGAGATGTATGTTGTCTTTCCTCTAGTGGTGTCATGTGAACGTCGACTACATGACACTTCACCATTATTTGGGCCTAGGGGAAGGCATTGAGAAGTAATAAGTAGATGATCGGTTTCTAGAGTGACATAAGCTTAAACCCTAGTTTATGCGTTGCTTCGTAAGGGGCTGATTTTGATCCATATGTTTCATGCTATGGTTAGGTTTACCTTAATTCTTATTTTGTAGTTGCAGATGCTTGCAAGAGGGGTTAATCATAAGTGGGATGCTTGTCCAAGTAAGGGCAGTACCCAAGCACCGGTCCACCCACATATCAAATTATCAAAGTACCAAACGCGAATCATATGAGCATGATGAAAACTAGCTTGAGGATAATTCCCATGTGTCCTCGGGAGCGCTTTCCTTTATATAAGAGTTTGTCCAGGCTTGTCCTTTGCTACAAAAAGGATTGGGACATCTTGCTGCACCTTATTTAATTTTATTACTTGTTACCGGTTAGCAATTACCTTATCACAAAACTATCTGTTACCGATAATTTTAGTGCTTGCAGAGAATACCTTACTGAAAACTGCTTATCATTTCCTTCTGCTCCTCGTTGGGTTTGACACTCTTACTTATCAAAAGGACTATGATAGACTCCCTATACTTGTGGGTCATCAATGCACAATTGTTTTCATTTCTAATCTCTCCTTTATTCCTGAGTACATGCAAATCAAAACATGAGTGTAGCATCATATTTTTGTTTGTTAAATCATGTGTATGAAGGAGCGATAGTACGTGGCCATTTATTTGATGCACACATGCTCTAGTCATAGGTCTAGGTGGAACAACTGATGAAGGAGCCATAGTAGGTGTAATGATGGAAGTGATGTCCTCATCAGTCATGGTCATTATGCGAGCAAATGCCCATCTATGCGTGTGATGATCGTTACTAAGGATGGTGGGTATGAGTCTGCTAGTGATTATGATGAGGAGAATCTGGCTCTTGTTGCGAGTGAAGGGCAAGGTGGAGTTGATTCTGAACAAGAGATGCAATACATGGCTGCTGAAGACGCCGACATGTATGAAAGTTTAGTTGCTCAACGTGTTTTGAGTGTGTAGGTCACACAAGCTGAGCAAAATCAGAGGCACGATTTGTTCCATACAAAGCGAGTTGTGAATTAACATTCTGTTCACGTCATCATAGATGGAGGGAGTTGCAACAACTTGGTTGGCATGGAGATGGTGGAGAAGCTTTCTCTCACAACAAGACCACATCTGCATCTTTACTACATCCAATGGTTCAACAACAGCGGCAAGGTTAAGGTAACACGTACTGTTCGTTTGCATTTTAGTATAGCTACATATGCTAATTATGTTGATTGTGATGTTGTACCCATGCAAGCATGTTCCTTATTACCTGGTAGACCATGGCAGTTCGATAAAAAATCTGTACACCATTGTCGGAGTAATGGGCCACGGGTAGGCCAACCCGAGGCCCAGAACCTTTCAAGACATCGGGGCAGGCTGCGCCCCTCAAGAACCCAAGACGAAGAGCCGCCTTCTAAGGAGCCGACAGCAAGACGGCCGACTGACCACTCACGGCCGAGTCCCAGGGACGACTGCAGGGATAAGCCGACTCCTGACTGGCGACTTCCAGAGAAGCCGGCTTTGGGGAGTCGGCCTGCGACTCCAACAAACCCCATGACCTCTTCAAGAGGGATGGGGCATGGGAGTGGCTACAATGAAGCCCACTCTCGCCCCTTACCAAGGGCAGGCATGGCCACAACACGCCGTACCCCGGAAGATCTCCGTGCGGCATGGCACTGTTGCCATACCGGCCCTAACATCAGCACGACAGGATCGAGTCCTGTACCCACGATGGCTTGTCTGTATGGCCCAAAGGCAGCAGGTCCCACCAGTCAGTGAGACCCCAGGAGACGGCAAGAGGACCACCAGTCAGACCCGTCGGGTGTCGGCCCCGGGGAGTCAGCCGAGCCCTCCCCCGGGGCCCACGCGCCATTAATCAAGATGTGATGGAGAGTGGCAATAGTGATCGCCCGCCAGGCGGCGGGGCTGTCGCCACGACCCCATGATCAAGCCCGCGTCATCAGAAGCACGGCTACAGTAATCAGCAGCCGGTAAGACCCGCCTGCGGCGGACGCGGCCTGTCGGCTCCGTACCAGGCCAGTCGGCGGGGCCCACCAGTCGGCGGGCCCCAGCGGTCAGCGGGGAAGATGGAGGCCAGAGGCGCTGGCGGCTGGGCCCGCGTCCAGCCGGATTACCATTGTACCCCCGGGGGGTAGGCCTATATAAACCCCCCGGGGCACCCATGCAAAGGGTTGGAACCCATTAGCTCTAGACCAGATCATATAGGAGGGAGAGAGCTAGCCTTGCCCTCTCCTACCTCCAGGAAACAGCTCAAGGAGCAATCGTGTAAACACTTTGCCATAGTGATCATGCGGAGACCCCGTAGAGCAGCAGTAGGGGTATTATCTCCCCGGAGAGCCCTGAAGCTGGGTAAGATTCGCCGGCGTGCATGTCTTCGCCTCATCCCATTTCCAGGCACCGGCGACGTTCTACTCGCCCCCACCATGATAAGCCATCCTTTGGCATATGTCGCACCTAACACCCGACATTTGGCGCCCACCGTGGGGCCTGGTGCACCACCGTCCAGAGACCTGTTTTGGACGGGAACCCTTTTCCTCCATGGCGAGCGCAGCCAGCCAAGCACGCCAGTCGGGGTTTGCGCCGATGCGCTGCGCGACATTGAGATCGCCTGCGCAACCAGCTGCCTGGCCAAACTTGTCGGCGATGTTCGCCTCTCCGACGAACCTGCATCCAACGCAGGCATGGGCGGCTCCGAGAGCATCCTCACGGGCCTCCTCGATCAACTCCATGTTGCTGGCGAGCCTGTTGTAGACTTGGAGTCTGTAGGCTCCACCGACCCGATGCTGGTCGACTCCGACACCGCGTCGCTCGACGCGTTCCCCACCAATGTGGTGGTCTATGACGAACCTCTCCCTCGCGCGGAGAGTAACGGAAGCACCATCACCGAGGTGCTCGTCATTAGTCATGACGAACTCCCCGGCGGAGGAGCGCACGACTCACTCGGTGCGGCGCTACAAGACCTAACTGCGCCCATTCCGGAAGACACTGACGCAGAGACGTTGGAGGCGCGCCTCCTTCAGCTCGTTGAAGGCGCGAAGAAGCTGGCCAGCATGAGACGCTTGTCAGAAGCCTACCAGCGGGAGATGGATCACGCCGTCGGCGGCTCGCCAGCCCCGGCGGGGCCTAGCCGCCTGGGCGCGGTCCAGCAGCGCGGCGTAGCCATCGCCAACCAGTTTGGGGCAAGCCGCCCTGTGTACACTACCCCAGCAGAGAACATCCGAGCCGCCCAGGCGGCGGCGGACGAGCTGGACAATTTCGAGGGCGAAGAACGCTGCCTCATGATGGAGCGAGTCCAGCGGCTCCTCGACGCGGCTGCTGCGCAGAACGAGGCCGGCTGCCGCACGGAGGCGCCGCAGCGGCAAAACGACGACCTTCACCGAGATCAAGGCGCGATGTCTCGGACACCGACTGGCGGCGCCTGAGGAAGAAGAGACAAGGATCCGGCTATCAGCCACAGTCGGACTCGCATTACCATAGAGCGCGACCGAGACGGCCGCCCGAGAGCAGTGGAACAACGAGACGACTGTCCGCCTCCCCCTCCTCGCAAGGAGAGGCGAGTCTCCCCGCCACCTGTTGACCATCTGACTCTCGGCGACTGCCTTGGCCGCCGAGAGGGAGTTGGAGAGAATGACGCCCGCCACCGGATCGACCAACTTCACCGATCCCTAGTGCTGGAAGAAGAAGACGAGCTGGGTCCGCCTTGTTTCAGGCCCCGCATTCAGGACGAACCCTTTCCCAGAGGGTTCACACTCCCAAGAGACACGCCCAAGTATACCGGCTCCATGAAGCCGGAAGACTGGCTAGTCGACTACTCCACAGCTGTCAGCATAGCAAACAGCAACAAGCGTGTCGCTGTAAAGTACGTTCCGCTCATGCTCCAGGGCATGGCCTGGACATGGCTGAACAGCCTGAAGCCCCGCAACATCAACAACTGGGTCAATTTCACCGAAGCGTTCGTCCGCAACTTCACCAGCACGTACAAGCATCCTCCCAAGCCTCGTCAGCTCTCCTTGTGCGTGCAAGGCCCCGACGAGTCGACTCGCGATTACCTCACGCGTTGGGCCGAGCTTCGGAACTCCTGCGAGGGCATGCACGAGGTGCAGGCCATCGAGTACTTCATAGCCGGGTGCAGAGAAGGCACCCTCCTCAAGCACAAGCTCCTCTGCGACGAGCCAGAAACCCTCGACGAGCTGCTGATCATAGCGGACAAGTACGCCACGACCGACTCCTCCATGAAGGCGGAGATTCAAATCAGCACAACTGGCAAAGTGCCCCCTCAAGCTCCAAGAACTCCGGCGGCAGACGCCAACCGGCGACAACAGCAGGGAGACCACAAGCGCAAGGCCCCACAACCGACTTCCAGCAGTCGGCAGGTCACGACCGTTGAAGCCCAGTAGCCGGATGAGCAGCCTCCGCCCAAGCGACAGAAAGGCGGCAAGCCAAACTAGTTGCTGGCCTTCTCCTACGAGCAGACCCTGGATGGACCTTTCAAGTTCCATAGCGGCGCGAAGCTGTCGAACCACACCACCCGGAAGTGCTACTGGCTCACCAGGATCGCTAAGGGAGACGGCCTCCTGCCTCCCCCGCCTGCTGGGCAGCTGCCTCCGCCTCCGCCCCAGCAGCCGGCTGTCAGGCCAGTCGGCGCAGTACAAGACGAATACCCTAAAGAACACGGAGCCTACATGGTGTTTACCAGTATGGATGATGATCGATGCAGCAGGCGGCTGCAGCGACAAGAGGTGAATGCGGTAGCATCAGAGACGCCAGAGTTCATGCACTGGTCCGAGAAGCCCATCAGCTGGAGCAGGGCTGACCACCCAGAGGTGATGCCAAGTCCGGGCTCCTATGCCTTGGTCTTGGATGCCACCTTTGCTATGGATAGACGAGCCGTGCGTTTCTCGCGGGTTCTGATAGACGGAGGCAGCAGCATCAATATCCTGTACAAGGACACCATGGAGAAGTTAGGAATCAAGCAAAGACAACTTCAGAACAGCAGGACTGTGTTCCACGGCATTGTTCCTGGGCTTTCCTGCTCACCAATCGGCAAGATCCTGATGGACGTCCTCTTTGGAGACAAAGATCACTTCCGTCGAGAGTCTGTTTGGTTTGAGGTGGTGGACTTCGAGAGCCCATACCATGCGCTACTCGGCCGACCCACCTTGGCCAAGTTCATGGCGGTCCCCCACTACGCCTACCTCAAGATGAAGATGCCCAGTTCCAGGGGAATTCTGACTGTAGCCGGCGACTACCGGAAGTCGTCTGCCTGTGCGGCTGAGAGCAGTCGGCTGGCCGAGTCCCTGGTAATCGCGGCCGAGAAGCGGCTCCATGAGCGAGTTGTGGCGATGGCCGGCAAGCAGCCTGAGGTATCGCCCAACCCAAAGGAGTCGGAGGCTGAGGGTTCGTTCAAGCCGGCCAAAGAGACAAAGAAGATAACCTTGGATCCGGAGCACCTAGAGAGGTACGCCGTCGTAGGTGCAAACCTCGACAGCAAATAGGAAGGCGAGCTCGTCGATTTCCTCCGTGAGAATCGGGACATCTTCGCATGGTCCCCCAAAGACATGCTAGGTGTACCGACGGAATTCGCCGAGCACAAGTTACATGTCCGATCTGATGCAAAGCCGGTCAGGCAGCCCCTGCGCCGCCTATCAGAAGAGAAGAGAAGAGTTGTCGGAGAAGAGATAGCCCGACTCCTAGCAGCCGGCTTCATTATGGAAGTGTTCTTTCCAGAATGGCTAGCAAATCCGGTCCTGGTACTGAAGAAGAAGAAGCAGTGGCGAATGTGTATTGACTACACGAGCCTAACAAGGCCTGCCCCAAGGACCCATTTGCTCTACCAAGAATCGATCAGGTGATAGACTCCATAGCCAGATGCGAGCTATTGAGTTTTTTGGATGCATACTCAGGATATCACCAGATCAAGCTGAACCCGGCTGACAGACTGAAGACCGCCTTCATTACACCGTTTGGAGCCTTCTGCTACCTCACCATGATGTTCGGCTTGAGGAATGCCGGCGCCACCTTTCAGTGTTGCATGCAGAAGTGCCTCCTCAAGCAACTCGGCAGGAACGCCCACGTCTACGTAGACGACGTGGTGGTGAAGACGGAAAAGCGTGGAACGCTGCTGGAAGACCTCAAGGAGACCTTTGAGAACCTACGCCGATTCCAGATCAAGCTCAATCTCGAGAAGTGTGTCTTCGGAGTACCAGCCGGCTAGCTCCTTGGCTTCCTGGTCTCTGAACGCGGCATAGAATGCAACCTAGTAAAGATCAAGGCCATTGAGAGAATGGAGGTACCCAGCCGACTGCTGGATGTGCAAAGGTTCACCGGCTGCTTGGCGTCCATTAGTCGATTCATCAGTCGGCTGGGCGAGAAAGCTCTCCCCTTATACCAACTCGTGAAGAAGACCACTTTTTTCGAGTGGAACCATAAGGCAGACGAAGCTTTTCTCCAGTTGAAGAAGATGCTGACTACTCCACCCGTCCTGGAGGCTCCGACTCCCAAGGAACCTATGCTCCTGTACATCGCCGCCACCAGCCGGGTGGTCAGCACGGTCATTGTAGTGGAACGCAAGGAAGAAGGCAAGGCACTACCTATCCAGAGACCGGTATATTACCTGAGCGAAGTACCGTCGACCTCCAAGCAGAACTACCCCCACTACCAGAAGATGTGCTATGGCGTACACTTTACTGCGAAGAAATTGAAGCCTTACTTTCAAGAGCATCCAATCACGGTGGTCTGCACGGCCCCGCTTGCCGAGATCATTGGTAGCCGAGATGCTTCTGGCCGAGTGGCCAAGTGGGCCATAGAGCTGGCTCCCTACACCATCCACTACCAGCCCCGCACCGCTATCAAGTCACAAGCACTGGCCGACTTCCTCGTCGACTAGGCCGAGACCCAGTACCTACCTCCAGCGCCTGACTCCACCCATTGGCGGATGCATTTCGACAGCTCCAAGATGCGCACCGGCTTGGGAGCTGGCGTCGTCCTCACCTTTCCTAAAGGAGACAAGCTCAAATACACACTACAAATCCATTTTGCTGCCTCCAACAACGTCGCCGAGTACGAGGCACTCATTCATGGGCTCCGGATTGCCAAAGAACTTGGCATCCGCCGGATCTTGTGTTATGGCGACTCGGACTTAGTGGTCCAACAGTCATCTGGTGACTGGGACGCGGAAGATGCAAACATGACGAGTTACCGATTCCTCGTGCAGCAACTCAGCGGGTATTTTGAAGGGTGTGAGTTCCTCCATGTGCCAAGAAACGACAACGACCAAGCAGACGCCTTGGCACGAATCGGCTCTACCCTCCAAGCAATACCATCCGGCGTCGCCCTTCAACGCCTCCTCAAGCCGTCTGTCAAGCCTTCACCAGAATCAGACTCCATTTTGTGCCGGCTCCTCCCGAAGACGTAGGATCCGACTCCAGAGCCCCGGCAGTCGGTACAGGGATTTTGGCAGATAGCTCCAAAGCCGCCACAGTCGAGCCCGGCCCGGGGACTGCGGCCGCGGACTCAAAGATTCTAGAACTCGACCCAAGGGCCGCGCCAGCCGGCCTGGGGACTTCATTAACCCAGCAAGCGGTTGTCGACTCCAACCTGCCGCCTCCCAGCCCAACCGCCCTCGTCCAAGTCACAGTTCTGGCAGTCGAAGAAATAGCAGCACCCTCATGGGCCCAGCCCATCCTCAAATTCCTGGTGAGCAAAGAGCTGCCAACTGATGAGACCTCAGCTCGGCAAGTACAACGCCGGGCGGCAGCCTACACCATAGTCAATAGAGAGCTGGTCAGGCGCAGCGTCACTGGTGTCTACCAGCGCTGCATAGAGCCAGAGCAAGCCCAAGCAATTCTCAAAGACATCCATCAAGGCGAGTGCGGCCACCATGCGACTTCAAGAGCGCTCGTCGCAAAAGCCTTTCGACACGGTTTCTTCTGGCCGACTGCCTTAGAAGAAGCCAAGGAATTGGTCCAAAAATGCAAAGGGTGCCAGAAGTTCAGCTCCAAGCCACACCAGCCGGCTTCTGCACTCAAGACCATCCCCATTGCCTGGCCTTTCGCAGTTTGGGGTCTAGACATGATGGGACCATTCAAGACAGCACGAGGTGGCCTAACTCACTTACTCGTCGCAGTAGACAAGTTCACCAAGTGGATAGAAGCAAAGCCAATCAAGAAGCTAAACGATCCGACTGCCATAACTTTCATCTCCGATATCACAATTCGGTACGGCATACCACACAACATCATCACCGACAACGGCACAAATTTTGCCAAAGGCGCCTTGGCCCGTTTTTGCGCAACACAGGGCATCCGACTGGACCTAGCGTCCGTCGCCCACCCACAGTCAAACGGCCAGGTGGAGCGAGCAAACAGGCTCATCCTATCCGGCATCAAACCCCGGCTGATCGAGCCTCTAGAGCGCTCGGCCGGCTGCTGGCTCGACGAGCTACCAGCCGTCCTCTGGAGTCTACGCACGACTCCAAACTAGTCAACCGGCTTCATACCTTTCTTCCTCATCTACGGTGCCAAAGCCGTCATCCCAACGGACATAGAGTTCGACTCCCCACGAGTCACCATGTACACCGAGGAGGAAGCAGAAGAAGCACAACAAGACAATGTCGATCTGCTGGAAGAGGGCCGGCTGTTGGCACTCAGCCGGTCCAACATCTACCAGCAGAGCCTGCACTGATACCACAACAGGAAGGTCAAGCCAAGATCTTTCCAAGAAGGCGACCTTGTGCTCCGGCTGATCCGGCGAACAGCCGGCCAGCACAAGCTGTCGGCGCCTTGGGAAGGCCCTTTCATCATCAGCAAAGTACTGGGCAACGACTCCTACTACCTGATTGACGCTCAGAAGCCCCGAGCATGTAAGAGGGACGACTCCGGCAAGGAGACAGAGCGGCCATGGATTGCAAATCTCCTCCGAAGATTTTATAGTTGATGCAGTATGTACCACGCTACCTTTTGTATTAAAGTACCAAGACTTCGGGCCCCCCGGGACGAGCTCGGGGAACTGCTCTCTTTTGTCTGTATGATAAAAATTATGCCTACAAGTATGTTACTCTTTGTTATGCCGTTTGGCATCGGGCTCAACAAGTCGGCCCGGGGACTTGCCGCCTTGCACTATGAAATGCTTCTTGCAGTCAAACAAGTAGTGTGTAAACGCCTAAACCGTCTCCTGTCAGAAGCCGCAGCTCGCAGAGCGATTGTACGGTGGGCAAAAGTAAGGTAGAATGGGCATTCTCATGAAAAATGGCTAAGGACTCAAAGCATAAAGCATAGTTCAAGACGGCTCCCAGCCTTTTTTCGCAAACCGACTCTCGAATAGTCGGATTGACGCCTTCTATTCAACTTGCTCAAAAACTCTTAAAAACGGTTAAGTACTTGCCTTCCCAAAGTAGCCAAGCATTTGATCCAGCGGCAGTCCGCAGAGTGGCTGTCCGATTGGCAAGGCAGGCAACTAAGAGAAAGCGGCAAAGGAAAAAAGCCAAAAGAGCGATGAGCAGGAAAAGATAGAACTCAGATAAATATATTTACATAGCATAGGCCCTTGGCCGAATCTTCGAGCAGAAGTTCAAAATACACCCCATGGGTGGAATTGTGCGAATTAACAAGTTCTTCATAGACTACTGAAGCAGATAAAATAAAGGTAAAGCGGCAGCTTAGGAAGCAGCAGACGGATTCAGAGGGTCGGAGGAGGCGGCAGCGTCAGGCATCGGGGCGGCCGGCTGGCTAGTCTCGGCTTGATCGCCTCCGGCGGCAGTCGGGTCGGTCGCACGCGGCTCGTTGCTGGAGGCGCGGTCGAGCTGAGGCTGGCCGTCTGCTCCGTCTTCTGGTGCCTCCGTATCGCCTCCGTCCTCCGCCTCGCCTTCCTCCTTGACACTGGAGCCAATCACCTCCGCTGAGTCGTCGCCGTAGTCTAGGTTCATCCCAAACCACTCCGGTGGTACCTCCTCGCCGTCTTTAGACTGCTCAGGGACGAAGATGCTGGTGTCGGTGTACTCGGCGATCGCCGTGGCACGCTTGACGAGGGCGTCTTCCACAGCTTCCAGCTCCGGCTGGGCCTCCAACCGAAGTGTGGCCAGCCGGTCTAGATCCAGCCCCGGATACCACGCCTTGACGAACTCCAAGGCCCGGCGTGCTCCAGCTCGGGCCGAAGAACCCTTCCAGGCCTCAAGACAACCAGCCGCGACCTCTAGCCAGTCGGCCGTCAGGCTGGGGGTGCATGGAGCCTGCATGTCCGGCCACAGGGCGGCAATTGCCTGGGCACCGACAAGCTGAAGCCGGCGCAACATCCGGTGAGTTGGCCGAAGGCGAGCCTCGATGCTTAGGATGTGCTCGTCAAGGGTTCGGGGGGCGTCGGCGGCGATCTCTGCGCCCTCCGAAGCATTGAGATAGAATACTCACGCGGAGACCAATGGCGGCTTCTTCACTTCCTTACGGGAGCGGATGGCCTTCGCAGCCGCCTCGTCCCGCCGGGTCGGCGCAACCGAACCCTTGGGCTCCTCTTCGGCCGACTACCGAACAAGGTCGGCGCGGCCCTACGCTTCTTCCCGCCGCCTGGAGCACCCAGCGCGGCAGAAGAGCCCGTGCCAGGCTGGCTGGCTCCTGGCCGATGGCAGGGGGTGACTTCTCCCTCGGTGTCGTCATCAGGCCAGTCGGCAAAAGTGGCCGAAGGCCTGAAGTCGCCTGCTGCTCCTCCTCCTCCCTCGGCATCATCCTCCAGAGCCGCCGCCCCCAGATCCGGGTCGTCGACGTCGCTCTCCGCCCGGTCGGCGAGGAACTCGCGGGCCGGCCCCGAGGTGCCGGCGGGCGGGTGGAGGAGGGGATTCTGACCAAAGCCGACTGGTCAAAACAAACTCGGCAAGAAAGAAGACAATCCAAAGAAAGAAAGGAAAGGTAACTCACCACGGGCGGGGGGTTGGCGTGGGAGTACGGCTCCTTGCCGAACCACCAATCCTCCAGAAGCTTGCTGTCTGAGAGGTAGTTCACCATGAAGGCCACCTCCTCGTGAGGCATGTCCTTGGTGCACATCCGACTCGGGTCGCGGTGCCCGCTCATTTGGCATATCATATGGGGCGGCCTTGGAGCGGGAGAACTCGGCGCGCCACGAAGGCGGCTAGCAGGTCTAGACCAGTCAAGCCCTCCGACTGCGTCAGCACTCGGAGTCGCGCGATGGCGCCCGCTCCCGCAGGCGTCAGCGACTTGGCCCGGTACGACCAGTTGGGCAGTCTCCCAGCCGGCGGGCCGGCTTCGAAAGCCGGCAGGTTGACCCAGTCGCCCCTCGTGGAGACGCTCCTGACGTAGAAGTATGATCTCGGCCACATCTTCACCGACTTTATCATCGAGATGGAGGGGAAGGGGTTGTTGGCCCCTGACCTTCGCACGGCGATGAAAGCGCCGCATTGAGTCGGCACGCCTGCAGCCTGGGTGCCGAGCTTGGAGAATAAGAACTCCCCCCAGAGCTCGAGGGTGGGGAGGACTCCGAGGAAGCCTTCGCACAAGGCCATGAAGACAGACATCAGAACCACCGTGTTGGGGGTGAGGTGGTGCGACTGGAGGCCGTAGAACTCCAGGAAGGATCGGAAGAAACTGCTCGCCAGCAGCCCCAACCCGCGCAAGCAGTGGAAATCTCCCCCTTCGGTGCAAGACGCACCCGCACATGATCCTCGCCGGGGAGCCGACAAGTCCGGCAGAGGAACTCAATGTGGTCGTTGTGAACTTCGGAGCCGTCCCAAGTGCCAGAGCGCACCGGGGGAGGCGCGGCGACGGAGGAAGAACTCATCGCGAGCTGACCGCCACGGCATTCGTCGGAGCTTGGGCGCGCGTCGGAGCGAAGAAGAAGGAGGAGAGCGAGGAGCAGTGAGAAGGAGGAGAGCGAGGAGTGGTGGGAAGGAGGAGCGTGCGTGCCCCCCTCTTTCCCCTACTTATAGCCTCGTGGGCTGCGAAGCCGAGGGGGCGGTCGTGGGATTTACTGCGCCCACGGCCCCACGACCCCCACATTCCACGACAAAGTTACTGCGCGCAGTAACTCCACGGGAATCCCAACCGTCCGCCGGGGCCGCGGCGGATCCGCTCGGGCGCCAGGCGCGGTAGTGGCGGGCCCCGCCTATGGGCCTGTCCTGTCGCACGCGTAGGCTGGCAGAATGGCCCAGCCACGTGTCATCGCATGACAGGCCTAGAACGGGCGGCGGCCCGGAGGCTTAGCAAGCACGCTACTTGGATCCCGCCACGACGTTCGATATCTTGTGCGAGTCAGAGTTGGGCGAGTCCGAATCCTTCTAGCTGGCCCGGCGGAAGTCAACCTAGAGCCATGTGTTGAGCACCCGGAAAGAGAAACTGCTGAGGCTTCTTGGCCGATCGTCCGCGGCACCTCACCAGCTTCGGGGACTACTGTCGGAGTACTGGGCCACGGGTAGGCCAACCCGAGGCCCAGAACCTTTCAAGACATCGGGGCAGGCTGCGCCCCTCAAGAACCCAAGATGAAGAGCCGCCTTCTAAGGAGCCGACGGCAAGACGGCCGACTGACCACTCACGGCCGAGTCCCACAGACGACTGCAGGGATAAGCCGACTCCTGACTGGCGACTTCTAGAGAAGCCGGCTTTGGGGAGTCGGCCTGCGACTCCAACAAACCCCATGACCTCATTAAGAGGGACGGGGCATGGGAGTGGCTACAGTGAAGCCCACTCCCGCCCCTTACCAAGGGCAGGCATGGCCACAACACGCCGTACCCCGGAAGATCTCCGTGCGGCATGGCACTGTTGCCATACCGGCCCTAACATCAGCACCACATGATCGAGTCCTGTACCCACGACGGCTTGTCTGTACGGCCCAAAGGCAGCGGGTCCCACCAGTCAATGAGACCCCAGGAGACGGCAAGAGGACCACCAGTCGGACCCGTCGGGAGTCGGCCCCGGGGAGTCGGCCGAGCCCTCCCCCGGGGCCCACGCGCCATTAATCAAGATGTGATGGAGAGTGGCAATAGTGATCGCCCGCCAGGCGGCGGGGCTGTCGCCACGACCCCATGATCAAGCCCGCGTCATCAGAAGCACGGCTACAGTAATCAGCAGCCGGCAAGACCCGCCCACGGCGGACGCGGCCTGTCGGCTCCGTACCAGGCCAGTCAGCGGGGCCCATCAGTTGGCGGGCCCCAGTGGTCAGCGGGCAAGACGGAGGCCAGAGGCGCTGACGGCTGGGCCCGCGTCCAGCCGGATTACCATTGTACCCTCGGGGGTAGGCCTATATAAACCCCCCGGGGCACCCATGCAAAGGGTTGGAACCCATTAGCTCTAGACCAGATCATATAGGAGAGAGAGAGCTAGCCTTGCCCTCTCCTACCTCCAGGAAACAGCTCAAGGAGCAATCGTGTAAACACTTTGCCATAGTGATCATGCGGAGACCCCGCAGAGCAGAAGTAGGGGTATTATCTCCCCGGAGAGCCCTGAAGCTGGGTAAGATTCGCCGGCGTGCATGTCTTAGCCTCATCTCGTTTCCAGGCACCGGCGACGTTCTACTCGCCCCCACCATGATAAGCCATCCTTTGGCATATGTCGCACCTAACACCCGACAACCATGTTAGAAACAATCAGTACTCTTGTTCATAAGGATAAACATATTACTTTGCTTCCTATGTCTCCTGGTTCCATTTTGAAAGATGATATTCATAGAGCTAGTAAAGCAAAACAGGAGCAAAATAAGAGTGCAAATTGGATCGTGGCCAAAGAATTTGAGCAACATATGAAGCCTAATATTAACCCATCTAGTGTTGCTTCTGAAATTAAATTGAAAATTGGATGTTTAATTGCCACCAAATCTGATGTTGATGATCTAGATTTCAGCAAATCTTTTTGCTATGCTTTTGTGTGCAAAGAGGTATTTTTTTCATTCGAGGAAGTGCCTTTCTCTTTGCCTCCTGCTGTCACTAACATTTTGCAGCTGTTCGCTGACGTCTTTCCACAAGACGTGCCACCGAGAATACCACCTATTTGAGGGATTGAGCATTAGATTGACTTAATTCCCGGTGCTTCACTACCAAACCGTGTGCCATACCATACCAATCCAGATGAGATGAAGGAGATTATGCATCAAATATAGGAGCTGACCGACAAAGGTTATATACATTAATCTCTTAGTCCCTATGCTGTTCCTGTTATACTAGTGCCAAAAAAGGATGGTAAATCACGTATGTGTGTTGATTGTAGAGGCATTAATAATATTACTATTATCAGCATCCTATTCCTAGGCTAGATGATATGCTTGATGAATTGAGTGGCTCTAGAATTTTTTCGAAAGTTGATTTGCATAGTGGATACCATCAAATTCATATGAAACTGGGAGATGAATGGAAAACAACATTTAAAAATAAGTTTGGTTTATATGAGTGGTTAGTCATGCCTTCTGGGTTAACTAATGCACCTAGTACTTTGATGAGATTAATGAACGAAGTTTTACGTACTTTCATTGGATTATTTGTGGTAGTTTACTTTGATGATATACTCATTTATAGCAGATCTTTGGAGGAACACTTGGAATATTTACATGTTGTTTTTATTGCTCTCCATGATGCACGTTTGTTTGGTAACCTTGGGAAGTGCACCTTTTTTCGCCAACCGAGTATCTTTTCTTGGCTATGTTGTTACTCCATAGGGAATTGAAGTTGATAAAGCCAAGATTGAAGCTATTGGGAGTTGGCTGCAGCCCAAAACGGTCAGACAACTGATGAGTTTTCTTGGCCTCGCTGGTTTCGATAGGCATTTTGTGAGAGATTTCAGCACCATTGCTGCGCCTCTCAACGAGCTTACAAAGGAGGACCTGCCTTTGTTTAGGGTACCGCACAGGAAGAAGCTTTCATGGTATTGAAAGATAAGTTGACACATGCTCCTTTACTACAACTTCCTGATTTTAATAAGACTTTTGAGCTTGAGTGTGATGCCCGTGAAATTGGATTAGGAGGTGTGTTATTACAAGATGGTAAACCTATTGCATACTTTTATGAAAAATTGAGTGGGCCTCGTCTGAATTATTCTACTTATGATAAGAATTATATGCTCTTGTTCGGACTTTGGAAACATGGCAACATTATTTATGGCCCAAAGAATTTGTTATACATTTTGATCATGAATCTTTGAAGCACATTGAAAGTCAACTTGTTACACATTATTTATGGCCCTGAAGCCTTGTGTACTATCTGTTTGTTTTTTGCTATACCTTAATTGAAATATAAAAATTGCAGTGGGGATTTGCCCTACTGTGTACAATCAAAAAAGTCAAGCAAAATTGAATTGTAGACATACTAAATGGGTTGAATTCATTGAGACTTTCCCTTATGTCATTAAACACAAGAAGGGCAAAGAAAATGTTATTGCTAATGCATTGTCTCATCGTTATACTATGCTTTCACAACTTGACTTTAAAATATTTGGTTTGGAGACCATAAAAAATGAATATATGCATGATGCTGAATTTAAAGATGTGTAGCAGAATTGTTGTAACGCCCCAAGACCGGAGCTTCAGATGCCTTCCAGGGTTTCCGGGTTTCGTCATGTGTTTTTTGTTTTGGTTCGTTGCATCGTGTGCATTGCATCATGTCATCATGCCATCATTTTCTCAAAGCCAACTAAAAAATCACTTAAGTAAATTGCATGGATCTTTAGTCCATTTAAAACCGAGGGAAGGGTGACTTCTCTTTATAACATATCCTCCCGATATTAGGGAGCTGTTATAAATATTTCTATTCTTGTGGAATTACCGTGACACACTTGCAATGTAACTCTCAAGTCTTTTCTACTTCGAGTTGCTCCTCAAACCTTGCCATATATTTCTTTCATCATTTTCCAGAGCTCCACAAAAAAATCAATCATTTTTGGACCTTCCTAACCCTCACTTCCTATTCAAACCATTTGATTTTAAATCAAATGAGTTTGAATTTAAACTTCCAAAAATGCCCACTCCATTTTTCTTGGAACATGCGCATTTTTGCGAGTCCGGGAAATTTATTCCCGTGCCCAAACTCTTTCTCTACCATTTTCTTTTCTCCCCTTTTCTTCCTTTTTCTGTTGTTTTTGAATAGAGCAAATAGAGGGAGAGAAGAGCCCAGCCTCTCAGGCCTGCCAGGCCTGCCCTTTTGCCTTAAGGCCCAGCTGGGCCCCTCCTTTCTACTGGGCCTCCCTAGGCCCACTCTCGCGCCGGCCTCCAAGGCCCAACCTTCTTCCGAGGCCAGCCCGCACGCCCCCATAACCCTAGGCCTCGATCCCACATCTCCCTCTCCCTTGATTCCTTCCCTCGCGCCGCCAGGAGAGGAGAGACTGCGCTCGATCCCCATCTCCTTCGAACCTCCCCGTCTCCCTCGATCCCATCTTCATCTCGCTCTCTCCTCTCGATCCCTCTAGGCCCTGCAGCCTCTCTCTCTCGGGCCACGGCGCTCGAGCTCCACCTCCTCGTCCCCATGCCCGCTGCAGCAGAGCAGGAGCTCCGGTGCTCGCCGTCCTCCACGAGCAGCCAAGCCCTGCCATGGCCGCGCTCCTGCTGCTGAGGCCTTGCCGCCGAGTTCCTTCTGCTCCCTCTGGCGACCCCGCCGTCCGACTGTCGCCCTGCCTCTTCTCCTGCTTCTCCGCGTTGCCCTCAACCCGCCTAGACGTTGCCGTCGACAGCAGAAGCTGCTGCACCCTCTTGTCATCGAGACTCGTCATCCCCGCGCTCCTGCTGTCTTGCCGGACAGGGAGAAGCTACCTCGTTGCCAGCCAGAACAAGCCATTCCCGACCTCCTCGTGCCAGATCCAGCAGTGCCGTGGCCTCGCCTCTGCTTCGTGGTCGCGTTGACCTGGGGCCGTCCTCCCCGATGCCCTTGCTGCTGCTAGATCATCTTGGTGCAATCAGGAGTACCATGGCCTCCGCCGAGACCCTCGGAATCGTCAAGATCACCAAGTGCAGGATGACCCGCGAAGCCCCCTGGACGCCATGTACCACAACCGTTGTTTTCCGTTTCATCTCTATCGAGACCAAGATGACACCAAGTACTAGGATGACGACGACCCGTCAAGTTCATCTACGTGTGTGTACCACTACACCGGAGACCTTGGATGCGCCAAGTTCCACTACAAGATGTACCACTACCGTCGCACGAACCGAGACCGGCAAATCCGAAGACCCTAAGTACCACGACAACTCCGAAGTGATTCCAAATTCCGTCAAGTTTCCTATACCGATGACTCGAACGGCTACGGAAGTGTACCACTACCATCGAATTGCGAAGACTCTATGGACGCCAAGTTCCGTGTCGTGACTCCGAACACCTACAAAAACGTTGTACGACTACTTTCGTGGCCGAAGACCTGTGTACAACTACCATCGCCGAAGGCCATCAAGTGAACGTCTACCCACATCGTGTATTTGACCAAGTTCGATGACAACCTCCGAGAAACTCGGATTCGCCAAGTTCTACTACCGTCGCCCTCGGAAACCTTGGATTCGTCAAGTACCTCTCCAAAAACGAATGTGAACCACTACTTCTCTCGAAGACCGGTGAACGACTACTTACACTACGAACTCGTTCCGCCCGAAACGCATGCTTCGAAGGTATAACCCCGAGACGACGTCCGTGAACGAATGCTTGCGATGGTTGAGATGCTCGTGCTTGCTCCGTGCTCGAATTGTTGGTGCACGTTGCCCCTCTTTTGCCTTGTCACCGTCGTCGACCCGTGGGAACCCAGTAACCGGGATCACCCCACCATCTTTTGCACGCTCCCGCCACACTTTCTTTTGCATCGACGTCTCAATGAGTTGTTGGAACCGGAACATTGTCGTGGCACCATTTCGTTATCGTCGCCGTGGCACCTCTTTTGTTTTCCGCCACGATGACAAATGCTTCATAATGCTCTTGTTAACATTTTCATAAAACCTGCATAAAACTTGCACATGTCATTCGCATCATGATAACAACATTTAAAATGTTTAAAATTGTTGTTGCATTAAATTACTAAGTCATATGGGGATTTACCGGAGTTGTTGTTTGTTATATCCGACCCCGTTTAAATTGTTTAGATGGTATAGTTTTGTTATGCTTCACCTCTTGCCATGTTAACCAACATTTAATATTGTTGAGTACCTAACCGAGAGTGAACTAAATAATTGATGTGGTGTTCCGTCAATATGCAACCCGTTGCATATTGAGCTCCACTTAATTTGTAGTTTTGGTTGTTGCACTTTTCCATGTCATGCATATTTAAACCGGACATGCATCATACTTGACTGTGCATCATGCCATGTTCATGTGTTGGTTGTTTACTATGTTGTGTACTTCTTTTCGGTGTTGCTTCTTCGGGTTGGTTCCGATAACGTCGCGTTTGTGAGGATCCGTTCGACTACGACCGTTTGTCTTCTTCATGGACTCATTCTTCTTCCTTGCGGGATCTCAGGCAAGATGATCATACCCTCGAAATCACTTCTATCTTTGCTTGCTAGATGCTCCCTCTATTGCTATGCCTATGCTGCGATACCTACCACATGCTTTATCATGCCTCCCATATTGCCATGTCAAGACTCTAACTCACCTTGTCCTAGCAAACCGTTGTTTGGCTATGTTACCGCTTTGCTCAGCCCCTCTTATAGCGTTGCTAGTTGCAGGTGAAGATGGAGTTTGTTCCTTGTTGGAACATGGATTTGTTGGGATATCACAATATCTCTTATTTAATTAATGCATCTATATATTTGGTAAAGGGTGGAAGGCTCGGCCTTATGCCTGGTGTTTTGTTCCACTCTTTCCGCCCTAGTTTCTGTCATACCGGTGTTATGTTCCTTGATTTTGTGTTCCTTACGTGGTTGGGTTATTATGGGAACCCCTTGACAGTTCGCCTTGAATAAAACTCCTCCAGCAAGGCCCAACCTTGGTTTTACCATTTGCCACCTAAGCCTTTTTCCCTTGGGTTCTGCAGACTCAAGGGTCATCTTTATTTTAAACCCCCGGGCCAGTGCTCCTCTGAGTGTTGGTCCAACTTGTCAGCCGCCGGTGGCCACCAGGGGAAACTCTGGGCTGGCCTACCGGAAGTTTGGACAATCCAGTGTGCCCTGAGAATGATATATGTGCAGCTCCTATCAGGATTTGTCGGCACATCCGGGTGGCTTTGCTGGTCTTATTTTACCATTGTCGAAATGTCTTGTAACCGGGATTCCGAGTCTGATTGGGTCGTCCTGGGAGAAGGAATATCCTTCGTTGATCGTGAGAGCTTGTGATGGGCTAAGTTGGGACACCCCTGCAGGGTTTTGAACTTTCGAAAGCCGTGCCCGTGGTTATGGGCAGATGGGAATTTGTTAACGTCCAGTTGTAGAAAACCTGAAGCTTAACTTAAATTAAAATGCATCAACCGCATGTGTAGCCGTGATGGTCTCTTTCTGGCAGAGTCCGGGAAGTGAACACGGTGTTGGAGTTATGCTTGAACGTAAGTAGTCTAGGATCACTTCTTGATCATAGATTCTCAAATGTGCTTTGCCTTCTCTTCTCGCTCTCTTTTGCGCATGTTAGCCACCATATATGCTAGTGCTTGCTGCAGCTCCACCTCACATACCTTTTCCTACCCATAAGCTTAAATAGTATTGATCGCGAGGGTGTGAGATTGCTGAGTCCCCGTGACTCACAGATACTTCCAAAACCAGCTTGCAGGTGCCGACGATATCGTGCAGGTGATGCAACCAAGCTCAAGGAGGAGCTCGATGAAGATCTTATTCATTGTGTTGTTTCGTTTTAGTTGATCAGTAGTGGAGCCCAGTCGGGGCGATCGGGGATCTGTAGCATTAGAGGTGGTCTTCTTTTATTTTGGTTCCGTAGTCGGACCTTGATTGTATCTAGATGTTGTAATGCTATATTCATGTATTGTGTGAAGTGGCGATTGTAAGCCAACTATGTATCTCTTTTCTTATTGAGTACATGGGATGTGTAAAGATTACCCCTCTTGCGACATTGTCTACAATGCGGTTATGTCTCTAAGTCGTGCTCCAACACGTGGGAGATATAGCCGCATCGTGGGCGTGACTATTGTAAAGAAGGGAGAACATGGAACAAGTTCGTCTTCTGTTGTTGCATGAGGCGCATGGAGGAGGATTAATGGGACACTTTGGCGTGAAGAAGAAAGAGGACATACTTGCTACACATTTCTTTTGGCCAAAGATGAGACATGATGTTGGGCGTTTAGTTGCTCGCTGCACTTCATGTCAAAAAGCTAAGTCACATCTCAATCCTCGTGGTTTATATATGCCTTTGACTGTACCCTAGTGTTCCTTGGGAGGATATATTTATGGACTTTGTTTTAGGTTTACCTCAAACAATGAAGGGGAGGGATATCATATTTGTTGTCATGGATAGATTTTAAAAATGGCACACTTTATACCATGTCATAAATGCGATGATGCTGTTAATGTTGCTGACTTGTTCTTTTGTGAAATTATCCGCTTGCATGGTGTGCCAAATACTATTGTTTCAGATCATAATACTAAATTTCTTAGCCACTTTTGGAGATGTTTATGGGCTAAGTTGGGGACTAAACTGCTTTTTAGTACTACATGTCACCCCAACTGATGGACAAACTGAAGTAGTCAATAGAACATTGTCTACTATGCTTAGGGCTGTTTTGAAGAATAACAAGAAAATGTGGGAAGAATGCTTGCCTCATATTCAATTTTCTTATAACCCTTCGCTGCATTCTACTACTAAGATGTGTCCATTTGAAACTGTGTATGGTTTCCTACCTTGTGCACCTATTGGTTTGTTGCCTCTTCCATCTTCGGAGAAGGTCAATTTTGATGCTAAACAACATGCTGAGTTGATCTTAAAAATACATGGATTAACTAAGGAAAATATTGCACATGAATGCTAAATATAAACTTGCTGGAGATAAGGGTAGAAAACATGTTGTCTTCGCACCTGGAGATCTTGCTTGGTTACAATTGCGTAAGGATAGGTTTCCTGATTTCCGCAAGTCAAAGGTAATGCCATGTGCTGATGGTCCTTTTAAGGTGCTAGAGAAAGTAAATGATAATGCAAATAAACTTGAGCTGCCTGCAGATTTTGGGGTTAGTCCCACTTTTAACATTGCAGATTTGAAGCCTTACTTGGGTGAGGAAGATGAGCTTCCGTCGAGGACAACTTAAATTCAAGAAGGGGAGGATGATGAGGACATCAATACTACAGTTACACCCATGATCCCTAAAGCTACATATACTGGACCAATTACTAGAGTTCACGCACGCCAATTAAATTACCAGGTACTTTTGTGATACGTCTCCGTCGTATCTATAATTTTTTATTGTTGCATGCCAATATTATACAACTCTCATACACTTTTGGCAACATTTTCTATGATTTATTTGGACTAACATATTGATTCAGTGCCCAGCGCCAGTTCCTGTTTGTTGCATGTTTTTTGTTTCATAGAAAATCCATATCAAACAAAGTCCAAACGTGATAAAAATTTATGGAGAATATTTTGGAATATATGTGATTTTGCGACTTGGAATCAATGCAAACGGGGGCCCATAGTGACCACAACCTACTAGGGCACTGACGGTGTCCTGGACTAGGGGGTACTCACCGCGTCATCTCCCGGTCTGTTAGATTGGGCCGAGGACCCCCATGGCCGTATACTCATGGGCCAGTTCGGACAGCTGCCGCATACAAGGAAGATTCCACAAGAATTGGCGATCAAGACAAGGACTTCTCCCCATCGGCGTATTTGGCTAGGACTCTTATTATCCTAGGCCTCTGGTGCACTATATAAACCAAGGCCAGGCTAGTCGATAGATATATACAACAATCATACCATAGGCTAGCTTTTAGGGTTTAGCCTCTATGATCTCGTGGTAGATCAACTCTTGTAATACTCATATCATCAAGATCAATCAAGTAGGACGTAGGGTATTACCTCCATCGAGAGGGCCCGAACCTGGGTAAACATCGTGTCCCCTGCCTCCTGTTACCATCGATCCTAGACGCACAGTTCGGGACCCCCTACCCGAGATCCGCCGGTTTTGACACCGACATTGGTGCTTTCATTGAGAGTTCCACTGTGTGATCGACAAAAGGATCAATGGCTCGCCCGCAGGTCAACTGCGATGCTAGCATCTTCGTCGCCGGCTCGACTGGTCACCTTGGCTCGACCGAGGACCGTTCTCCATCTCCGATCGTCATGTAGGGACCAGACCTCAAACGGTCCAATCTCTGTGCTCAGGTGTCATCCCTGGATCAGTAATGCTGACACCACAAAGTACTTGAAGGATTTATAACAGAGTAGCAATCACACACTTATTACATCGAGAGTCTCAAAAGAGAATTTATTACAATAAATATGGCTTAAGACCATCTAATAACAATAACAGCGCAAGGCTTGGAAGATAAGTGAGTCCATCAACTCCAACGACATCACTGAGTATAGAACCACGACCTAAAAACACCTTAATCGTCGTCTGAAAAGTCTGCAACATTAATGTTGCAACCCGAAATGGGTCGACACATGGAATATGCTGGCAATGTAACACATAGAGAGTAATGGAAGAAATAGGCTATACTATATGCATATTTGGCTGGTGGAAAGCTGTAAAGCCAATTTTTCCCTACTGCAAAGGAATAAATTTTATTTAACTATCATGGTAGTTGTTAAACATTGGAAATGGTTGACAACATTCTCAATCCCAATTAAACATCATCATTAAACAAAACCCAACAAATTAATTTTAGAGTAACATGATGAGATTCACATGATAATCCAGGTACTAGATACTCAAGATGTCCATAACCGGGGACACGACTAATCGTGATTAGTTTATACACTCTGCAGAGGTTTGCGCACTTTTCCCCACAAGACTTGATCTCCTCCGTTTGATTTCTCACACTACATGGTGTTTGAGAACCGGATGACCGAGACATAGTCTTTCAGAAGCGCTAGCACCTTACGATCGGGTAGACCGTTACACCTACTTCCCCCTACATCTGCTAGTCTACCACTATAAGAGTTCACACGACTTAATCAACTATGCTAGAGCCCATAGTAGCTTGTGGCTGCACACGGAAGTTTCTACCATGAATAATCTCATGATCCCTTTGAGCCTGGGTGGCGGTCCATAAAGAAAAACAGGCAATCGCTGGAATACCCAGGTGCCTCAATCCACCCAGATGTGTATTTAAGTTTCCACCTTAGATAAACCATTAATTTAACAATCTCACATCTGTCATGGATACACTCACCCAATCCACGTCTACTAGCATAGCATAACATAATAAGCAACGTAGAAGTAACTCCCAAAGGTTTGATAATAACAGGTAATAGGTACTACCTCATCTACTTCCCAAACCCACAATTTAATTAGATCCTAATCATGCAATGTGTGAGGATTGATCTAATGCAATAAAACTGGGTAATTGGAAGTATGATCAAAGTGTTACTTGCCTTGCTGATGATCCACAAAACCTAGCGATTCGAAGTAGCAAGCGGCGCACTTCGTGTACTCTATCGCAAACAAACAAGCATACAATAAGTACTCAACTAATGCACAGGTAAAACTTGAATAAGAGATCTAACCAGAAAGTTCAACTTAAGAACTCCAGTCAGCAAAAAGAATCAAATCGAACAAAGCAACGAAAGACAAACAGCAAAAGAAACAAGCTTTGTTTATTATTCTAGATCTAGGGCAATTTTTACAGTGGCAAAAACTTGTTTGAGTTGGTTAAACGGAAAGAGGGTTTCGATATGAAACTCCAGGCACTTGAATTGCCTGATTACGATAAACGAACGAAAAGTTAGACTAGAACGAAAAACGGATCAGGAATCGCGATCAGAAAAATCTCGAATTTAATCTGAGAAAAAGAAAACGATGAACAGATTAACGAACAAACGTTCGTTAAATAGATCTAATTGAAGAACGCATTCGTTAAAACAAACGAACGGGCGAACGCTCGCTAAGTAAATAAACCGGAAAAACCGATCTATTAAAAAAACAAACTAAAAAAAACAGAACGAAACCGACGGAAAATCGATCGGTTTTAAAAAAAACCGGCGGCGAGATCTACCTCCGGCGGCGGGTGGCTAGGGTTTGGTGGGGGTGGCGGCTGGGCCTCCCCGGCTATTTAAATCCGGCCAGGCCAAGTGTCCAGGTCGGACACGGCCGGGTAAGTCGGTTGCGCGTTTTTTTAAATAGTTGCACTCAGAAAAAAAACAAAAGGAATACTAAATGGACTCCAAAAATCCGGAAATAAATTTTCCCCGGCTTCTAAAATCAAGCCGCATAGGATGAACATTTATTTGGGGCCTAAATGCAATTTTGAGAAACGCGCATTTTTCCTAAATTCAAATAAAATAGCAAATAAAACCAAAATAAAATCTTATTTGATTTTTTTATTAAATCCTTAGTGTTTCTTTATTTTTGGGAAAGTCATTTTATTCCCGCTCTCATATTTTGATAATAGAAATAACTGAAGATAAAATAAATAAAATCAAATGATCCTATTTTCAAAATTTGAGAAAACTCAAATATGAAAATAAAGAAATCCCCAACTCTCTCCGAGGGTCCTTGAGTTGCGTATAATTTTCTAGGATCAACCAAAATGCAGTGAAATATGATATGCAAATGATGATCTAGTGTATAACATTCCAAATTGAAAATTTTGGATGTTACAAACCTACCCCCCTTAAGATGAATCTCGCCCTCGTGATTCGGGTTGGCTAGAAAATAGGTGAGGGTGGTCCTTCAACAATTCTTCCTCTCGCTCCCAGGTGGCTTAATACTCCATGTGGTGGCTCCACTGAACTTTGCAAAACTTGATAACCTTGATGTGGGTGACTCGACTGGCATACTCTAGAATCTTAACTGGTTTCTCCTCATAGGTCAAATCACTGTCCAACTGAATCGCTTCCAGTGACATTGTATCTCTCATCGGTATATCAGCCATCTCTGCGTGGCACTTCTTCAATTGGGAAATGTGGAACACGTCGTGAACTCCTGACAATCCTTCAGGCAATTCCAACTTATAGGTTACTTCCCCCATACGCTCCAAAACTTTGTATGGGCCTACAAAACGTGGCGCTAACTTTCCCTTAACTCCAAAGCGCTTAACTCCTCGAAGTGGAGATACTCGAAGATAAACTCGATCTCCGACTTCGTAAACTGTCTCCTTGCGTTTAGAATCTACGTAGCTCTTCTGCCTGGACTGAGCTACCTTGAGCCTATCGTGAATCAATTTCACTTTCTGTTCAGACTCCTTAATCAGATCCGGTCCAAACAACTGGCGGTCTCCAACTTCATCCCATGACTGTGACGCCCCCGATTTAATCGTACACTAATCATGCACGCAAATGTGTACGATCAAGATCAGGGACTCACGGGAAGATATCACAACACAACTCTACAAATAAAATAAGTCATACAAGCATCATAATACAAGCCAGGGGCCTCGAGGGCTCGAATACAAGT
The DNA here is from genome assembly GCF_002162155.2 of Triticum dicoccoides. NCBI lineage: Eukaryota > Viridiplantae > Streptophyta > Magnoliopsida > Poales > Poaceae > Triticum > Triticum dicoccoides. The sequence goes on along the minus strand of NC_041380.1, from coordinate 234,382,130 downwards.
GCTCGATCATAGACGAGTCAGCGGAAGCAACAATATCTGAGTACAGACATAAGTTAAACAAGTTGCCATAAGATGGCTAGCACAAACTGGGATACAGATCGAAAGAGGCGCAGACCTCCTGCCTGGGATCCTCCTAACTACTCCTGGTCGTCGTCAGCGGGCTGCACGTAGTAGTAGGCACCTCCAGTGTAGTGGGAATCATCGTCGACGGTGGCGTCTAGCTCCAGGGCTCCAGCATCTGGTTGCGACAACCAGAAAGAAAGGAAAGGGGGAAAAGGGGGAAGAAAGCAACCGTGAGTACTCATCCAAAGTACTCGCAAGCAAGGAACTACACTACATATGCATGGGTATATGTGTAAGGAGGCCATATCAGTGGACTGAACTGCAGAATGCCGGAATAAGAGGGGGATAGCTAGTCCTATCGAAGACTACGCTTCTGGCAGCCTCCGTCTTGCAGCATGTAGAAGAGAATAGATGGAAGTCCTCCAAGTAGCATCTCCAGCAGCATCGCAGTAGCATAATCCTACCCGGCGATCCCCTCCTCATATCCCTGAGGAAGAGCGACCACCGGTTGTATCTGGCACTTGGAAGGGTGTGTTTTATTAAGTATCCGGTTCTAGTTGTCATAAGGTCAAGGTACAACTCCAAGTCGTCCTGTTACCGAAGATCACGGCTATTCGAATAGATTAACTTCCCTGCAGGGGTGCACCACATTCCCCAACACGCTTGATCCCATTTGGCCGGACACACTTTCCAGGGTCATGCCCGGCCGCGGAAGATCAACACGTCGCAGCCCCACCTAGGCAAAACAGAGAGGCCAGCACGCCGGTCTAAACCTAAGCGCACAGGGGTCTGGGCCCATCGCCCATAGCACACCTGCACATTGCGTGGGCGGCCGGAAGCAGAACTAGCCCCCTTAATACAAGAGCAGGCTTACGTTCCAATCCGGCGCGCGCCGCTCCGTCGCTGACGTCTGAAGTGCTTCGGCTGATACCACGACGTCGGGATACCCATAACTACTCCCGCGTAGATGGTTAGTGCGTATAGGCTCGTAGACGGCTCAGATCAAATACCAAGATCTCGTTAAGCGTGTTAAGTATCCGCGAACGCCGAACAGGGCCAGGCCCACCTGTCTCCTAGGTGGTCTCAACCTGCCCTGCCGCTCCGCCACAAGGTAATAGTCGGGGGCCGTCGGGAACCCAGGCCCACCTCTACCGGGATGGAGCCACCTGTCCTTTCAGCCCCCTCGTCAGAATCACTTGCGGGTACTCAATGAGCTGACCCGACTTTAGTCACCATCTGTATAGTATGTATGTATGTATAGTATATACCCGTGATCACCTCCCAAGTGATCACGGCCCGATAGTATAGCAAGGCAGACTGACAAGAATGTAGGGCCAATGATGATAAACTAGCATCCTATACTAAGCATTTAGGATTGCAGGTAAGGTATCAACAAATGTAGCGACAATGTCAGGCTATGCATCAGAATAGGATTAACGAAAGCAGTAACATGCTACACTACTCTAATGCAAGCAGTATAGAGGAGAATAGGCGATATCTGGTGATCAAGGGGGGGGCTTGCCTGGTTGCTCCGGCAAGAGAGAGGGGTCGTCAACTCCGTAGTCGATCACAGGGGTACCGGCAGCGGTCTCGGGGTCTACCGGAAAAAGTATCGAAGGGGGAAACATAATAAATAACAGAGCAATCAAATGTACACAAAGCAAGACGCGGCAATACGTTGTGCTAGGTGTGCCCTAACGCGGTAGGTGGTGATACCGACGAAGGGGGGAAACATCCGGGAAAGTATCCCCGGTGTTTCGTGTTTTCGAGCACAGGAGCCGGAGGGGGAAAGTTGCGAGTTTGATAGGTTAGGGATGCGTGGCGGACGAACGGGCTGCGTTTCCGGGTTCGTCTCGTCGTTCTGAGCAACTTTCATGTAGAAAGTATTTTCATCTGAGCTACGGTTTATTTTCTATTAATTTTAAAAGATTTAAATCATTTTCAGGATTTATTTAATTATTTTAATGCAACATTATCCAGAATAGTGCTTGCTGATGTTAGCATGACGTCATCAGTCAACAGAGGTGTTGACTGGGTCAAGCTGACGCGTGGGTCCCGCATGTCATTGACTATTTTAGTTAATTAAGTTAATGAGTTAATTAGGTTAATTAATCTTAATTAGTTACTTTAAAAAGAATTAATTAAGTTAATTATTTAGTTAATTAATTAATTAATATTTAATTTTATCTATCTATTTGCTTATTTATTTATTTATTTTAATTCTCTTTTTTTTAATAACGTTTCAGGGGGGTGGGGCCCGTTTGGCACTGGCACAGAGGCCTTAGCGGGGCGGGCGCTGGGTGCGGGCGCGTGGGCGCTTGCCTGGGATTACAGGGGGCGCCAGCCAGGGGTGAGGCCACGGCGACGGCCGGAGGGGCCGCAGCCACGGCGAGGTCGGCCGGGCTGCGAGCGGCGCCAGCGAGGCGACCGAGCGGTG
>NC_041380.1:234378682-234379237 GCF_002162155.2 Triticum dicoccoides | reverse complement strand
CGGGCCGGAGCGGCAGGGAAGAGCGGGATGAGCGCCGTGCGGGGCCGCGGTGGTGGTCGGGGCGGCCGTGGCGACCGCGACGACGAGCAGGGGAAAGGGAAGGACGAACGGGTCCTCACCAGCGGTGGTGAGCAGGGAGACGTCGAGGCGCGTGGAGGCCGTTCGGGGAGGAGGACGGAGACGACGGCGTCAGAGACGAGGCAGGCCGTCGAGGGAGGAAGGCGGGGCCGGTCCAGCGGGGTGGCATGGTCGAGGCGGCGTTCCGGCCGACGGCGGGGGAACGAGGTCGGTGTCGTCCGGCGAGGCAGCACCGGCGACGGCGTCGGCACCGCGGCGTTGAGGCGAGGAGGCGGACGGGGACGGTGCTCCGTCGAGGAGAGAGATGAGGAGGCGAGGAGGCAGGCCGGCGTGGTGGCTCCGACGAGGTAGATCGACGACGGGGGCGAGGTGGCAGCGACGGCAAATGGCGTCGGGTCGACGACGAGGCGAGGCCGCGGCTTCACCTGGGCGCCGCGTGAGGGAGAGGAGGGGCGAGGAGTCCGGGAGGGGCGGCGC
>NC_041380.1:234370414-234378436 GCF_002162155.2 Triticum dicoccoides | reverse complement strand
AACTCCTACTCCTAAATTAGCATAACAACATAGGCCACCTACTCCAAAAAGTTTGGTGATTATATAAACTAGATTAACATTTGTTTAGTATTTAAAAGCATTTAAAATAATTGTTTTGCTGCTGTTTTACCCATCTCATATTATTTAAACATTTTATGCATGTGTGGTTTTTCCCCCATAATTATCTATGCAATATTTGGTTCACTCCGAACATTTTAGTTTTAATATTTGAAAGCTTTTATTGTTTGCCTATTTTTTTGAATTTGAATTTGAATTGGTTTCGAACTAACTCGAGATTAGCAACTATAAACGAGGTGACGTGGCATCATTAGCAGAGGGTCACTGTAGCTTAATTACCCGGGCGTCACAATTCTCCTCCACTACAAGAAATCTCGTCCCGAGATTTAAGCGGTGGAGTAAGGGGCGAAGGTGTTGGTAGCGAAAACCTAACGAGTCTCCTCGGTCTTGGCTGCCCTTTCGAAGAGGTTGATCCCTTTCGTTGAAGTCTTCATTTCACTGCTTCAAGTCACCATGATCAATTTGTCATCCTTTCTTCCGGATCTCCATCGTACTTACGAATAGGTAAGGGGCAGCTCTACAACGATAGGATGTTACAAGGGAAAATCTTTTAGGGGTTACCCAAGTATGAACATACGAGTATCTCTTGAGTTGAACAAATGAAACACATCGAGAGCAAAGTAAGACGGTGCAATAAGAAGTTTCAAGCGGATAGGCAATCGTTCATTGCCTGAAACAGAGTGTGAATGGGGTTCAGAGCAACGGGAATAAGTATTGTGTCCGATACCAGAATTGATCACTAGGAAGGTGGCTCGCAAATTACATACGAAGTTAAGCTCTAGGAATAACTTTGGTAACAGGGTGTATAGGAGAGTCAGGTTTCGATCCTGTGGAACTGTGGGTTATGGGCCCACCATGTGGTTGAAAGTAGGAAGGGGGCCGACATTTTGCACGGTCATGATAGTAAGGTGTGTCAAAGGGTAGCCTGTCAGATATGTCGGCAACAACATCGATACCAAGGGCGAGGGACGAAGAGAACCATTTTCCTGCTCGTTGAACGAGGCGGGCCAATAGGCAAAGTTCTCATCCATCGGTGGTTACCGGAATGTTTTCAACAATAGTAACAGGGTCTTGCTGACAGAGTTGTACACCGAGGTGTTTACATAAGCAGGAGAACATTACTGCTTAGATCATATAGACCACAAGAAAGGTTAAACAAAACAATGGAAAGGAAAAGGTGATCATCAGATCAAATAGAACAATGGAATGGAAAATATGTTTAAACACATATTTCGAGGGTATATCCTTCCCAAGGACAAGCAGATGATATCCATGACAGGATAGTAGGTAGAAAACCATTTTAGGTAAGGGGAGAAAAATTTCATGACATTACCCATACAACGGTGTTTGGATAATTGATAAAGAGAAATTTAGCATTGTGCTTCAAATGTTCTTGGTGATGAACGGAGTACCACAGACATGCTTCAGGTAGCAATGATATGGTGTTTCAATCAAGGGCCCGACTTCGGATACACCAATGATCCATCAGGAGTAACTTATAAAATAAGTTCTACTACTTCCTCCAGGAGGAATGGTTATCCTTGCAAAAGAAATCATTATGATAGGTCCTCCAGCCAGGGGGGAGGTGCTAGGCATGACATCATGTTACCGGGTCATCAAAGGACAAACAACATAACTCCTGGAAAGTTGTCCCAACCATTATATCTGACCGAGATCCAGATCCAATTGGTGTCATGATGCCTCAGACTCAGGATGTCCGAGAAGAAAAGGCGCAACACAAATCATTGAAATGGCATTGCAAGATTCTCGGGAAATGAACTATGGGAGCGGGTTCCTGAAACAATAGTTCATCATTAAAGCAAGTTGAGGATGAGGAGGTGGCTGATGGGCTCGGCGATAATCCATCGAGATTTCCGACAAGATGGATTTCCACAATTATGTGAACAAGGAGATAACATTTGTCAGATCAAATGGTATAATGATGTATGCTCGAGGAAACATACTCAATTAAACATTGGTTGAAAGGTGCACCCGAATATGGGTTGGGTCGCATGATCAATGTTAGAGTGGTGACTTGACGAACAAAAGAATTAGAATGAAACTCGACCATTACTTCAACGCAATAGGGTTGCTAGAAGTTTTGAATTCACACCTCATAGTTCAATTGTCGGTATTTCGGTTAGAAATAACACGGGTACCAAGAAAGAATGGTGAGGGTGAGAAGTATCACCATACCAAGAATTCTTAAGAGGTGGAGTAATCCTCACGACCTTCTTGACATAAAAGATGGTAATACTCCCGAGGTAAGGAAGATCAAATGCTGGGTAGCAAGGAACTCAAGGTATTACACCGAGCATGAACAAGCTTGTGTTGGTGGGAAGGCAATAAAGTGGTCGATGATAATACAATTCATCTAGGGCAAGGATGGTATTTCTCATCATGAATTCAATTGATATCCTGGATGAGCTCAGAATGTTGATGATCACAACACCTTTGTCGCGAGAGTTCACGAAGATGTAATCGATCGGTGACGACATCAAGTCAAGTAATGATGAAGTGAAAGGTTATTGGAACCAAGGGTACGACACAAACTCGAAACCAAGCTTGTTGTTCAAGGCAAAATGATATGGCGATGAGGATCGACGTAAGGTTAGTTCATCGTCGAAAATTGGTGCTCCGAGAATAAGGACCAGGTAGCACAGTTAGAATCATCACGACAATGATACAGCCAAACAGGCTAGGAATGGCGTGATCGGGTACAAACTCGTACTTATAGAAGCTTACTGAAGAGTTGTTGAATCGTAGTGCGGACTCAATTCAGTTGTCGGTGTCCTTGAGGGGTTCTAACAACTGAGAACCCGTTGGAAAAATGGAATCGGCAAGAATATTAGTTGATGAAGAACTCATAAGAAGTTATGTATCCCGTGGTATCCTCGAGATACCAGGGGGTAATACTCGATGACAGATCAAAGTAGAGGTTGGACTGGGGTATTGCTCTATAGAAGACAAGTGCTTAAACTTGCACGAGAAATGGTACCTAAAAGAGAACATGGTCGAAACCATGATTGAAAAAGGCCAGATTCCAGATATAATATGAACTTATACCAAGGGAGTAATTAATTTAAGAGAAGCTTTAACGATAAGATCTACATCGTGTCCATGGGCATGAACACAAAGTTCAAGGTCGACTCCCACTTCTTCAATGCATAACCTTACATTTACCTCCCCTTTTCGAAGTTGTAGTGTTGAAAAGTTATCTGACGAAGCGTCAGCAGGGTATAACCCGCATAAATTTCGAGGTCACACAAATTAAGGAAGGCATAGGTTCAACCCATCGGGGCATCTTAGAATCCTATACCAGAATCTTTTAGAAGTAATCAACTCAAGCTCGAAGGCAGAGCATGGTTGAGAAAGCAGACGATACAATTTACCAAGGCATTATGTATCCGAGAAAAGGCTCACAAGTTTATTGAATATGAAGGGCGTTGTCAGATAAAATCCAACAAAGGATCTGGTGGTCCACAAGGGATCTGACGTGAGCATCGGTACTCAACTAGAGGAAGCAGATTATAGAAACAACTGACTAACTCAATTGTCAAATGCAAAGGAATTATGATTTCCAAATCAAGGGATCAGAAGCAATGCTCTGATTAGGGGTGGATAAGTTGAATAGCCGTAGGGTACAATCAAAGACAATTGGGTTGGTCGATAACCAATTCCAGTAAAAAGAATGGCAGCTCAGCCGGAAAAGTAATTTATAAGGATCAATGATGATTGCGTGTATTCGCAAACATATTGAGTCAACAAACTCAAAATGGTAATGACAAGGAATGTCAATATGACTACGAGACTTATGGGATTATCCATAATGCAAGCAAGCAAGAATTTCAAGAGCCAAAGGCCCCAAAGGATTTTCGGAAGATCGAATATTATTTCGAAGACTTTTGTGAAACACATGAACAACTGGGGATGAGCGGATACTCGACAAGTGCGAGGATTTATTCGAAGGGGTTTCATGTGGCAAAGAACTGCAAGGCAGTAGGCACAAAAGGATTCTCGGAACATTAGAGAGAATTTCGGGGTATCTTGTAATAACAAGATCAATGAGGGATGATCGTAAGAATGGCAATTGTAAGTAGTTATCCATACAGATTTATCGGTGGTCAGGAATAGCCAAAGTGATGGGCACAAGTCTCGAGAGAACATCAGAGAGTATCTTCGGAATCTTCTGGTGTAGCCGGTGATCATCCGGACTAAAGGAGCTCTCCGGGAGAAAGTATTTTCGAGAACCTAAAGTCAGATTTTAGTAAAAATCGTTTAACCCGAGTAGAAGAGAGTTCAGAGTCCCAGAGTATAGACGAGGAATAAAAGATCCTAATACCACCCGATGGCGACGTGGGCCCATGGGCCGCACAACCATGTCAGTAAAAGTTTTGTAAAGTCTAGACTCGACTTCGGCCAAGGAGTTGGAAGGGGGATTCCTACAGGCAGTCGGCTCTGATACCAACTTGTGACGCCCCCGATTTAATCGTACACTAATCATGCACGCAAATGTGTACGATCAAGATCAGGGACTCACGGGAAGATATCACAACACAACTCTACAAATAAAATAAGTCATACAAGCATCATAATACAAGCCAGGGGCCTCAAGGGCTCGAATACAAGTGCTCGATCATAGACGAGTCAGCGGAAGCAACAATATCTGAGTACAGACATAAGTTAAACAAGTTGCCATAAGATGGCTAGCACAAACTGGGATACAGATCGAAAGAGGCGCAGGCCTCCTGCCTGGGATCCTCCTAACTACTCCTGGTCGTCGTCAGCGGGCTGCACGTAGTAGTAGGCACCTCCAGTGTAGTGGGAATCATCGTCGACGGTGGCGTCTGGCTCCAGGGCTCCAGCATCTGGTTGCGACAACCAGAAAGAAAGGAAAGGGGGAAAAGGGGGAAGAAAGCAACCGTGAGTACTCATCCAAAGTACTCGCAAGCAAGGAACTACACTACATATGCATGGGTATATGTGTAAGGAGGCCATATCAGTGGACTGAACTGCAGAATGCCGGAATAAGAGGGGGATAGCTAGTCCTATCGAAGACTACGCTTCTGGCAGCCTCCGTCTTGCAGCATGTAGAAGAGAATAGATGGAAGTCCTCCAAGTAGCATCTCCAGCAGCATCGCAGTAGCATAATCCTACCCGGCGATCCCCTCCTCATATCCCTGAGGAAGAGTGACCACCGGTTGTATCTGGCACTTGGAAGGGTGTGTTTTATTAAGTATCCGGTTCTAGTTGTCATAAGGTCAAGGTACAACTCCAAGTCGTCTTGTTACCGAAGATCACGGCTATTCGAATAGATTAACTTCCCTGCATGGGGTGCACCACATTCCCCAACACGCTTGATCCCATTTGGCCGGACACACTTTCCAGGGTCATGCCCGGCCGCGGAAGATCAACACGTCGCAGCCCCACCTAGGCAAAACAAAGAGGCCAGCACGCCGGTCTAAACCTAAGCGCACAGGGGTCTGGGCCCATCGCCCATAGCACACCTGCACGTTGCGTGGGCGGCCGGAAGCAGAACTAGCCCCCTTAATACAAGAGCAGGCTTACGTTCCAATCCGGCACGCGCCGCTCCGTCGCTGACGTCTGAAGTGCTTCGGCTGATACCACGACGTCGGGATACCCATAACTACTCCCGCGTAGATGGTTAGTGCGTATAGGCTCGTAGCCGACTCAGATCAAATACCAAGATCTCGTTAAGCGTGTTAAGTATCCGCGAACGCCGAACAGGGCCAGGCCCACCTGTCTCCTAGGTGGTCTCAACCTGCCCTGCCGCTCCGCCACAAGGTAATAGTCGGGGGCCGTCGGGAACCCAGGCCCACCTCTACCGGGATGGAGCCACCTGTCCTTTCAGCCCCCTCGTCAGAATCACTTGCGGGTACTCAATGAGCTGACCCGACTTTAGTCACCATCTGTATAGTATGTATGTATGTATAGTATATACCCGTGATCACCTCCCAAGTGATCACGGCCCGATAGTATAGCAAGGCAGACTGACAAGAATGTAGGGCCAATGATGATAAACTAGCATCCTATACTAAGCATTTAGGATTGCAGGTAAGGTATCAACTAATGTAGCGACAATGTTAGGCTATGCATCAGAATAGGATTAACGAAAGCAGTAACATGCTACACTACTCTAATGCAAGCAGTATAGAGGAGAATAGGCGATATCTGGTGATCAAGGGGGGGGGCTTGCCTGGTTGCTCCGGCAAGAGAGAGGGGTCGTCAACTCCGTAGTCGATCACAGGGGTACCGGCAGCGGTCTCGGGGTCTACCGGAAAAAGTATCGAAGGGGGGAACATAATAAATAACAGAGCAATCAAATGTACACAAAGCAAGCAATACGTTGTGCTAGGTGTGCCCTAACGCGGTAGGTGGTGATACCGACGAAGGGGGGAAACATCCGGGAAAGTATCCCCGGTGTTTCGTGTTTTCGAGCACAGGAGCCGGAGGGGGAAAGTTGCGAGTTTGATAGGTTAGGGATGCGTGGCGGACGAACGGGCTGCATTTCCGGGTTCGTCTCGTCGTTCTGAGCAACTTTCATGTAGAAAGTATTTTCATCTGAGCTACGGTTTATTTTCTATTAATTTTAAAAGATTTAAATCATTTTTAGGATTTATTTAATTATTTTAATGCAACATTATCCAGAATAGTGCTTGCTGATGTTAGCATGATGTCATCAGTCAACAGAGGTGTTGACTGGGTCAAGCTGACGCGTGGGTCCCGCATGTCATTGACTATTTTAGTTAATTAAGTTAATCAGTTAATTAGGTTAATTAATCTTAATTAGTTACTTTAAAAAGAATTAATTAAGTTAATTATTTAGTTAATTAATATTTAATTTTATCTATCTATTTGCTTATTTATTTATTTATTTTAATTCTCTTTTTTTTAATAACGTTTCAGGGGGGTGGGGCCCGTTTGGCACTGGCACAGAGGCCTTAGCGGGGCGGGCGCTGGGTGCGGGCGCGTGGGCGCTTGCCCGGGATTACAGGGGGCGCCAGCCAGGGGTGAGGCCACGGCGACGGCCGGAGGGGCCGCAGCCACGGCGAGGTCGGCCGGGCTGCGAGCGGCGCCAGCGAGGCGACCGAGCGGTGGACGGGGCCGGCAGCGGGCCGGAGCGGCAGGGAAGAGCGGGATGAGCGCCGTGCGGGGCCGCGGTGGTGGTCGGGGCGGCCGTGGCGACCGCGACGACGAGCGGGGGAAAGGGGAGGACGAACGGGTCCTCACCAGCGGTGGTGAGCAGGGAGGCGTCGAGGCGCGTGGAGGCCGTTCGGGGAGGAGGACGGAGACGACGGCGTCGGAGACGAGGCAGGCCGTCGAGGGAGGAAGGCGGGGCCGGTCCAGCGGGCTGGCATGGTCGAGGCGGCGTTCCGGCCGACGGCGGGGGAACGAGGTCGGTGTCGTCCGGCGAGGCAGCACCGGCGACGGCGTCGGCACCGCGGCGTTGAGGCGAGGAGGCGGACGGGGACAGCGCTCCGTCGAGGAGAGAGATGAGGAGGCGAGGAGGCAGGCCGGCGTGGTGGCTCCGACGAGGTAGATCGACGACGGGGGCGAGGTGGCAGCGACGGCAAATGGCGTCGGGTCGACGACGAGGCGAGGCCGCGGCTTCACCTGGGCGCCGCGTGAGGGAGAGGAGGGGCGAGGAGTCCGGGAGGGGCGGCGCCGACGCCGTCTTGCATCGGGCGCAGGGGTGAGGCGGCGGGGCCGAGGCGCCGTCTCCTTCGATCTAGATCGGGGAGGGGCGAGGGAGACGCGCGGGGGAGGTTGAGGCGGAGGGCGGCGAATGGCGAGGCGGAGATGAGGAGGACGGCAGCGACGGAGGGGTGGCTCCGGGCGGCGGCGAGGTCCTCCTCCCTCGATCCCGATCTAGTCGGGGGAGAGGGGGATATTTTCGTGGGGGGGAGGAATCATGGGGAGAGT
>NC_041380.1:234350774-234370317 GCF_002162155.2 Triticum dicoccoides | reverse complement strand
GAGAGTGGGGGAATGGGGTTAGGGTTTCTGGTAGTGGGGGGGTTATAGCCGGGGGTGGGCCGGCTGGGCTAGGTGGGTTGGCCCAGTTGGATGGCCAGCTGGGCCGAGGCCCAGTGGGGGGGGGGGCTTTTAATTTCTTTTGTTTTCTTCTGTTTTTATTATTTTCCCTTTTCTATTTTATTCATTTTAGTTAGCGAAACAGCTTTACAAAAATATAACTCCTACTCCTAAATTAGCATAACAACATAGGCCACCTACTCCAAAAAGTTTGGTGATTATATAAACTAGATTAACATTTGTTTAGTATTTAAAAGCATTTAAAATAATTGTTTTGCTGCTGTTTTACCCATCTCATATTATTTAAACATTTTATGCATGTGTGGTTTTTCCCCCATAATTATGTATGCAATATTTGGTTCACTCCGAACATTTTAGTTTTAATATTTGAAAGCTTTTATTGTTTGCCTATTTTTTTTGAATTTGAATTTGAATTGGTTTCGAACTAACTCGAGATTAGCAACTATAAACGAGGTGACGTGGCATCATTAGCAGAGGGTCACTGTAGCTTAATTACCCGGGCGTCACAATGAGAATGGGGTCCTGCACCTCCTTCCATACAAGGCTTCGAAAGGGGCCATCTTCAAACTGGATTGATAACTGTTTTTGCAAGAGAACTCTGCATATGGCAAATTCTCATCCCAACTAGATCCATAATCTAGCGCACAAGCTCTCAGCATATCCTCCAAAATCTGGTTGACTCTCTCGGTCTGTCCATCTGCCTGCGGATGGAAAGATGTACTAAACTCCAGTCTGGTACCCAAAGTTTCATGCAACTGATTCCAAAACTTTGAGGTAAATTGGGTTCCTCTATCTGATACAATGCTCCTTGGAACTCCATGCAGACATACGATTCTGGTCATGTATATCTTTGCCAACTTTGCACTGGTATAGGTAGTCTTCACTGGAATGAAATGAGCTACCTTTTTCAAACGATCGACTACAACCCATATTGAGTCATAGGCTGAACGAGTTCTGGGTAAACCTGTAATAAAATCCATGCCTAACTTATCCTACTTTCCCCTACATCTGCTAGTCTACCACTATAAGAGTTCACACGACTTAATCAACTATGCTAGAGCCCATAGTAGCTTGTGGCTGCACACGGAAGTTTCTACCATGAATAATCTCATGATCCCTTTGAGCCTGGGTGGCGGTCCATAAAGAAAAATAGGCAATCGCTGGAATACCCAGGTGCCTCAATCCACCCAGATGTGTATTTAATTTTCCACCTTAGATAAACCATTAATTTAACAATCTCACATCTGTCATGGATACACTCACCCAATCCACGTCTACTAGCATAGCATAACATAATAAGCAACGTAGAAGTAACTCCCAAAGGTTTGATAATAACAGGTAATAGGTACTACCTCATCTACTTCCCAAACCCACAATTTAATTAGATCCTAATCATGCAATGTGTGAGGATTGATCTAATGCAATAAAACTGGGTAATTGGAAGTATGATCAAAGTGTTACTTGCCTTGCTGATGATCCGCAAAACCTAGCGATTCGAAGTAGCAAGCGGCGCACTTCATGTACTCTATCGCAAACAAACAAGCATACAATAAGTACTCAACTAATGCACAGGTAAAACTCGAATAAGAGATCTAACCAGAAAGTTCAACTTAAGAACTCCAGTCAGCAAAAAGAATCAAATCGAACGAAGCAACGAAAGACAAACAGCAAAAGAAACAAGCTTTGTTTATTATTCTAGATCTAGGGCAATTTTTACAGTGGCAAAAACTTGTTTGAGTTGGTTAAACGGAAAGAGGGTTTCGAGATGAAACTCCAGGCACTTGAATCGCCTGATTCCGATAAACGAGCGAAAAGTTAGACTAGAACGAAAAACGAATCAGGAATCGCGATCAGAAAAATCTTGAATTTAATCTGAGAAAAAGAAAACGATGAACAGATTAAAGAACGAACATTCGTTAACTGGATCTAATCGAAGAACGCGTTCGTTAAAATGAACGAACGGGCGAACGCTCGCTAAGTAAATAAACAGGAAAACCGATCTATTAAAAAACGAACTAAAAAAACCAAACGAAACCGACGGAAAACCGATAGGTTTTAAAAAAAACGGCGGCGAGATCTACCTCCGGCGGCGCGCGGCGGCGGCTAGGGCGGCGGCTAGGGTTTGGTGGGGGTGGCGGCTGGGCCTCCTCGGCTATTTAAAGCCGGCCGGGTCAAGTGTCCAGGTCGGACACGGCCCGGTAAGTCGGTTGCGCGTATTTTCTTAAATAGTTATGCTCAGAAAAAAACAAAAGGAATACTAAACGGACTCCAAAAATCCCGAAATAAATTTTCCCCGGCTTCTAAAATCAAGTCGCACATGATGAACATTTATTTGGGGCCTAAATGCAATTTTGAAAATCGCGCATTTTTCCTAAATTCAAATAAAATAGCAAATAAAACCAAAATAAAATCTTATTTGATTTTTTATTAAATCCTCAGTATTTCTTTATTTTTTGGGAAAGACAGTTTATTCCCGCTCTCATATTTTGATAATAGAAATAATTGAAGATAAAATAAATAAAATCAAATGATCCTATTTTCAAAATTTGAGAAAACTCAAATATGAAAATAACGAAATCCCCAACTCTCTCCGAGGGTCCTTGAGTTGCGTATAATTTTCTAGGATCAACCAAAATGTAGTGAAATATGATATGCAAGTGATGATCTAGTGTATAACATTCCAAATTGAAAATTTGGGATGTTACACGTCATGTTCGGACAGGGGCCTTCTTCAATATCAACTCCGATCTCTATCATGATCATAGAGGAATCATCCATGGAGCTCGAGGGCTCAACGTCAACATTGCCCTCGGGCGGCCGTACTGTTTTTATGGATAGTGAAGTCGTATCCACCGTCACCGCCTCCTCGAGCGTCGGTTTGACGATTGCTTGGTTGGAATAGTGTGGAATTACGTCCACAACAGCCATGCAAAATTTCATCGAGTTCTGGTGGAGGAATCTCCGACAATCTGCGATATACCGCAGCCCTGTCAAATCTGGACGGGAATCTGGATGAGTTTAGGGTATGGTCTCCAGAGCCCAGATCGGAGGTCCTTTGGAAGATCCAACCGTTCATCTACTACGGAATTCCCATATCTACCATCCCTCCAAATTTCAGCTCGATCCGACGGTTCAAACTCCGATAACCCTCCGATGGGTGGACCAATTTTCGATTCTGTTTTTTGCGCGGATCCGACCCGAATTCATGTTTCTTTATGAACATGATATTGGACAACCTTTTTAGAGGAATTCTCTTCTAGGGTATTGTGTGTCATTTTTAAACACGTGCCTGTAAAATTTTAAGCCTCCCCTGAGGTCATCTTCATCATCATGCTGGTGTCAAACCAGTCCAGCAATATTGTCCCAAGGCTGCCGACCTGCGCTAGACACGTCGTCACTTTGTTGAGCCGAGCTCAACTTCTTCAGATCATCATCTTGGCAAGCCGAACAAGAGTTCGGCATCGCGAAGGATAAATCATCACCAACATCGCCGCCCCACGGATTACACAGAGCGGGCACACCGGCATCGCCGCACGGTCACTTCATCAAGCCGGCATTGACCACGTCACGACCAGCATCGGCAGGGCCACACTGTTGCTTCTTCATGCCGGTGTCCATCACGCCGACCTACTTCAACTCATCGGCTGACATCGAGGCTTTGACACCTCGGCTGGACCGGGGGCTTCGCCATCTCTTCATCAACCTACTCCGGAGACTTCGGCGTCACTAGCCGTCCAGCTCCGTCCCGTTAGCTGGACCGAGGGCTTTGCCTCGATGAGCCAACCTTTGCCAGCATCGCCATGCCGTCGCTTTATCGCCCATTAAGCAATGGGTGTGCGGATCGACTCCCAATTTTGGGAATCACCTTTATTTGGATTGCTACAACAAATAATCCAGGTGCTATTAATCCTAGTATTTTTTGCTTGTTTGGGTTCATTTTTCCCAAGGAATTATTACTCTTGTTTGTCCATCATATGTACATAGGTCTATCAAATGGTGGCCGCATTAACGAGGTCGCATGGTGGTTCGGTTAGTTTCCGTACATGGTCCGACAAACGCCGCATCCGGAACTCGGACCGACCTGTGAATTCAGGCTTTGCCACGCCTTTACTGCATCACGCCGACGCCCTGCATCGACATTGACTTAGGCACCAGGACATATTTCTTTTATTACTCACTTTACATAAATTATTTATTATGCAACGATTTTTAATTTTTTTTATTATTATTACTACTATCTCCGGTTTGCACTATTTTTTGTGCACAGGAAAATGATCCGGGTTGGGCAGTATCGTCAACCCGGCGTACTGCCATACCACGTCACCTTGGCTAGACGGGGGGCTTCGTCAACACTTCATTACCCCATGCCGGGGACTTTGGCATCACTCTGCCAGCCTGCATTGACCGTGCTATGTCACCACTTCGGAGTGTCGATCTCTTTGCTCCACCACCTCGGGACCGGCTCGGGGGATGGAACCTTGTCCCGCATCAAGCTCGGACCGCGTCATCAATACCAAACACATTAACCAGCTAAGTTGCCTTCATGCTCAAAGTTTTAAATTTCTAACTTGTGTTCGGTTCGACCAAGCATTATACTTTTTTGTAAAAAAGTTGCTTGTAAAAAATTTCCTTGTCAAAACTTTGTTTGTGACACACAAATTCAAATACCCCGTTTACTTGGGGGCTTCCTTTATGAAGCCTTTCCTCTTGCAAATCATTAAACTTGTACGGCTTCGTTCCTTGTTCGTGTATTACGCCACAATATGAACCATGTTGACTTAAGTGATTTGCAAGCTGGGTTGCCTCGCTCCCGTGTTTACCCTTACGTTCCCGATTGTTCGGCTAGGGAGTAAAGGGAGCACCTCTGCAATTCTCATGATCGGGTCATCCGAGCCGGACCTCAGACTCGGTGAAGCCGAAAGCTAGCGCTCTTATTGTTTTCAATTATGGTCGACACACAATGGAACTCATGAGTACAAAAAATCTATTGCACAAGTCTCATAGTAGCAATGAGCAACCGAAGAAAGGTATCGGCGGGGGTACTATTTTCTTCGAAGATGCTTCTTACACTTCGTCAGTAATATAGCATAAGTTCCCTGAGCGCGCTTTGTTTGTTACAACCTTATGGCCTGATTGCCTGGTTATCGGAAACACAGTCGATATTCTCGACAGGTAGAGTACATAACACTCTTCGGCCCTTGACCGAAGAGGGAGAAGCCGACGGTCGGTTAAGACGCGTTTAAAGTTCAGGTGAACACAGATATGACATAAGTACTTCGGTACATAGAATCATTATACATAAAATTCTTTTACCCAAGTCACTTGGGGGCTCGTAAATTTATATGAGCCATTTTACAATAAGTGTTCTTCTTCTTAGTCGTTGCAAAGTTTTTATTATTATTTACCACTCCTTTTTTCAACACGAGTGTGTGGTCACTAGTCGGGGAGCCTAATTTCTCTCTCAAAGCCGCTAGAGTTTAGTTTGCTAAAGCGGCCTAATGAGAAGTACTCCGCCTTCGAGATAGGATGTTGAAGCCGTAGGCTGACCCGCTTAAAGTCTTGAGATAGGATGTGTCATGTTAAAGCACGACCGAA
This sequence comes from Triticum dicoccoides, assembly GCF_002162155.2. NCBI lineage: Eukaryota > Viridiplantae > Streptophyta > Magnoliopsida > Poales > Poaceae > Triticum > Triticum dicoccoides. The sequence goes on along the minus strand of NC_041380.1, from coordinate 234,364,644 downwards.
GCACTTTTTTTTTCTAAAGTCCAATTTTCAAATTGGCACCGAACACTTGATCTTATTTGGATGTCAGGTTTTCACTGACGTTTTTTGATTTTCCAAGCCTATGGCACTTTTAAACTATTTGTGTGTTTCCAATATTAGTCTCGTGGTGCAACGCCGGACACCTTTGGAGATTCGGCAAAAACACTCTCGGATATTGCCATATATGCATCGGTTTCGAATTGTGTCTTCGGTCAATAGTTGGGTTGCCCGGCTCCTGTGCTCGCCTCCTACGTTCCGCTTTATTCGGCTAGGTGTGCAAAGGGAGAACCACTGCGATTGTGCTTCCAGCTCACATGGTTAAGCACCTCAGTGGAGAAAGCCAAAAACTGACTGTCACAATAGGTGTAAACTGGTCAGCGATCCGATGACTATGTTAAATGACGGGCCGTTCATAACATTGGTCGAAGTGTTTATGGCTTGACCTTGGATGTCGCCGAACACTAACCGGGGGCTCATAGCTAGCTTCCCCAGTTTAAAGCTCCTATGACTAAGCGAAAGTTATAAACCCCGCATATCTGATTGCCTCGTTTCCGCTAACACAACCGCCTTCGGGCACCGAGACGTCGGCTAAGGGTTGTTTTGTTATTGCGGAAACACCCTGCATAGTATCTAAGGATAAGAGGCCGACGATGCGCCACTTTCAACTGATAAACGGTTGCAATGGAGTCAAAATAATGATGTAAAGTACTTGGATACATAGAATCATTACACATAATCTGTGATTTTACTCTGGATATTGATTCTTAATTCGGCCACCCGTGCCCACATTAAGGCTCGGGGGCTACTGGGATTTGCGCTCATTATTTACAAATATTGAAGGGGCACATCGATCCCCTGATCTGGTGTTGCCACCCGACCAGTGTCTCGAGGGCTACTGCATTGCCTATTCAATGCAGAAAATTCAAAGGGCTCAGTGTTCGGCTTGATTGATCTATGGGAAAGCGCGTCTTCGGACAGTAATAAGTACCATCTGGACCTATCTGGCATCAAGCTAATATATCACGGCGATTTCTCATGACCCTCTCTCAGGGGCTTGTTCGCCGATCACTATTATCTCTAATATATTACACTGCGTTTTTATTCCTATATATGCTGCCGAGCTAGGAGTTGATCCTTAGGCCGATTTCGCGCATCGACCTGAGTCTTAGGGGCTACTGGGAACAGCGGTTTTATGCTTACCTTCAGGTGCATCTCGGGTTTTAGACTGATACACACCTTGAGGGCTACTGGATGTACATCGGCAGAGAATAAACCGCACCACTTAAAAATATTCACAAAAAATCAGCCCGCGGTCGGGATGGTGCACCACCTTGGAAGCAATCCGGTATAAAGCTCGGGCGCTAGCGGCTAGCTCCATAGAGGGCATTTCCGGCATTAAGCTCGGCTAAACTCCTTCAACTTTTTTGGACCAAGATGATCTATGACATCTTGGATATAGTCCGGCGTTTCAGCTTGGACACAGTCCGGCGTTGGATCTCGGATACATTTCAGCGTTGGAGCTCGGAAGCAATCTGGCATTGGTGCTCGGCTGCAAAAGATACCTCGAATGCAATCCAGCGTTGGAGCTCGGACGCAAGTGGACACGGCCTCCCGGGAACAACTTCAAAACCCGAGGTGTGGCATAAAAATAACAAGGCATTGATAAAGGCCGGAAACTTAAAAGGGCTCCTCGGATAACCGACGTGTAAACTCTTCGGATGCACTTCGGCGATCCTCAAGACCGAAGATGAGAAGATTTGTTGAACCAGTTTTCAAGACCGACGACCGAAGATGAAGAACAGTTCGGAAGAATCGAGGAGCGTCCCTAACTTGAAGACCGGTTCAGGGGGCTACTGACGGTGTCCTGGACTAGGGGGTACTCACCGCGTCATCTCCCGGTCTGTTAGATTGGGCCGAGGACCCCCATGGCCGTATACTCATGGGCTAGTTCGGACAGCTGCCGCATACAAGGAAGATTCCACAAGACTTGGCGATCAAGACAATGACTTCTCCCACCGGCGTATTCGGCTAGGACTCTTGTTATCCTAGGCCTCTGGTGCATTATATAAACCGAGGCCAGGCTAGTTGATAGATATATACAACAATCATACCATAGGCTAGCTTTTAGGGTTTAGCCTCTATGATCTCATGGTAGATCAACTCTTGTAATACTCATATCATCAAGATCACTCAAGCAGGACGTAGGGTATTACCTCCATCGAGAGGGCCCAAACCTGGGTAAACATCGTATCCCCCGCCTCATGTTACCATCGATCCTAGACGCACAGTTCGGGACCCCCTACCCGAGATCCACCAGTTTTGACACCGACAGGCACGCTGGGCACCACCTGGTGCACCCGGGGGTCTTATGCCCTCCTCGAACATCGATTGGGGCCCTTCTTCTGGCGCAAGAAAGATAATTTATGGAAAAAATCGTGTAAAAATTTCAGCGCAATCGGAGTTACGAATCTCCAGGAATTTAAGAAACCGTGAAGGGCCAGATCTGGCGAGCGCAAAACAGAAGAGAACAGAGAGTGAGATCCAATCTCGGAGGGGCTCCCGCCCCTCTGCCGCCATGGAGGCCATGTACCATAGGGGGAACTCTCCTCCCATCTAGGGGGAGGCCAAGGAAGAAGAAGAAGAAGAAGGAGGGGTGCTCTCCTCCTCTCTCCCGGTGGCGCTGGAACGCCGCCGGGGCTAGGATCGTTACGGCGATCTACATCAACAACCTTCCTACCGTCAACACCAACTTTCTCCCCCTCTATGCAGCGGTGTAACCTCTATTCTCCCTGCTATAATCTCTACTTAAACATGGTGCTCACCTCCATATATTAATTCCCAATGATCTATGGTTAACCTATGACGTTTGAGTAGATCTGTTTTGTCCTGTGGGTTAATCATGATCTTGGTTGGTATGATTGTATATTTTATTTATGGTGTTGTCCTATGGTGCCCTCCGTCTCGCGAGAACGTGAGGGGTCCCCGTTGTAGGGTGTTGCAATACGTTCATGATTTGCTTATGGTGGGTTGCGAGAGTGACAAAAGCTTAAACCCGAGTAGGTGGGTCGTTACGTGTGGGATAAAGAGGACTTGATACTTAATGCTATGGTTGGGTTTCACGACCTTAATGATCTTTAGTAGTTGCGGATGCTTGCTAGAGTTCCAATCATAAGTGCATATGATCCAAGTAGAGAAAGTATGTTAGCTCATGCCTCTCCCTCATATAGAATTGCAAGAATGATTACCGGTCCTTGTTATCGATTACCTAGGGACAAATGACTTTCTTGTTGACAAAAGCTATCCACTTTTATTACCTTGCAATTTATTTGTAGTTTTATTCTCGCAAAGTACTCATAGTTTTACTCTTGCAAAATAGTTTCATAATTGTTCTAGGTAAAGCAAACGTCAAGTGTGCGTAGAGTTGTATCGGTGGTCGATAGAACTTGAGGGAATATTCATTCTACCTTTAGATCCTCAATGGGTTCAACACTCTTATTTATCGAAGAAGGCTACAAACGACCCCTATACTTGCGGGTTATCAAGACCTTTTTCTGGCGCCGTTGCCGGGGAGCAATAGCGTGGGGGTGAATATTCTTGTGTGTGCTTGTTTGCTTTATCACTAAGTAGTTTTTATTTTCTGTTCTAAGTTGTTCTCTATCTTTAGCTATGGATATGGAACATGAAACACCAAAAAAATTAGTGGTACTTGCTACTCATGGAGATGGGGAACCTTCTAAAACCCTCGATGCTCGTTATGTGAAAATATTATGTACTACTTTGATAATCCTGAGAAAACTCCATTCAACTTGATAATGGGAGTAACTTTGGATCAACGTGAATACTTTAGGGATTATCGCTTGACACAAAAAGGGAAATTATTATGGGATCAAATTCATATGTTGCATTGGTATGCTCGGGAGCTATGCTTAAGATATGATTATACTTGTTGCTCTAGGATGAAGGCTCCACACCTTCCCCTTTCATGGAAATTTAATGAAAATGAAACCTTAGATTCTTATGCTAATGGTAGATATGATTATTATGATGTGGAATGAATAGAAGAATTTGTTGCTTTTAAGGGTGCTTATGAAATTGAATCTTTGTTTGAAAAGTTTGAAGATTTTGATGATTTAGTTTATAGACCTAAAAAATTTGCTATCCTTCAATATTGCTATGATAATTATAAATTTAATTACAATATTGATGTATTTATTGAGAATATCTCCGCTGTCCAAGAAGAGACTAATATTCTGCATGAGTGTATGGAGGAAGAAATTGATGAAACTGTGAGCTCATTGGATGAAAAAGATGATGAGGAGAGCGAAGAACAAAAGGAGGAAGAGCGGATTAGCTACCCGTGACCACCTTCTAATGAGAGTAACCCTCCAACTCATACATTGTTTAATATCCCTTCGTTCTTACCGAAGGATGAATGCTATGATAATTGTTATAATCCCATTGATTCTTTTGAAATATCCCTTTTTGATGAACTTGATGCTTGCTATGATTATGGACAAGATGCCAATATGAATTATGCTTATGGAGATGAACTTGCTATAGTTACTTATGTTAAGAATGAAATTGTTGCTATTGCACCCATACATGATAGTCCTAGTATCTTTTTGAATTATCCAAACTACACTATATCAGAGAAGTTTGCACTTATTAAGGATTACATTGATGGGTTGCCTTTCACGTTGCACTTGATAATTTTGATGAATATAATATGCATGTGCTTGCTGCTCCTACTCGCAATTATTACGAGAGAGGAACTATATCTCCACCTCTTTATGTTTCCAACATGAAAAAATTGCAAGAAACTGTTTATGATATGTATTGGCATTTACTTGATGTGCATGAATTATTCTTTTATGACATGCCGATGCATAGGAAGAGAGTTAGACTTCTTCATTGGATGATATATGTTGCCTTGTGCTCAATACTAAATGCCAAACCATTGTTAATTAAAACTGGCTTCGATATACCTTGGGATCCGGGTGGATCCATTACTTGAGCACTTTATGCCTAGCTTAATGGCTTTAAAGAAAGCGATGCCAGGGAGACAACCCGGAAGTTTTAGAGAGTCATTTCTTTCTGTTGAGTGCTTTTATAAAGTTTAAAAACAAAAAATATAGAGGGGAACTTAAAAACTTTTTCACAAAAGAGAAGCGATTGGAAGTTATGTATTGGAGAAGTGAGGGTCGACCTTGAACACTTGTGTTCATGCTCATGGAAACAATGTAGAATTTTTCATGAAGATTCTCACAAAAATAATTATCCTCTTGTACAATTCCATTTTATTATAAAAATAATGTGCTGAGATTTGCCTTTAGGATGATTAGATTGCTTGTTGGTATGTGCGGTGCAGAAACATAAACTCTGGCTATAGCGCGTGAATTTTCATTTTTTACTGGAACGTCAAAAGGTTCTGAAACTTTTTGCACAATATTGCTATACAAAGTTTATTTTGTCCTAATTTTTCAGAATTTTTGGAGTACCAGAAGTATGGTGAATGTTCGGAGTACTACAGACTGTCCTGTTTAAGACATATACTGTTTTTGATGCATTGTTTTGCTTGTTTTGATGAAACTACCGATTTTTATTGGTGGTATAAGCCATGAAAAAGTTATATTACAGTAGATACAATGCAAAAACAAAATATGAAATGGTTTTAAACAATACTTAAAGTAGTGATTTGCTTTATTATACTAACAGATCTTACCGAGCTTCCTGTTGAGTTTTGTGTGGATGAATTGATCAAAGATCGAGGAGGTCTCGATATGTGGAGAAGGAGGAGAGGAAAGATCTCAAGCTTGGGGATTCGCAAGGCACCCCAAGTAAATATTCAAGGAGACTCAAGCGTCCAAGCTTGGGGATGCCCCGGAAGGCATCCCATCTTTCTTCAACAAGTATCGGTATGTTTTAGGATTTGTTTCGTTCACGTGATACTTGCAAACCTTGGAGCGTCTTTTGCATTTAGTTTTCATTTTTCTTTTATGCACCATGCTGGTATGACATAGTCCATGGTTTATTTGTAGAATGCTCATTGCACTTCACTTATATCTTTTGAGTGTGGCTTTATAGAATGCTTCATGTGCTTCACTTATATCATTTGAAGTTTGGATTGCCTGTTTCTCTTCACATAGAAAACCATTGTTTGAAGGATGCTCTTTTGATTCACTTATATTTGTTAGAGCATGGTCTTTTGTAGAAAGAATTAAACTCTCATGATTCACTTAGATCTATTTAGAGAGTCAATAGGAATTGGTCAATTGCATGGTTAGTCATAAAATCCTACATAAAACTTATGGATCACTGCATATGATATGTTTGATTCCTTGCAGTAGTTTTGCGATAAAGAGATGATAATATGTGGGAGGTACTAGTAAAAGGTTGTGGTTAGTAAGAATATTGATGTTAAGTTTTGTGATTCCCGAAGCATGCACGTATAGTCTCTCGTTATGCTATGAAGTTGGAGCATGATTTATTATTGATTGTCTACCTTATGAGTGGCAGTCGGGGACAAGCGATGGTCTTTTCCTACCAATCTATCCCCCTAGGGGCATGCGTAGTAGTACTTTGCTTCGAGGGCTAATAAACTTTTGCAATAAGTATACGAGTTCTTTATGACTAATGTGAGTCCATGGATTATATGCACTCTTACCTTTTCGCAATTTGCTAGCCTCTACGGTACCATGCATAGCCCTTTCTCACCTCGAGAGTCGGTGCAAACTTCGCAGGTGCATCCAAACCCCGTGATATGATATGCTCTATCACACATAAGCCTTATTATATCTTCCTCAAAATAGCCACCATACCTACCTATTATGGCCTTTCCATAGTCATTCTGAGATATATTGCCATGCAACTTCCACCGCCTCCGTTTTGATGACTTGAGAATTCATTGTCATATTGCTTTGCATGATCGTAAGATATATAGCATGATATTTCCATGGATTGTCTGTTTTTTGATATCGTTGTTATCCGAGATCATTGCACATCCTGTTACATTGCTATAGACATTCATATAGAGTCATATTTTGGTATAGGTATCGGGTCGTAATATTGAGTTGTAAGTAAATAGAAGTGTGATGATCATTAATTTTTATTACTAGAGCATTGCCCTAGTGAGTAAAGGATGATGGAGAGTATGATTCCCCCACAAGTCGGGATGAGACTCCGGATAATGAAAGAAAAATAAAAAGAAAAAAAAAGGAAAAAGAAAAAAGAAAAAGTGAGAAGGGACATGCTAGTTCCACACTTGTGCTTCAAACTAGCACCATGTTTTTCATATGAAGAGTCTCCTATGTGGTCACTTTCATATACTAGCGGGAATTTTTCATTATAGGATTAGATCCACACCCACTTAGTTTTCATATTGAGCTTTCATACACTTATAGCTCTTAGTTCATTCACTGCATGGCAATCCCTACTCCTCACGTTGATATCAATTGATGGGCATCTCCATAGCATGTTGGTTAGCCGCTTCGATGTGAGACTTTCTTACTTTTTTGTCTTCTCTATATTTACCCCTGTCATCATACTCTATTCCACCCGTAGTGCTATATCTGTGGCTTGCGCTCATGTATTGCATGAGGGTGGAAAAAGCTGAAGCATGTTAAAAAGTATGAACCTATTGCTCAGCTTGTCATCAGGGTTGTGCATGATAAATACTTTGTGTTAAGAAGACAGAGCATGACAAGACTATATGATTTTGTAGGGATAACTTTCTTAAGCGTTGATATTTTGAAAAACATGATTGTTCATCGGGATGCCTGAGTATTGATGTCTTTATGTCAAATTATAGACTATTGGTTTGAATCACCCGTGCCTTAATATTCATGCCATTAGATATATGATCAAGATTATGCTAGGTAGCATTCCGCATCAAAAATTATCTTTTTTATCATTTACCTACTCGAGGACGAGCAGGAATTAGGCTTGGGGATGCTGATATGTCTCCATCATATCTATAATTTTTGATTGTTCCATGCCAATATTATACAACTTTTATACACTTTTGGCAACATTTTCTATGATTTATTTGGACTAACATATTGATCCAGTGCCCAGTGCCAGTTCCTATTTGTTGCATGTTTTTTGTTTCACAGAAAATCCATATCAAACAAAGTCCAAACGCAATAAAAATTTGCGGAGAATTATTTTGGAATATGTGATTTTTGGGACTTGGAATAAATGCAAATGGGGGCCCACAGTGACCACAACCCACCAGGGCGCGCGGGGCACCCCCTGGCACGCCCAGGTGTCTTATGCCGTCCTCGAATGTCGGTTGGGGCCCTTCTTCTAGCGCAAGAAAGATAATTTATGGAAAAAATTGTGTAAACATTTCAGCGCAATCAAAGTTACGGATCTCCGGGAATTTAAGAAACTGCGAAGGGCCAGATCTGAAGAGCACAAAACGGTAGAGAACAGAGAGGGAGATCCAATCTCGGAGGGGCTCCCACCCCTCCGCCGCCAAGGAGGTCATGGACTATAGGGGGAACTCTCCTCCCATCTAAGGGGGAGGCCAAGGAAGAAGAAGAAGGAGGGGGCTCTCTCTCCCACTCTCTCCCGGTGGCGCCTGAACGGCATCGGGGCTAGGATCGTGACGACGATCTACATCAACAACCTTGCTACCGTTAACACTAACTTTCTCCCCCTCTATGCAGCGGTGTAACCTCTCTTCTCCCTGCTGTACTCTCTACTTAAACATGGTTCTCAACTCCATATATTATTTCCCAATGATCTATTGTTATCCTATGATGTTTGAGTAGATCCGTTTTGTCCTGTGGGTTAATCGTGATCTTGGTTGGTATGATTGTATATTTTATTTATGGTGCTGTCCTTCACTGCCCTCCGTCTCGTGCAAACGTGAGGGGTCCCCGCTATAGTGTGTTGCAATACATTCATGATTTGCTTATGGTGGGTTGCGAGAGTGACATAAGCTTAAACCCGAGTAGGTGGGTCATTGCGTATGGGATAAAGAGAACTTGATACTTAATGCTATGGTTGGGTTTCACAACCTTAATGATCTTTTGTAATAGCGGATGCTTGCTATAGTTCCAATCATAAGCGCATATGATCCAAGTAGAGAAAGTATGTTAGCTCATGCCTCTCCCTCATATATAATTGCAAGAATGGTTACCGGTACTTGTTATCGATTACCTAGGGACAAATGACTTTCTTGTTGACAAAAGCTATCCACTTTTATTACCTTGCAATTTATTCGTAGTTTTATTCTCGCAAAGTACTCATAGTTTTACTCTTGCAAAATAGTTTCATACTTGTTCTAGGTAAAGCAAACGTCAAGTGTGCGTAGAGTTGTATCGGTGGTCGATAGAATTTGAGGGAATATTCGTTCTACCTTTAGCTCCTCATTGGGTTCGACACTCCTATTTATCAAAGAAGGCTACAAACGATCCCCTATACTTGTGGGTTATCATTTTCTTTCTTGTTATCGATTCTAATGTTCATGAGAATATGATGCTACCTAAATTGGATAGCTCGGACAAGAACGAGGAACATTGGAGCAAGATCAAGCATGGAGATGATGGCATGCGCAACGGGAACAAGAATGGAGTTTCAAGTGATGATTCCAGCACTTTGAAGCCACCATAATGAGTGCATGAAGGCTTGGGCGAAATATACAAGATGCCACTTCATAAATTTCGTCCAAAGGTTATTATAGGTGCCGCGTCACCTTATTATTGGGCTAGGCCCATGTAATTTCGAAATACTTTAGTATAGGATATTTTTAGAGTCCGTATGTGTGGGGAACATAGTTATGGTTGGTTTTGGACCCCTCCTCCAAGGGGTCACAAATTCCCCCTATTCCTCCACATATATAGCCCTTAGGGCGCTGTTTAGGCTTTGGGTTTTGTTTAGATTAAAGCTCACCATAGCTGCAACTTCACGTACTTCATTTGTGTTCAATGACCCGACCAAGATGTCACATAACCCCACCTTGATTAATAAAGCTTTCCTTTTATATTCGCAATATCCAGATTACTATATCAGTTTCTTGCTTGTTCTTCATTTACTTGGAGGAAATAAACCCTCGTGGTCAGGTTGATCATGCTCCAGCGTGGTCAATAACCCCTAGGAAGTTGGTTTAGTGATTGCTAAGGCATGATCTTTTCGCACGTTCGTAGTCGGATCATCAAAGTTGACTTCCACAGAAAATGATTGCTATCTCATTGAAACATCGGGACACCTTTTCCTCTATCTGTCGGAATCAGGGCTCCGCAGACCCGAAGAAAGGTTCGAACTCTGAGGTGTGGGCGAAGAACTTCACTAGGCTATGTGTAAACACCCACGATGCAGCTATATCTCCCGCGTGTCGAAGCACGACTTAGAGGCATAACCGCATTGTAAGCAATGTCACAAGTGGGGTAATCTTCACACAACCCATGTAATGAATAAGGAAAAGAGGTACATAGTTGGCTTACAATTGCCACGTCACACAATGCATAAATAACATTACAATCATCCAGATACAACCAAGGTCCGACTACAGAACCAAAATAAAGATAACCCCAAATGCAACAATGTCCCCGATCACCCCAACTGGGCACCACTATTGATCGTCTGGAAAGGAAACGTAGTATCGTCCTGAGTCCTCATCGAACTCCCACTTGAGCTCAGTCGAATCTCTTAGAGAGGTATCATCGGTCCCTGCATCTGGTTTTGGAAGGAATCTATGAGTCACGGGGACTCAACAATCTCACACCCTCGCGATCAAGACTATTTAAGCTTACAGGTAAGGTAAAAGGTATGAGGTGGAGCTGCAGCAAGCACTAGCATATATGGTGGCTAACATACGCAAAGAGAGCGAGAAGAGAAGGCAAAGGCACAGCCGAGAAACTATGATCAAGACGTGATCCTAAAACAACCTACGTTCAAGCATAACTCGAGACCGTGTTCTCTTCCCGGACTCCGCCAAAAAGAGACCATCACGCCCACACACTCTGTTGATTAATTTTAATTAAGTTAAGTTTAAGATTTTCTACAACCGGACATTAACAAATTCCCATCGGCCCATAACTGCGGGCACGGCTTTCGAAAATTCAAATCCCTGCAGGGGTGTCCCAACTTAGCCCATCACAAGCTCTCATGGTCAACGAAGGATATTCCTTCTCCCAAGACAATCCGATCAGACTCGGAATCCCGGTTACAAGACATCTCGACAATGGAAAAACTAAACCAGCAAAGCCGCCCAAATGTGCCGACAAATCCCGATAGGAGCTGCACATATCTCGTTCTCAGGGCACACTCAAATGAGCGCTCCGTACAACTAAAACCAAACCTCGAGTTTCCCCGAGGGGGCGCTGCAAAGGGCTCTAGTTTGTACCAACACTCAGAGGAGCACTGGCCCGGGGGGGGGGGTTAAATAAAGATGACCCTCGGGCTCCGGAAACCCAAGGGAAAAAGAGGCTAGGTGGAAAAAGGTAAGACCAATGTTGGGCATTGCTGGAGGAGTTTTATTCAAGGCGAACTATCAAGGGGTTCCCATTACAACCCAACCGTGTAAGGAACGCAAAATCAAGGAACATAACACCGGTATGACGGAAACTAGGGCGGCAAGAGTGGAACAAAACACCAGGCATAAGGCCGAGCCTTCCACCCTTTACCAAGTATATAGATGCATTAAAATAGATCAATACATAATAATGATATCCCAACAATAAACATGTTCCAACAAGGAACAAACTCCAATCTTCACCTGCAATTAGCAACGCTATAAGAGGGGCTGAGCAAAGCGGTAACATAGCCAAACAACGATTTGCTAGGACAAGGTGGGTTAGAGGTTTGACATGGAAACATGGGAGGCATGATAAGCAAGTGGTAGGTATCGTAGCATAGGCATAGCAATAGAGCAAGCATCTAGCAAGCAAAGATAGAAGTGATTTCGAGGGTGTGGTCATCTTGCCTGCAAAGTTCTCTGAGTTGACGTTAGCTTGATCCTCGTAAGCGTACTCAACGGGTTCCTCGATCACATACTTGTGTCCAGGCTCTACCCAAAGCAACAACGCAATCAACCACGTGCAATGCACAAGCAACATGATGCAAAACATGGCATGATATACGGGATGTGATATGCAATGCATATGCATGACTTGGAAAGGAAAGATTTAACCTGGCCTCAACTTGGAAAACCAAGAGTGCCACTGGAAAGAGGATTTGATTTTGGTTGAAATCGATATAAAGATCACTGGAATCGGATGCACGGTTTGCAAATGGCAACCAAAACAAATATGGCACTGATCTGCGATTAACAGCACGAGGCCATCTAAATGCATCAAGAACAACAAGCTACTGCACTCTAACATAACAACAAAGCACATGGCAGGGATCCACTCAAGATGCTTGACAAAAGATGAACACTGAGCTACGGCTAATTTACTCAATAACAGGTTCAACCAAGCATGGCAAAAGTGCAAAAGATATCAGGTTACAGGCTTAGTGAACATAACATGTCAGGAATTTAACATCAGGAAGCAATGTTTAGAGCAAGATAACAACATGCTATAGGAACATATCATGGCAAAGCAAGGCATTGCATGAAGCTACTCAAAGCATACAACAAAAGTCCCTTACTGACCATAAGCCAAAAGGGACCAGAAAATACAATGGCAACCATGTGAACATAGCAATTATCATTAACAAATTCAGACTTAGTAGAAAACTGGAACATGGCATAACAGATATTAAGTAGACATGTTTGCGAGCTCGATGCACTCATCACAAGGCATTGCATTACAAACTAAGCATACACCTAGCAAGTAGACATGGCATAGAAGCTAAACATGGCAAGAACAACTACATAGCATGCATGGATCAACTACAACAAGCTCGGCAAAAATGCTTAACGCATAAACATTCTGCCAGGAACATTTTATAGCAAAAGTAGAGCTCGATTGACTCAAGCTAGGGTGCTCCATAATTGCAAACAAAGACATGGACGGATAGAGAACAACAATATCTACAAAACATCCTTACTGATCATGCTCAAAAGAGGCATGGATCACTCTGTAGGAACATGAATACATGGCATAAAAATATTAACAGGGCAAAGACTTAGAAGATTTCTAAGTCCCTGAAATCTGCAACATTATGAGGGCTACTTTGCATGCTTGTGCTAGTCACCACAAAGATCACAAACATACATGGCATACACCCCCTGTAAAGATGGCATGGCATACTTCAAAACACATGTAGGGCTCAAGTTCATAGGAGGCACACATCAATCATGGCAAAAATGACAAATGTCCAAAAACTGATAAGAATCTGAAACTAATATAAACTAGCACTCATGCAACAGCATTTAGGGCATCAATATGAGCTCAAATGAACATGGTGCAATGGAATGAAATGAAGTACTCGACGAGACGAACAATTTGATATGCTACACGCCTAAAACGGAGCCATGGTTGCAAAGATACAATGCTATGAGGAATGCCAAAAGTTACTGAAATTAGGGGAAAAGTCAACCCTAGTTTGGACCCAGATCTGGATAGGCCGATTACTATAGCAGCGCGGGGATCGAGGTTCACCGGCTGGAGAAAGGTCGTCGGAGGGAGAGGAGACGGCGGATTCGGGGTCTCCTTCCCCGGATCTGGCCGGAGCTTCGGCCGGGGTGGCGCAGGACGCCGAAGGACGGGCGCGGCGAGGGTGGTGGTCGCCCGGGCGGCGAGGCGGCGGAGGAGGCGTAGCGAGGTGGCAGTCGCCAGCGAGGTAAGGACGCGGCGATGCGGCGAGGAGGAGGAAGGAGGCGGGCGCGGGCGCGAGCCTCAGGCGGCGGCGCGGAGAGACGGGACGCGGGGGTCGGCGCTGGGCCTGGCGGGCCCGCGCG
>NC_041380.1:234337120-234350408 GCF_002162155.2 Triticum dicoccoides | reverse complement strand
GCGAAGTGGGGCTCGCCCGCGGGACACGTGGCGCGATCTGGTTGGCGGCGGCGGGAGCGTCCGGCGCGGCCCGGACGTGTCCGGCGCGCAGATGAGGAGCGGGCTAGGGTTAGGGTGGTATGGATCCGGAATTCGGGGGAGAGCCCTTTTTATAGGTAGGAGGAGCTAGGAGGCTCCAACTTGAGCACGGTTTTCGGCCACGCGATCATGATCGAACGACCTAGATGATGGGTTTAGGTGGGTTTTTGGGCCACTTTGGAGGGGTGTTGGGCTGCAACACACACGAGGCCTTTTCGGTTCCTCGGTTAACCGTTAGAGTATCAAATGAAGTCCAAATGGCACAAAACTTGACAGGCGGTCTACCGGTAGTAAACCAAGGTCGCTTGGCAAGTCTCGGTGCAATCCGAACATGTTTAACACCCGCACACGAAGAGAGGTAGAAAGGGACACCGGAGGACATATGAGCGCCGGAATGCAAAACAGACAATGGGGAAAATGCTCGGATGCATGAGACGAACAGGTATGCAAATGCGATGCACATGATGACATGATATGAGATGCATGACAAAGACAAAAGCACTCGAAGACAAAAAACCCGACAACGAGGAAATATCATAACTTAGTGCCAGAAATGGCAAGAGTTGGAATACAAATATGGTAGGTTACATACGGGGTGTTACACTATGGCTCATTGCTCACTGCCTCACGTCGATGCTCCATCATCCCCGAGCGAGAAGGAAGAAGACAGAACATGGTGATTTACCCAGGTTCAGGCCACCTTGCAGCGTAAGACCCTAGTCCTACTTTGTGGTGGATTGCCTCGCTAGGAGGATGAGTATGGACTAGTAAAAGGATGAACTGGCTCTGGAGGGCTCAAGAGTTGACCCCTCTCTATGGTGTGGACTAACCGATACTTATACTGGCCTTGCTAGGCGGGAAGGGATGCCACAACGACTAATTTGAAAGGGGACAATAGTACACCATATCCCGAGTAAAGGTGGTCTTTGACTGCAAAGCTTCTGGTCATGATGCGCAGGTGGGATCGGCGATGACCTCCGTCCTGGCGAGCCCGTCGTCCTGGTCTTGTTGCACCAAAGTGGTAAGCTTTGGGGGATTCCTTGGGAATCTGCATGCTGGCCTTGTCCCTTTGGCACCAAAGAGGAAACTGTCCTGGATTGTGCCCGTTGGTGCCCTCCTGGCTCCGCTCATCGCGGCTTGCGTCACCCACGTGTCTTGCTGTTGTGGTGGAACACGTTCACCTATGGGACAATCAGCCACTTGTGGTTCGACAAAGGGGAAATGTCACATTGCACAAAGAGAAGAAGCCATGGAACCGCATGACATTGGTGATGCTGGTGTTTTTACCCAGGTTCAGGCCACTAAGAAGCATAAAAACCTACTCCTGCTTTGGTCAATAGACAGGAGGACCAGGGCGAACACGCAACACTCAAGCCCGGCAAGGTCGCCTCGGGGTGAGCACCTACGCGTGTACGAGTATACAAGGGTACGGATCCTTTTCCAGTCTACCATGGCCCTCCTTTTATATAGGATAAGGGGTAACCATAGTGGCAAAACAATCTTTATCTAGTGATTAGATAGCTAACAGTGCTATCATACTAACTCTGGCAGTTAGGACAAAGTGCATTAAATGCACTACTAGGTGCCACACTGTGGATGCAGCCTTGCAAGCCTGCCGCGCTACTTAATCATCTTCTATCTGTCTGCTTGACATGCCTCTGGACGGGCGTCATATAGAGGTAACCTTCCTTCCAAATGGCTTCCACGTGCCTAATGACAGCCACTTAATCACTTGGGGGTTCGACACCATACGGATAGATGAATTGCGTCGCGGTGCGGTGGAGCGGCAGAGTCTTGGCAGGGAGATTTGCCTTTAGTGGGCCCGACAAGCATGCCAGGGAAATCTTGGATTCATCCTTGGGGCGGCCTCAACCTGACTAGGCTCGCTAGCCCGGCAAGGGAGGCTTTCTCTTTGTGATATCTTGATGCCTTGGCTTATCTTGGTTTTATTGATCCGCCCTTTGATGCATCAAAGAGCTGCTTATCTCGCTTGTTCTTGACTTGTATGTTTGGTGAAGTAGTACCCTTGCCATCATGCCTGTGTACAGTCTGGGAAACATACGTGAAGGTTTTTTGCACCGACAAGAGCCCCCGGGCCTAGTTCGAACATGCTGCCGAGCACCATTGGGTAGGCCCTATGAGGTAAATAGGCAGGGTACTTGAGATAATTTTCTCCTTTTCCTTGGTATTTTCCTTGCTTCTTCATTAATCTGTGCTTGGGTTAGTTCTCGAATTTATGTGCATCGTGTGATGCCAAACGCGGTGGGGCCATCTCTGTAATGGATCGTGAATGACTTTTATTCACGGGGTGGTAACTGCCATTTCACTCATCCCACTACGACCGTCCTTTCTGCCACATACGCCTCATGCATCGTGTGGGGTAGGTAACATATGCGTATGGTGTAGGAAGGAGTGCTATGGCAGAAAACCACACATCCCAGATTGGTGCGAGAGGGCGGTCGACGAGTCTAGCCGCCATCAGCGGTATAGATGGGTCAAATTTGAAGGAGCCTCAGGGGGTGGAGAGTCAGCCCTCGGCCCCATATCGTCTATAAAAGGGAGCACGAGTGGGAACAGAGGCATTCATCCGCACACCTTCTCCTTCTTCTTCCTTGCCTTCTTCTTCACCATGCCAAGGGAGAGAGGCCGGGGCCTAGCTCCAGGCCTCGGCTTTGGAGTGACGATTCTGAAGGCTCGTGTTGACACTCAGGGAGTGAGTCTGGTCCGGGGCCGTGGGAGACATGCTGGTCATCATTGGGGCAGTCGTAGTTTGCGGCAACGCACCCATGATTTCCGCATCGACTCTGGTATGGAAGGCGTCATGCTTCTCCTTAGTGACAGAGTGTTCGCACCCTCCATGCGAGCTAGCCGCCCAGGGCAGGGGTGCCGCCCCTACCGCAAGCTATGGGAGTTCGATAACCTGTCGGTGGGGTCTTTAGGGCTTCTGGTGTCCACCTCTGGTGCCACGCTCGGGATCTTTATTAATCCCAGCATTGCCCTCTCCGGCGAGGTCGGGGATGATGCTGAAGATGGTGGCGCCCCTTGGCACCACCACCACCATCAGCCACCTCTCCAGGGGAGGTGACGGGCCAGTGGCCTGGCGTCCTCCCGGAGCAACAGTGACGAGGAGCAAACCGGCGAAGACGATGAAGGTAGGTCGTAGGCCGTCAGGTCGGAGTATGATGGAACTGACGCCTTCGTCTCGTATTGCCTACTTGCTGCTCCGTCTTTTGACTCCCCCCCGGCGCCAACATCAGCAGCCTCTTCCGAATGGTTGCCAGGGGAAGCTCTCTTGGTGCCTTCTCCCGCGCGCACCCCGCCTAGGTGCTTCTTTTGCCCTTCACACTTGAGATGAATCCTGGAAGAAGGAGGGAAATAAAGGCATCACGAGGCATCTGCCCTTTTTATATTACAATGGATGTTGACGCTTGCCAAATTTTAGTCTTGAATATGCAATTTCTTCTATCCATGTTTGTACTCTGTAAGGTTTGTACTTGTTTATCTGCATATTAATGAAAAAAGACATGCTTGCCGGGTACATGTGCATGTATCTTATCCATGCAGAGGAGGAACACCTCTATACTCTCAAGTAAACAAGTTTTTTAGGCAAGCTATCTTGCCGATGCCTTCCGTCGTTGCCGCGGGGCTTGGCCTGCCGGGCTTAAAACTATAGAAGGGAACCGGCCCCTCGTCGAACCTTTTCTGTCAAATGCCACTACAACCATCTTGACCAAAATAATGTCGAATCAAAGGATGGGAGCACAAATGTTTTGAAGGTGACAAGGTTTTTCTACGCACAAGTTTTTTCTTATAGAGACATGTTACGGATAAAAAGAAACTTATCTATTTTGCCTGTCGGGGACCAATTTGTAAGCTTGTTTCCATCTCTTCTTGTCCGGATCGAGCCCGCGATAAGAGCCTTGTAGTTAGTGCATAGCAAGACATATCAGGATATGATCTCATCTAAATGATCATGGCAAGTTTATTCTAAACTAAACATGCATGCACGTTTTGAGGGCGCTAACGCTTCATTTTATTATCTGTGCTCAGGGTCTGCGCCTGGCTTTGTACAAAGGGTTACATGCGCATCGGCATGGCTTGCACAAAAGGGTGGCTGCTGGGGCTGGGCCCAGCAGCCGCGCCTTACAGGTAGAACTTGCGAAGATGCTCAATATTCCATGAGTTTTGCATTTTGATGCCATCTTCGGTCTCAAGATGGGCCGCGTCAGGTCTGGTGACTTGTACTACCCGATGAGAGACTTCCCACTTCGGTGTCAACTTGTTGGTACCCTTGGTGGACTGAACACACCTAAGGATAAGGTCATCTTTCTCAAGGCTCCGGGAATGGAACATGCGGCTGTGATAATGGCGTAAGGCTTGCTGGTAGCATGCAGCACGCACAACATCTTGGAGAAGGTATTCCTCAAGGAGCATGGCATCGTCATGCCGGTGCTGCTCTTGCTCTACTTCATCGTAGGCAAGTACCCGAGGTGACCCATATATGCATTCCCTGGGGAGTATTACTTCTCCCCCATATACTAGGGAGAAGGGAGTTTGGCCAGGAGCTCAATTTGGTGTGGTACGAAGGGACCAAATAACCACCGGCAGCTTGTCGATCTAGTGTCTGCCGCATTTTTGCAACTTATATCAAAAGTCCTTGTCTTGAGCCCCCGCAGCACTTTAGCATTCATCCTCTTAGCCTGTCCATTGCTCCTAGGATGAGCAACAGAGGTGAATGAAACCTTGCTTATGAGGGTTTGAACGTATTGCATGAAGGCACGACTTGTGAATTGGGTGTCGTTGTCAGTGATAACTCTGGCGGGTACTCCAAAACGGCACACTAATCCTTTCAAGAACTTGAAAGCTGATTGTGCGGTTACCTTTTTCACAGGCTCCATTTCTGGCCACTTTGTAAACTTGTCGATTGCAACATACAAGAATTGAAAGCCCTCGGTAGCACGGGGGAAGGGGCCCAAGATGTCGAGCCCGTAGACCGAAAATGGCCCTGACAAAGGGATCGTCTGAAGAGCTTGAGCAGGTTGATGGATATTCTTGGAGTGGAACTGGAAGGCTTCATATATGGTGACTAGCTCAATTGCATCTTGGAGGGCCGTGGGCCAGTAGAAACCTTGCCGGAAAGGTTTTCCAACCAAGGCTCTTGATCCAATTTGGGAGCCGCACATGCCTTTGTGTATTTCTGCCAACAGTTCCTTCCCTCTTCCCAGCAAATGCACTTCAACTTCACACCATTGGGCCTTCTTCTATACAATGTGTCATTGACAAATTGATACATATAGGCCCTCTGGGCTACTCTTTCGACTTCTTCTTGCTCCTCGGGAAGTTCTCATGTTTGAAGGAAGTGGACTATGTGATGTGCCCAAGTTGGAGCTTGAGGATCGGCAACAAGGACAAACGACACCTCCTCGTTCATAGGAGCGCATATATTGACCACAAGAACTTGTAGTTTCGCGGGAGAGTACTACTCAGCAGTCAGCAGGCGAAGTAGAGTTATTTCCGGCAGCCTCTCTACCAGGGGCTTTGGGAAGCCCTGTCGGGAGATGCTTGCCGGAGTCCAATTTCCTCCTTTTTCTGGCCATCGTTGTCGGGGATACTAAGGGTTGAGTCAGGTGGAGAACAAAAGTTCATGGTTCCACATGAAGTTTTTGTGCATCACACTTTGAAATATGGTCAACAATGTTGTTTTCCGCATGCGACACGTGCTCTGTTTGCAATCCATCAAAATGCTCTTCCAGCTTCCTCACTTCTTCTACATATGCCTCCATTAATGGACTCTGGTAATCCTTGTTTACTTGTCTCACTACGAGCCGCGAGTCTCCACGAATGATCAACTTCTTAATTCCCAATTCCATTGGAATTCTGAGTCCGGCAAGGAGCCCTTCATATTCCACAGTGTTGTTGGTGGCTTTCTCCCGGGGAAAACGCACTTGGATCACATATTTGAGGTGTTCTCCAGTGGGCGCAACAAGGAGCACACCAGCCCCTACGCCTTGTAACGAGAAGGCACCGTCAAAATACATGATCCATTCTTGGGGCGCCTCCTTGCCGAGGATAACTGTTTCTGGTGTCCCTTCATCTGGTGTGGGTGTCCATTCTGCAATGAAATACGTTAGTGCCCTACTCTGAATGGTTGAGGTACTCTCATACTTCAAACCAAAACTTCAGAACTCTAATGCCCATTCATCTATTCTGTCGGCAACCTCAGGGTTCCTCAGTATGCGTTGCAAAGGGAAACGAGTGACAACTGTGATCTCGTGGGCTTGGAAGTAGTGGCGCAGTTTTCTTGAGGCCATGATGAGGCCGAAGATCAACTTTTGCACTCCAGAGTACCTTGACCTAGCCCCTTGCAATAGGGAATTAACAAAGTACATTGGCTACTGCACTACCTTCTTCTTTGCCGTGGCTTCAGAACTTCTACCGTTAGCTTTCCCTGCTTCTCCCTGATCTGTATCCAACCTTGCCGTGACTAGTCCAGCTCCTTCTTCGTGGAGGACAGTAGGTGCAGCTATTCCTTCATCTACTTCCCGCTGCGCTACCAACGCTGCACTAACCACTTGATTGCTTGCCACTAAGTATAGTAGCAACGACTCTTGTGGTTTAGGAGCGACCAAGGTGGGAGAAGAGGAAAGATACACTTTCAAGTCTCGCATAGCTGCTTCTGCCTTCGGGATCCTATTCATTAGCCCTGCCTTCTTCAGAATTTTGAAGAACGATAGGGCGCGCTCGGCAGAGTTGGAAATGAACCTACTTAGTTAAACGCCTCACGTCCTTGACTGTCTTGGGTGCTTGAATCTGATCGATCACTCCGATCTTGTCGGGGTTGGCCTCTATCCCTCGGTGAGACACAAAGAAGCTGAGTAGCTTCTCAGAGGGAACGCCAAACACACACTTCTCAGGATTCAACTTGAAGTTAATCTTGCACAGGTTTGCAAAGATCTCTTCCAAATCCAGAATAAGTGTTGATTTGTCCTTGGTTTTGAGCACTATGTCATCCATGTAAGCTTCAATATTCCTGTGCAACTGAGGCTCAAACCAAATTTGCACTGCTCTTGCAAAAGTGGATCCAACTCTCTTTAACCCAAAGGTCATTCGCACAAAGTAGTACGTGCCACATGGGGTTATGAACGTGGTCTTCTCCTTATCTTCCTTGGACATGAATATCTGATGGTATCCGGAGTATGCATCCAAAAAGGAAAGTAGATCACACTCGGAAGTGGAATCCATAATCTGATTGATGTGCGTCAGGGGGAAAGGGTCCTTCGGGCATGCCTTGTTCAGATCTATGAAGTCTATGCAAAGGCTCCATTTCTCATTCGCCTTGCACACCACCACTGGGTTCGCCAACTACGTCGGATCCAACACTCCTCTTACCAAACCAGTCGCTTCAAGTGTCTTGATCTCTTCGACAATGAATTGTTGCCGCTCCAAAGCTTGCTTCCCGACCATCTGCTTGACGGGCCGAGCATGAGGGCAGACAGGAAGTGGTGCTCGATTACCTCCCTGAGAACGCCGGGGATGTAAGATGGTTGCCAAGCAAACACATCAACATTCGTTCATAGGAAGTCAACGAGCACACTTTCCTATTTGTCATCAAGGGTGGAGCTGATGGTGAATGTACCACCAGCGCCATCCAGCCCTCTTGGGACCTTCTTTATAGCAGGCGAAGAAACTTTAGATCTCTTGCTAGTGGAACTCTCTGGCAAATCATCGACAGGTGCAGCACACTCCGGAGAGGCACTTCCCGAATGCCTTGTTGGCATCTCTGCTAGCCTTCTTTCCTTTCTTGTTTTCCTTAGCGGGAGCTACAACTTCTGCAGCCTCGGTAGCGATCGCATCCCGGTACATCTTATCCACGCATATGATTCCATCTTTCTTGTCGGACGGGATGGAAATGACGCCCATTAGCCCTAGCATTTTAGAGTGTTGTAGGCATAGTGAGATGCCGCCATGAATTTTGCCAGAGCTGGACGACCAAGAATCCCATTGTACGGCAAGGGGAGCTCGACCACATCAAACACAACCCTCTATGTCCGGTAGTTTAGTTCTCCGCCAAACGTCACTGACAGTGTAATCTTCCCCTTCGGACGAGTCCTACCGGGGTTGATTCATTGAAATGTGCCAATAATCTTGAGCTCTTCATATGATATCTGAAGCTTTGTAATCACTTTGGAGGAAATCAGATTCAACCCTTCCCCGCCATCAACTAGCATCTTTCTGACCTTGATGTTGTGGATTGTTGGCGAAACCAATAACGGCAAACACCCTACCACAGTGGTGCGGTCAAGGTGATCCTCTACGTCAAAGATGATAGGCGTGCGAGACCATTTGAGCGGCTTCTGGGAATCTTCTCCTGGCTCTATGGAATTGACCTCATGATGTAGGCTAGAACCCTAATTAGCCGATCTTTCACGAAAAGGAGCGGATCCCGCGATGAACAAGGAGAACACGAGGAGGGAAACAAGGGGAAAATCACGAGGGGAACACAAGAGAACACTCAAACCAGCAAGAATGATCACACATGCGCTAGATCCTCGAAACACGATAGGAGATACAAGATCCAAAGTCAACAACAGACGGTACACGGTAGCCGGTTCTTCTCCGAAGGAGGTCTTGAGTTCTTTCCTAAAGAGGGGTCTTGAATCTGCTTGGGGGATCTCCTCCGGTGGAGGCTCAAATCTCCGAGGAGAAGGTAACCAAGTGGATGAGAAAAGCTCTCACACGAAATATGAGCTAATCCTTTGCTAACCTTAGAAAGGAGGAGGGAGAGGTCTATATATAGTCTTAGTAAAAAAGGGGGCGAAAAAGGGGTACATGGGCTGCGGCCCAACACATGGTAGCGCATAGGCATCAGACGTCCGGGAGTCACCGGTCGTCCGGAGGCTCGCGAGGGTCTGGACGTTCGGTGCCTGTCGGACGTCCATAATTTCGGCTCGGGTGTGCTTCGGTTGGACGTCCGGTCGGGGTAGGACGTCTGGGCGTCGGTCGTCCGTTGGACTCCGGGAATCCATAGATTTGGCTTGGGTGCGGTGGCGTCGGTCGTCCGGAGAGGGCCGAACGTCCAGAGCCTGGAGATCGTCGGACGTCTGGTCCTGGCCGGTCGTCCGGAGCCTGTAGCTTCTTCTTCATCACTTCTTCTTCTCCGTCTTCACGTCCATCTTCCGCTTATTCTTCTCCTTGCCCCTTAGATTCTCCATGGTACCTGAGTATGCACAATGTGTCCGTATGAGGTAGTAGCCATGTCTCATGTGCATCAAAGTGGAAATGTGAGAGGAGAGATGTCACCCCGGTTTCAAGAGCTCTTGCACGTGCTCGTGTCATGGGTCCGCTAGGCACTTGGTGAGACGATGGTAGGTCCATGGGGATGACCTTGGGATGCTCCGCATCGTCTCCCCTCCCTTGGGGAAGATCCGTCCTCAGATCAAATTCTTCATCACCATGGTAGGGAGAGAGATCTTTGACGTTGAAGATGTCACTCATGAAGTACTTATCGCGTGGAATGTCGATCTTGTAGGCGTTGTCGTTGTAGCATGCAAGCACCTTGAAGGGTCCATCCGCTCGTGGTCAAATCTTGGACTTGCGTTCTTGTGGAAAGCGGTCCTTGCGAAGGTGTAGCCACACGAGATCACCAATGTTGAAGACCATGGGGTGCTTGTTGATGTTGAGTTTGGTCGCAAGTCATTGTACTTGGCGCTCGATAGTATGTCTTGTATCTTCATGCACCTTCTTGAGATGAGTCACACGTGCACTTGCGTCCAAATTGATGCGCTCTTGGAGTGGTAGAGGGAGAATGTCCAATGGGGACAAAGGGTTGAATCCGTAGACGACCTCGAAGGGGGACTTGCCGGTTGTTGAGTGTCTTGCTCGGTTGTAGGCGAACTCGGTGATAGGTGTAATACCCCAAAATTTTGGCCTTGATTTATTAATTAAAATTTTGCCAGGAAATTAAATTTTTATTTTCTGGTTTTATCTTTTAATTTCAGATCACTCTGTCCCTCTGAATTTTTGAGTTTGTTTCCTTCTAGGTGGAAACCTTTCAAAAATATTGTTGGACTTGTATATCTTCCCAAGACCATTCCTTTTTATCAGTGGAATTATTTCTACAATTATTTTTCCTGAGCTTTATTTCTTAAAAAAATGATTTTTCATGAGTTTTAGAGTTCCATTGGCACTACAACCTATTTAAATATTTCTTTAAAAATTCCACCAAAATTGGGGGATGTTAGTAGTAGTGTATAATTCAACTTTATGCAAAAACCCATTGGTGTTCTTTGAAAAATTTGAGCAAATCATCCTCATCTTCATTCGGGTCCAGTTTGGTGTTTTGTACTACAACCATGTTTTATCTTGCCAAATTACCCTTGATTTTTCTCCTGCTTATAGACCAGCCTACCAAACCCTTAAGTCCAGGAGAATGGACCCATTGGAGTATTTTTGGTCCATGCAATAATGCCCTTCACTTTCTGTCCAGAATTGAAGATTTGCAAAACTTGCACTAACAAGTTTCTGGTTTTGCCCAAATAGCCTTGCCATCATCACTTGCACCTAAAGAGATCCCAACCTGGAGATTTGGGCCACCAGAAGAGATGCATAGATGCCCATGGCATTCTGTCGAGCACCTCGAGTTCATGGACAGCTTTGCATAGTTTTATGTTTGCAATGTGATCTTGCCCCTCTGGACAAACCAGCATGTCCACTAATCTCCTAGCCACCACTAACCTAGACCTGTTAATTGCCAGCCTCACCCAAGCCCTCTAGGCCACCCTGGCTTTCTGTCGAGCATGTAGTGTGCGTGCTGTAGGCGCGCCCAGAGTGCACTTTTTGCACATGCGTGCAACCGAGCCACCGCGTCTTGCCCCTGGCCTTTGCTCGCTCGCAGGGTCGCACCCCGTTCTCGTCCACTCGCCAGGGCCCTCCAAGCCGCCCCTGTCGCCCTACAGTGCCACCGTCAGAGCCCTCTTGACGGCACGCCGACATCCGCAACACATCCCTGCCATGGCAGCGCCGCCCAAGCCACAGCCGCCCGCCAGCTGCCCTTTGGAATAGCTCGAGCTCATCCACGAACCCGTCCACTAGCGCCCGTCATCGCCAAGTCGCCCTGCCAGCAATAGAACGGCGGTTCGCCGGCCTTCTTATCCGCAGCCGCGGGAACCGACCTCGACCGCCTATAAAAGGAGCCCCCGAGCTCGCCCAGACCCTGAGGCGACCTCCGGCCATCTCCTTAGTGCTCCCATAGCCAGCAATTGACGGAGGGAGGCCGTCTGCCTCGTCTCCGGCCAGTTCGGCCGCGGCCACACTCCAGTGCCATACGTCGCGTGCGGGGCCTCCCCAGTTCTTCTAGCGCCACCGTCCGACTCCCCTCAACCGTGTGGAGCCGCCCCACCTCTCTAGCCCGATCGGGAGCCACCATAGCTCAAGACCCCGATCCACCCGAAACCACCGTCCGTCATGGAGCTCCCCGCCGGCGACCCCCTCCACCCCCGCCAGCCTATCGACCACTGGGAGGACCGCCCTGGACCACCGGATCCATACCCGCCCTCAGAATCCTGCAGGGAGCCGCCGTTCGCCGGCGGCAATCGCCGGAGCCCTGCCACCGCTCGGCCAGAGAAGGAAGGAGGGCGCGGGCAACTGGTCAAACCTGATCAGTGGACCCGACGGCCCCACCTGCTAGTGACCCCAGCTCCGCCGACGTGTTTTAAGTGGAAACGTAAAACACAGGAGTACGTCTTCTCTGTCTCGAAAGTGTATTCTTATTCGAACCGTTTTTCTTTTTCTGTTTAATTTGGAAACAGATTTTGACTGAAACATTGACTAGCTACAACTTTTTAAATATAACTCCGTTTGACCTGATTCTTTTTTTGTTGTTTCCCAAATTTCATCTAGTTTATTTCCATATTTATTTGAAAATTTTCCAAACAACTTTTGTGTACTGTTTTGTAACTATGTGTAAATTTAAATTTTCTTAAAATAGGATTTTGAAGAAGGAAGCAACTTTCAAAAAGTGCACCCCCACTTGCATACTCTAGAAGGCAAGCATTCTAAACCCCAGCATAATATTTGTTGTCTGTCGTTCGATGCTAATACGACACCACCTTGACATGAAGTGTTCGGTATTTTATGTGGTGTTATGATCATATTCATGAGTGCATAATGATGATTCCTTCCTGTTGGAATTTGATATGCTTCTGATAGTAATCACCCTCGTATGCTTTTCATGCCTATCGGGAGGAATCTGGGAAAGTCTATGCCTTGGGTAGACACGAACTTGTCTCAAATAATTCGTTGAGACGATTATGTCCGGTAAGGCATGGTGAGATATGATGAGTGGTGATTCTGTTTGTTGGTGTGAAATATATTTGTTATACTAATCTTGCAGGGAATGCCTTAATCTCCTGAGTCGACCGTAGATCGAGTCTTGTTCCAGTAACCCCCATACTTGTTTCATACTACCACTTGTCCCTGCCATAGGTAGGGTACAGTTCAGTAAGTTGTCAAACCCTTCCTAGCACACACCGTACAGAGAGGCCATGGTGGAAGATACCGGCTGCATCCGGTAGACATGCCACCTGGTCCGGGGGCATGGGTGTTTCCGGTTAGAGCCGAGGGGGTAGCTCCCCTAGTTTGCGCATGTTATAAATTTTGTGATCCCATGCTAGTCGAGGTTGTAGCCTACCCACTTAGAGTTTCGCTTAATGGGTGTCGTGGGTGATTCCAAACACAGGTAAGTTAGGCTGGTGGGTGCGGTCAGGTGTGTTTTCATTTAAAAGACCATAGACGGAATTAGCCCCGATGGACTAAAGGAATCTGTTACACCCTCTGCAGAGGTTATATCTAATCAAATAGTTGTGTTCGTAGTTAAGGACTACAGTCTGGATGGGTCAAGTGTCGGTCTTTGGAGGAAAAATTGCTAAACCAAAACATTGATCATGACTTGGGACATATGATGATTATGATTATTATTATTATAGCCCAACCATTGGTATTAATTGAATTATTGAGTATCCCTGGGACGACTCTACCTCCTGGATATTCACTGTGATTAGTCTCTTATAAGCCCTTTATGTGGTGTCGCTCAGACGCCCGACTGTGGCATGCTTGTTATTTAAATTACTTATAAGCCCTTTATGTGGTGTCGCTCAGACGCCCGACTGTGGCATGCTTGTTATTTAAATTACTTATAAGCCCTTTATGTGGT